>NC_067284.1:114086939-114422740 GCF_020740795.1 Apus apus | reverse complement strand
GAGATATAATACTTTTAAGTCAGTGTCTTAAAGATTTCAATAAAGGAATGATAATATAATAAATAATAAATAATATTAATAATAAATTGCCTTCTTTGTCTCCAAGTATCACCCAGCAAACCTGCAGCTCTCTAACCTAATGACTCCTGTGACTAAGCAATTTAGGAATCTCCTAAACCATATGAAGAATTCATATGCAAATACTGGAAGGGAACACAGGTCAAGGTGCATGTAGCTGGGCCTAACTAAGAGCTCTGCTTTTCAACTTGTGAGGACTTAAAAGAGAGAAGTCTTTGCTTATATTCAAACAAAATTTGCCACTGAACTCTTAACAAACCTCTTGAAAACTGAAGTGCTAGTAGGGCTGCTCTCTCCAGCTGCTACAGAGAAAAGATGCAGTAAATCTGCTAGCCAGTGTAGCCTCCCCAGTGTACAAAGTAGATTATCCTATGATGATGCTTTTATCTTAAAAACACTTTTGCTATGCTTGCTCTATGCATGCTATTAACAGCTCTTGCATTTGGAACAGCATGGCCACTGACAAAAGTAGTCCTTGCCACTATGCATTTCTAGAAAATGATCAGCAGTGCTGAAAACATTTTACCTTCCCAAGACTGAAACTGAAGCAATGAAAATCTGCTTTTAAAACCTGAAGGAAGTGCTCTGCCACAACTCTGCTGTCAGCACGTATGGCTGCTAATTACGCTTTCATAAATTTTCTAAAACTGCTGTGGTAGAGCTTATAAAACAGCCCTCTGTGGACACCAAAAGAACTCTGTAGAAGGCATTGTTTTTTTTTTTCAAGTCAGTCTCACTAAAAACATACACATTTTGAAGGGCTTTTCCTTTTTGTTTTGTAATTTCACTTGCTTTCCAGGGTGGAGGCTGTTTACCTTGGCCTCTTATCTTGTGCAAGGAAAGCAGACTATCCCATTTCACCTCTGCTTAAAACCCTGACTGTTCTCCTTTTCCTGGTTCTCAAGAACAACTTCTAGGGCGTCATCAAAAGAAAGGAAGCTGACCAAAAAGGATGACGACAACAACAACAACAAAAAAAGGAGGTTCATTTCTGAGTCATTTTAACATTCTTGAATCAACTCTGTCTTCAGTCGTGGTGAGGCATACCATGGAATGAGGAACTAAAATGTTCTGTTTCGGGGAAGAGGTTGCAACAAACTTAAAACCATTTGGGGGAGAGGAGGGGAAGGGGAGGAAGGGGATGGAAAGGGAGCCCCAGGGCCCCGCAGCGAGATGACGGCGGGTTCCCCGGCCGAGCTCCCCTCTGAGGGAACAAGGGCTCAGAACGCTTCCTCGGGGGGCAGGATTCCCTCCACCCAAGGAGCCCTGGGGCTCCTCCTCTTCCCGAAATCTGCCTTCGCAGCATCCTCCGCTCCCCGCCGCAGCCCCCCCCCCCCGCGCTTCGCCCCGGCCTGGCTTTACCTTGACGAAATGGAAAGCCGGTCCGGGTTTGAGGGTGACGTTCTCGTTGTCCTGCTGATACTGCACGTACTTCTCCACCCCTTGCTCCTCGTAGATCCGCCGCTCCTCCACCAGATCGAAGAGGGCTCGGGAGGAGACGGCCACCGTGATGGCGTGCTGGGGCTTGGGCTGCGGGGCGAGCGGAGGGCAGGGCGGTTGGCAGACCCCAGACCCCAAACCCCAGACCCCAAACCCCCAGACACCAGACCCCAGACCCCCAAACAACAGACCCCAGACCCCAGATACCAGACCCCAAACCCCAGACACCAGACCCCAGACCCCCAGTCCCCAAACCCCCAGACCCCCAAACACCAGACCCCAGACCCCAAGCCCCAGACCCCCAGTCCCCAAACCCCCAGTCCCCAAACCCCAGACCCCCAGACCCCAAGCCCCAGACACCAGACCCCAAACCCCAGACCCCCAGTCCCCAAACCCCCAGACCCCAAACCCCCGACCCCAGACCCCCAAACACCAGACCCCAGACCCCAAGCCCCAGACACCAGACCCCAAACCCCAGACCCTCGGACCCCAAACACCAGACCCCCAGACCCCAAGCCCCAGACACCAGACCCCAAACCCCAGACCCCAAGCCCCAGACACCAGACCCCAAACCCCAGACCCTCAGACCCCAGACCCCCGACCCCCAGACCCCAAACCCCAGACACCAGCCCCCCGCACCCGCCCGCCCGCACTCACCGGCCGGGGTCTCTTGGACACCAGGTTGTCGTAGAAAGCCTTGGCGGCCGCCCAGTCCTGCTCGGCCTCCTGCAGCTGAACCTCCGCCCCCTGGCCGGGCTGGGGCTCCTCCGGCCCGGAGCCGCTCATGCTGCCCGGCAGCGGCGGGGCTTTCGGGGCTGCGGGACGCTGCGGCGGGTGGCCGGGAAGCGGCGATGGTGAGCGGCCGCTCCCCGCCCCGCCCCGCCCCGCTCGGCGCACTCAGCCGGGCGCTGGCTTTGCGTGTCGGGCTGCCGGGCTGGTCCCTCCCCGGGCGGCATCGCCGCGGGGCGCCGAGCCTGCAGCCCCACGGGCCGGCCCTGGGGGGGGGGGAGCGGGGGATGGGGTGTCAGCGCTTTCCCCCCCCCCCACCGCAGCCGCCGGGACCCCCGCTGCTGCTCGCCGTGGCGGCGGGGGCTGCGGTGCGGGCAGCCCCGTGAGGCTGGGCAGCCCCGTGAGGCTGGGCAGCCCTCGGCGCTGGTTTCACCCGCAGCGCTCCGTGGAGACCTCAGGTGCCGTCTTCATCGCTTTCCCGTCAACTGGGAGATCCCTTGCGGAGCCCAGCGATAGCGTTTCTAGCAGTCAGAACGAGGCGGGGTGTCGGTGACCTGGGGGCCTGTGGGTTTTTTTTGCACAGCAAGCCAGAAAATACCTTTTAGGAACGGTAATTGGGGCAGGGTTGTGGAGGGCGTGTGCTTGCATGCACAGCGAGCTGCTGCTTCTGGCGTCTGGTTGAGGTGGTCCCAAACCACAGATACCCACACAGGGCGGCGAGCCACTTACCTAACACGCACTGCTCTGAAATGCTGCCGGCTGCCTCTGCAGACCACAGCAAAGGTCCCCATCCTGCTGAGCAGCAGGAGGGAATGGGAGATGAGGAGGGAAGCAGCTTTCCTCCCTAGCGCGGGTGGGGTCTGGAGCAGCAGACCCACAGGCTTTGCAGGGGTAGCCAAGGATTCGGTGGCTTGGGGAAGCACTATCCAAAGGGCTTTTAACATTTTAAAGACACTCGGCATTGCTTCTGACCCCAATCACTGCATAATCTGTATCAAACTGTCAAGTCTTTCTGCCTCCATCCAGCCTCCAAAAAGGAGCATAATTATATTTGCTACTTTTGCGTGTTTTGCTGTGGGTTTGTTGTGTTGTGTTGCTTTTTTTTTTTTTTTTTTCTTTTTAATGTGGCTTCCCATGAAAGCAGGCTTATGTGATTATACCATCTGTCCATCCTTCCCCAGTAATGTCCAGCTGCAAACGATTTTGACAGAAGGGTAAAGATCTCAGAGAGATTTAAGTTCTTAAAATGTTTAATGTGAATCCACAGCAACATGCAATTTGTTGCCCTGCTGGGGGAAGGTCTGTAATGCCGATGGAGCACATTCAGCTGCTTGTTCTGCTATGTAATAGCAAACAAATAATCCCTGACTGATCTGCCATCTCCAGATCTGCCTCACTGCCCGTTGCCCAGCTAACCAGGGAGAGATCTGGAAGCAGGGAAGTGGTGGGAGTGAGAGTAGTGTATTAGGAAGACAGATGCCAAGAAAGGAGTTAGGATGATTGAAGGTGGCATCTTCACAGGAAGATATAAAAGGCATCATAAATCTGAAAAAAAAAAATCCTGATTTTAGTGGCTCTGCTGCTGATGGGCATGTTTTCCTTTAATTTTGATCCTGAATATTTCACACTAGTGTCTGTACTCAGAGGTGTAGCTTAGAAACACCTGCTCACTTTCCAGCAGTCAGGTTAGGCACATCCCTGCTTTCCAACCCTCCTCTCTGTAAGCAGCTGCAAGCCAGGCTGTGCAGACAGGACTGGGAGAAGCTGGAAAAATGCTTCAAGCCACGGAGCAGCTGCTCCTGGTCCCAGTCATCATCATTATCCTGCTCAGAGACTTCAGCATCAGTCTAGGAAGATGATCTCTAAGAAGAAGCTATCCATGCATCTGTTTCGTGTTAAGTACTGGAGGTCGTCCATTGCCCATGGGAAAGAGGGGAAAAGACCAGGAGGAATCAGGAACCAGTTCTCTGCTGGTTGCAGAGCTGAACTGTGATCTCTCCACCTGCATGAATCAGTGGCATTACATTTCCCAGAGCTGTGCCCAGGTTGAGTGCTGCTAGTGCTGCACTCCCCACCACCCTGCGCAAACCCAGGAACAAAATCAGAGCTCCCTAAGCATATTCTTTGGTTTTATTTTGTTCCCTCCCAGACCTGTCTGCCCAGGAAATGTCATTGCTCAAGTGATGAAGACTCCTTTTAACCTTTGCAAGACACCTGAAAACTTAATAGGTGGTAACTTGGTACTGGGCTTGAGCAGTGCTGCTGCTGCAAGCAGTGCTGGGCTAACATCAGTATTTTGCTCTCCAGGCCCACATGGAGTCTCTCCATAGCACTCAGCTGTGTGAACGGGTGCAGGGAACGGAGATGGCTCTGCTCTCTGCTCTGTTGCTTGCTGCTGACAAACCCTCTGTTCCCTCTTTTGCTGGAGGTTGTGAACTGAGGGCCTAACATGAAAGCCTTCCAGCTTCAGCACCTTATAAACGAGATCTCCACTTTCCAAATGCAGATTGTAACAGCCTTATCTACAGCTGAAAAATGTAGTAAAGCCCATGGGGTTCCAGCCAAGAGCTAGGTCTTCTACTAAACTTTCTGAGGAGTCTGAGAAATAGGAATGGGTCCAAAATTGAACGACTTGGTGACATCTGAGCTAAGCTAGAAAGGAAAGGAATATTCTGCTGTTACAAATTAATTTGTAGGGCATTTGCATTGAAACAAACAAAAAAAGAGTGTGTGTTGCTATCTTTGCATGTACTTTTTTAATAGTGTGTGCAGCAAAAGTAGGTCATGCACATACTCTGAATTCTGTTATAAGCAGCAGAATTAAGAGAAAATTCCTCTGCCTGAGCTGCTAATATTTTTCCTATGTTAAGAAAACCACTAAATACAATATCTATGTTCTTGTTCAAGAAGCAGCTCAAAGTGTGGCGGTTTTTTTCTGCTTTTGGTACCTACTTCTAAATAGAAAGATGTTAAATATTTCCAGGCATTTAAAACAGTGAGATCAGAAGTAAGGAAGACTCTTAGTGGGAAGACTTTTTTTCCCTTTAGATGTATAGATTTTAGTTTGTATTGTGCATGATTGTATCACAGGCATGTAGATTTTAGGGCTTAATTCTTCCAGAGTCATGTCAGGGTCACTTCAGGGTGCAATTGCAGGGACTTGTACTCCATATATGCCCTGTGATTTCTTATGCTGAGATCCCTGGACCTGTAGCATAACTGTGGGGTTCCCAGAAGGAAGGCACCCGAGGAGGGCTTTGATCTAAGCCAGCCTGGCCTGGCAAAAAGTGTGGCAACACTGTCACATTAGAGCCAACCTACCACATAAATCATTTGGAAAACTCTCCTGTTGATAGACATTACAGATACTTTTAAAGCAATCCTAGAACTCAAGACTCGATTCATTAAAAAGAAGTAGCAACAGATTTTCTGCATGTTCCCTACAAATCCTCGAGGTGTGGATCTCAGGCAGCCTGTGTTCCTTTGGTTGCCTGCATCCTGTTGATAAAACTTAGTCTAACACAGGCAGAAATGACAAAAAAAGCATTTGTTTTGTGCCAAAGATGGGCATGCTGAAGCTGCATCATGTCCTGCAGGCACATGCATTTATGCTGAAGAGATCTTCCTGTTGCATCAAAGCGTTCACCTGTTTTTATCTCATGATGTTTTCTAGTTTTCCTGACAGTTGTTCAGCAGTTTTCCATTCTCTCCCTCCCTTTCCTTCCCTCCAGGAGGAAAAGAAGAGTGCCAAAACCTGTGGCATCATGTTTTGATCTGTGGAAACTGCCTTGGGTCTTTTCCTGGCTTGGCTTGGCTGTTGGGCTGTCTTTACTAGTATGTTCATTTGCAACAGCCACTTAAATGACCTCGTGACATAGATCTTATCTTCTTCTAAGGTGATCTATTCTGTCTCTAACACCTTGAGCATGATTCACTCCAATGTCCATGTGACAAACAGGCTGAATTCAGCACAAGTACAGAGGATTGCTACAGAAGAGACATCAGGTTCACTGAGCAGTGATCTCTTTTCCTTAAGCAATCCTGTTTAATTATTGCAATGGAAGTTTCATTTTTTCTTATTATTTAAGTTTTCTATTTCTTAATCTTATCTGGATGGAACTCAGCAGCCAAGTTAAAGACAGAACTTGCAGATTTCTTCTCTATAGAGGGCTTAATGTAGTTTTTCCTAGAAAAATACAATCTATCACGTGTCTTTACAGAACGGGACTGTCTTCCTAGCTCTTCTGAGCTGAGCAACAAATTATGAGCTTATTTTACCCAAGGGAATAATTGCAAGGTTTCAAAACAAATCAAGTAGAATTCTAAAGTTCAGAAATAATACGTTTTTTACCTAGATAGAATAATAGAATCATTTTGGTTGGAAAAGACCTTAAAGATCATCAAGTCCAACCATTAACCCAGCACTGCCAAGGCCACCACTAAACCATGTCCCTCAGCACCACATCTACATGTCTTTTAAATACCTCCAGAGATGGTGACTCAACCACTGCCCTGGGCAGCCTGTTCCAGTGCCTGACCACCCTTTAAGTGAAGCAGTTTTTCCTAATATCCAACCTAAACCTCCCCTGGTGCAACTTGAGACCATTTCCTCATCTCTTATTGCTTGTTGCTTTGGAGAAGAGATCAACCCCCAGCTCAACACAGCCTTCTTTCAGGTAGTTGTAGAGGGCAACAAGGTCTCTCCTCAGACTCCTTTTCTCCAGACCAAACAACTCCAGTTCCCTCAGACATTCCTTGTAGGACTTGTGGTCTAGACCCTTAACCAGCTTTGTTGCCCTTCTTTGGACTTGTTCCAACACTTTTATGTCCTCCTTGTAGTGAGGAGCCCAAAACTGAACACACGATTCAAGGTGCAGCCTCACTAGTGCCTAATACAGGGGCACCATCACTTCTTTTCTGCTGGCCACACTATTTCTGATGCAGGCCAGGATGCTCTTGGCCTTCTTGGCCACCTGGGCACACTGCTGGCTCATGTTCAGCTGGCTGTCAACCAGCACCCCCAGGTCTCTTTCCACCAGGAGGCTTCCAGCCACACTTCCCCAAGGCTGTAGCGTTGCATGGGGTTGTTGTGGCCCAAGTGCAGGACTCAGAACCTGGCCCTTTTGAAGCCCATATGATTGGCTTCAGCCCATCGATCCAGATTGTCCAAGTTCCTCTGTAGAGCCTTCCCAGGCAGATCAACGCTCCTGCCCAATTTGGTGTCATCTGCAAACTTACGGAGAGTGTATTTAATTTCCTCATCGAGACAGCTGATAAGGATGTTAAAGAGAACTGGTCCCAGTACTGAGCCCTCAGGAGCACCACGTGAGACCAGGTGCCTGCTGGGTTTATCTAGGCACATATGCCATCACAAAATAATGATGTTGCTGGTTTTTGAGCTAGAAATGAATCAGTTATAAACTCATAACTTACATATTTTTAAAAAAGCCAACAACAGAACCAACAGCAATAATAGGTCTAGCTCATCAGGATTTGATTTTGCAGTACTGAGATTACTCTGTAGGCAGAGATTTAAAAACAACACAGAGAAAAAAACCACAACAAGAGACAAAAATTGAAGGTTTGTCCCTATTCCAAGCTTAAACAGAGGAATATTTGCATTACAAAACAACCACACTTAGGATAGCAGGTGAATAAATGATACACACAAACCCTATGGAGTCCCCAGCTCCTACTGAATAAAATGTACAATATCAAGAAAAAAAAATAAATTCAGCTCTGTATAACAGAGACAGTTGTTTAAGTGTGTTTCATTATGCACCAATGATCCCTTTAATAACAGAAAGAAATGGAGGCTCCAGTCACGCAAACAGCTCCACACAGGGCCACGTCTGTGCAAGATGGAGAGGAGTAACTGTTGAAACCCCATGGATTCCTTTTACCATAACAAAAGAAGTTAAGCTATTCTAAGATTCACTCTGGTAATTACACGTTCTATTCGGCATGAAGTGCCCATGATTTAGCTATTAGCTTGTGTTAGCTGCCAGGAGGGTTCAAATTGAGTATAAAATTAGGTTAAAACCTTTCATGAGAAAATCACATTGGACGAGATTCTGAAGTGGTATTTTTGTGTGCTTGTACAAAAATGCCAGAGATACATCGCTTACATCTCCGTTGCACTCCGCTAGCTGTGGGTTGTTTTAGAAAAAGAGAGAACAAACAGGACTGTTAGATGTGTCCCCTCCCTGCCTCCCCTCCTCCTGGGGGGCATATATAGAAAACTCATTCAAGCAAAGTGTGGTTTCCCACCCGTTTCCTGAATGGAAGGAGGTATCAAACAATGTGGGCGCTCGAGTGACACTGATGGGGGCACCTGCCCGAGCGGTCCCACGGGCTTTGGGCAGCAGGAGCAGTGGCAAGGCAGAAACTGTCCCAGCCCAAATGCCCACTGCTTGTGTTTATGGCACTGACCTTCACACACCTATTGGAACAAACAGGCCCAGTGTTTTCCGAAATCAGCACATCTGCCTTTTCCTCTTTGACACACACAGCGGGGCTCGCTCTAGCCTTACCCTGTGGAGAAACTCATGGATAATGGGACCTACAAAGCAGACTGGGAGGCAGGACTCTTGTTTACACAGCCAGCCCTCCTGCTACTGTCCCTGAGGACAAAGCCTTTTTGTTAATTTCTTATGAGTATGTGGAAAAAAAAAAACAAAATACACTTTCTAAAACACTTCTAGGCAATGAAGGATAGAAGTACAGTCAGAAAATGTACGAATTGACCCAAGGAAGGGGTGTGGGATGGTGTGATTATACCTGTTAATGAAGGAGACAAACTTTAATTGCAGCTAGAGTGCGTTTCACGGCACAGTTACCACCCAGTTCCAAGGAGATCATAAGTGATTAGTGCAGTGCTCATGAGAGGGAAAGAGGAGCCAGAAGTCGAACTACAAGAGATTTAGGGCTTCTCTGAGCTCTGGCTTCAAACCTGTCAGCAGCCTGCACACAACATCTCTGTTATTTAAGTTACGATGTGATTCTGTTTTGCACAGAATGTGGATCCCATTCCTGATTCAGGTCCCTCCCATCCCTTTTGACAAGTTAAGCGTTTGGGAGAAAACCAGTAAAGACTAAAAGTGATGATAATGTATTATTGTTTGTGTTATCCTAGTTTCCAAGGGCCTCAAAAATGCATTGGGGAGCTGTTGTGTTTGATGCTGTAGGAACACACAGGAAGGCGCCCCCCGTACAACATTCCTCCTCCTCTCTTGACTCCTCTCAGTAGAAGGAAGATTATTTTTGCAGACCTCTCTAAGCTCAAGCATTAAGTGTGAGGCTCACACAGTTGCCCTTCTTCATGTGCTTTCCCACAGCTGTACTGCTGTCCTGGGCATTTGCTTCAATCCTGCTCCTACACTTGGCCCTTAGACAGACAAGAAAATTGGGCTGACTTGGTGGGTGTAACCAGGATGAGGAAGACCACTTGTGGGAATTGCTTGGTGCAGAGGGTCGTGAGATGAGGCTGTGGGACTCAGCTGCAGTTGAAGGTGAGACCCACACTCAAAATCTTGCACTATGGCTTCTCCTTTCATCCTGTGACTTAAACATTCCATGGACACATTAATCAGTTCACACTATGCATGCATTGGGGTAAATCACACTCCAGCAGGCTAGTTTTAGTTCCCTTAAAAGCGACTTTGAAGTTGTATTATTTACATCTAAGCAGTATTTACATTTCTCTGTTTTCAATATTTTTCTTGAGAGCGTGGAAAGATAACTATGAGCAGCAATGACAAGAGTAACAACAACAGTAATAACATAAAAGCAATGTTTTCAGTAGGAGGCCTTTATGATGTATAGTTCCATAAATGTCTACATCACAAAATCCAACCCTCATTTTACATGGGGCTATAAAATCACAGAAGAAAAAGATAAACTCAGTGGGATTTCAGTAGGCCATGGATCATGTAGCTGGGTGATCTGAATTACATTACCAGCTTCAGCTCCTGACTTTGAACAAAACACATGAACTGTCCTGCTTTCATCCTGTTTTCCTTCCCATACAGACATTTCCAGGTTGGATGCAGGCATTATGGTCTTCCTCTGTAAAGGAAACTCTCCATAGGTGCTGCAGGCTTTTTAACCTGCCTGCCAAACCCTGTGCAGGATGCAAAAGCTAGAAGCTACAGGCCTACCAAAGAGAACAGCAGAGAACTGCAGTCAAAGGCAATGCAAGGGTCTTCCCCCAAGGACTTTCAAAGTAGCTGTGTTGGGTACTGGTGTGTCCATGTGGTAGCAGTGAAGAGCACAGCAGGAGCAACAAGTGTTTTTACAACCTAGGCTGGTCCAGTGCTGCTCTGTCCCTACCAGCATTGGATAATTCAGGGTGGGCTGAAGTCACTATCTTGGCCACCTCCTGCTGGATGAGCAGACCTCAACAAATAGTTTCTGTTCTTCTGAAACAAATTCTGTGGTTTTGCTGGGCTTGTATGTGTGTTATGTTAACTGTGTGAAGCTCAGCGTTCTGTAGCGTGAAGGAGGTTATACAAGTTGATAGGAAGAGTTGTTCATGTGTTGAAACTTGGTGAATCAGTATGTGATGGGATTGACTGAAATGTCTGGAGAGACTCAGGCTGAGAGACTGTGAACATGCAGGGAGCAAGGCTCTGACAGTTCCCAATGAGAACTGCTGAGATGTGCTGGTTCTCTGGTGACAGTGCCTACTGCTGCCTGCCTTTGGTTTTAATTAAATTGCATTGAGTGTCTTTGTGACCTGAAGCCATATCCTTTTACACTGCCATCTGCTCACTAAGGCTGAAAAGATGATTGTAAATCAGGATTTATGTGATGCTGGGATGCAACTGCTGAGTCAGAAGGCTGAGCTGGTCCTGAACTTATCCCCTAACAACGTTACAGCAATGCCAACCACTAGGCAATAGTCCCAAAGATAAGGCTGAAAATCTGGTGCTGGATACATTTCTGTTTGGGTTAATAAATATTGTAATGTACCATGTAGGAAGTAGAAAAAGCAGTGAAGAGTAAGAAAAGATTTCCTGAGTGTATTTCCTTGAATTCACAATCACATATATATTTAAACCAATTAGATTTCTTTGTTCTCCATTGAGGTCAGAAAACTGTTATCGAGGCTTCCCCAGGTGTATTTTCTCTCCTTTCCAGACTGAAGGTAGTGCACATGCTTTTCATAGAATCATAGAGTGGTTTGAGTTGGAAGGGACCTTAAAGATCATCTAGTTCCAACCCCTTCCATGGGCAGGGACACCTCCCACCAGACCAGGCTGCTCCAAGCTCCATCCAACCTGCCCTTCAACACTTCCAGGGATGGGGCAGCCACAGCTTCCCTGGGCAACCTGGGCCAGGGTCTCACCACCCTCACACTAAAGAATTTCCTCCTAATGTCTCATCTAAATTTCTTCTTAAAGGTTAGACCAAATGATCCGTGAGGTTCCGTGTATTCTCAGATTCAGTAGTTCAATGATTCTACCATTCATATGTCTGTCACACCAGAGCTTTTTGTGATGTTACCCTTGTCTCCATGGTGATGTATCTTCACAACCTTTATTTTGGTGAGGTGTTTTCCCCACTGACTCCAGTTGTCCTTCTTTGCATCTGTTCTAATTCCAATGAGCCTCCCATAAACCAAGAAACCCAACATTTCATTGAGGATACCAATGCCTTATCAGGACCTCTTGGGATTTCATTCACTGAAACACTGTGCATGTTGTTACTGGAATTGCTGAATCAGCCATTCTTCAAGGTTCTGTACAAACAGACATAAGCCACATGCTGTGTCTCCAAAAGCTCTCGATAAGCTATTGAATATGATTTAGAGATTTGGGCTCCTTCTAAACCTTGTCTTTTGTGTCACTCAGTACATAATCATTGCATTTTAGTCATCTTTACTAATACAGTTATTTCTTTATTAATAGCTTTTGCTAATTACTGGGGTGATAGATTTCTTGTTCTTTTTCTTAGGATCATGGTCTTGTACCTTTTTCCATAACATTTCATCTCATTCTTAATCTGTGAGTTTTCAAGGTCACTGAACCTTAATGAATAAATAAATGTTAACCTGATAAAATTTGCTGACTTCTCAAAATCAGGAAAGATTGTGACTAATGACTAAGCTCATTAAAAAAAATAAATAAATAAGTGAAATCAGATTAATGAATGACTCAGGAGTAATTAAGAGCAGCCAATTATTTTCCACATGTCCCATTAGTAATTCTGTCCCCACCCTAAAATTCTTTACATAATGTCTGTTTTGGATACATAATATGAAAATCATTCAGTAATAATTCATAAAAGAAGGTGTCATATCATATAACCAAAATCAACTTTTCTATAGACCTTCAAGAAGATTAGTTTTGAAGTACTTCCTCAGTATAAAAATCAGATATTAATGGAAACCTGTTTATTTGTGCACAACTTGCCTTTGTTATGTAAATGAATGCAATTTTTCCTTCTTTCTAGTTTTGACTTAAAGCTTTGAATAATACTTAGTGTCTTCAATTTCTTTTCACCTGACTCAATCATGGTTTGATAAAAAGTTACCTATAGCTATCTCTATAGATACTGCTTCTCTAATAACCTCAACATTTATACTAATCAGGTAAAAATAACATTATGGCTTATCCAGCCAGGAGGTGTGTGATGAAATCTGTTGTTCATCAAATGCAGAAGTAATTAGTGCTTATCATTACTGGTACCATTTGTTTTCCAGTCCACATCCATTCCTACCATAATGAGACAGTTCCTGGTGATACTTGTATCTCTAATAATATCACAGACACTTGGATATGGTATTTCTCACTGCCTTTTCTAATCAGTTGTATAGTTTCCCCTCCTAAGGCATGACCCTCTTCCACATGACATCCTTCAGTTAAGGTCTATGGTCAAAATTCTTTCCTTCCTGCCAGTAGTGAGATATTTTCATTAAAAGAATTTCACTTTTCCAGAAACTGCCTTCTCTGTCCTGGAAGAGGCTCAAAGGTGCTACAGCACATCTCCAGGGACAAGGGTTGCAGACAGCCCTCATAGAAGTTAAATCTGACTCATAATAGAACCTCTCAGAATTGCAAAATGGCCCAGGAATAACTGGGCTTATTCTGTTGGCTACAAATTCTTTTGAAAGGGAAAAGCTGCACTGTATCTAGGCAATAGATTTCTTCTGATCCTGTAAAAATAGTGTCTTAAGTTAGAAACCCTGCTAAGTCCCTCTGATCTCCAGTCAAGCTAAATTTCATCAAATTGTTAATCCTCACCAGACATGAATGTCAAAAAAGTAACACTGAGAGCAGGAAAAAAAAAAAAAAAAATCTTGTATTTAGTTGTAATTTCCCTCACCACGAGTAGCACAAAACCATGGGTCAAAAAGCTCTTGATACTCAAGAATAGATTTTTTTTTAATTATTATTTTTTTTTTACTTTTTTTTTTTTCCTGTCATTTACAAAATGTTGGCAGGAGGTTTTTGGGCATCTGGGAAAGAGCAGAATATGTTCAGTGCAGACTACATCTCCAGCAAGTATCCTCAACTATGTCTCTCTGGAGCACATGTCAATAGATTTTCCAAAGTCTCAGGACCTGGGAAATTTGATTTTCAGAAATATGGCAAAAGATACTTTAAAATATTAATGAGAGCCAAACAATGGATTGTTCCCAAACTGCATTCTAGAAGGTGGATGAACAAATTTTGCTGAAAGGACTTTTCTCAGTCCAAGCTGAATTTATAATAGTAATAATTTTAAAATTGCAAAGAATTTAAATTTGGCAAAGTGGAAAATATTAGTCAGCTTAAACTATACCTAGTCACACATGTTCTGCCAGCAATTATATTCATTCCAAAGTGGGAGAAAAGCTGTGAAATAACTGGTAGCCACATTTTTTGTTTTGTTTTATTCAGTGCCAAGGTTAAAGCTTTAAAGAGCAAATCATGCACTATATATGATTCTGATGAAATGCAAGAGAAGGTAAGTAGTCAATTAAATTATAGCACAAAATCAGAGATAAAATTAATCTTTCAGAATAACTGGACAGCAGTTACACCATGAGATGGTCTCATGACATGTTACATCAGTAGAGAGTTCAAATCCTGCTGCCATTTCATAGAATCAGAGAATCACAAAATCATAGAATGGTGAAGTTTGGAAGGGACTTTAAGGACCATCAGGATCCAATCTCCCTGCATGGGCAGGAACACCTCCCACCAGACCAGGCTGCACAAGCCTCATCCAACCTGCCCTTCAACACCTCCAGGGATGGGGCAGCCACAACCTCCCTGGGCAACCTGGGCCAGTGCCTTCCTACCCTCATGGGAGCCTCATACCCTAATTTCAAAACATCTCTCCCTGTTTCAATCTATATAGTTGTACTGAGGTTATAAAAATTCCTCACAGATTCAGCTATTAAAAAAACCCAACAAACACAAAAAAACCCAGACTTTTTTCCAGTTTGTCCTAAAAGTCCTTCTTAAAAAAACCCAAAATAAACTAAAACTAAACCAACCAACCAAAAAAATACCAAATGAAACCAAAAAAGCCCAATCAACCCAAACTAGTCCAGATGCTCCTGAAATGACACAACTACAGGTTTGTTTCTTGACATAGGGTTTCAGGGCAGCTTCAAATGGTATTTCCCACAGCAAATAATAAAATCAGAGAATCACAGGGGTTGGAAGGGACCTCTGAATGTCATCAAGTCCGACCCCCCTGTCAGAGCAGGAACACCCAGGGCAGATCACACAGGAACATGTCCAGATGTGTCTTGAAAGTCTCCAGAGAAGGAGACTCCACAGCCTCTCTGGGCAGCCTGTCCCAGGGCTCTGTCACCCTCACAGCAAAGAATTTTCTCCTCATGTTGAGGTGGAACTTCCTGTGTTGTCACTTGGTGCCGTTTCCCCTCGTCCTGTCACAGGCACCACTGAAAAGAAACTGGCCCATTCTTGACACCCACCCTGCAGATATTGATAGACATTAACAAGATCCCCTCTCAGTCTTCTTTCTCAAGACTAAACAGCCCCAGGTCTCTCAGCATTTCCTTATCAGACAGATCCTCCAGTCCCTTAATCATCCTTGTAGCCTCCTTTGGACTCTTTCCAGTGTATCCCTGTCCCTCGTGAACTGAGGAGCCCAGAACTACCTCCTTCAATTAATGCTTCTATTGAAGGTCTACTAAGGAAGTTGTTTATTCAGTTAGCACCACAGAAATAGTAATTATTAGTGCTAGGTAGTGTGTGTGTAATGAGTAAGAACACTAGAAAGTTTCTGGTGCTCCAGTTCCTTTCCAGTGTGGCCATCTCCTTCCCATTAGGGGTGAGACTGAAATTCCTCCTCACTCTTGCCATTGGATTTTAGAATCTTGCTGCATGAGCTTATGGAAAATGAATGAAAAAGACAAATAATACTTTTAAAAGTGTGTTTTTCTACACCCAGTCACTGCTAAAATAATAATTATATCATGTTTTTAGTTTCAAGTTTCCTGCCGGTGACTTTCCTACTATTCTAAGACTGGCTTGGCCTTTTACTTTTTATTTATTTTGAAAGGTTGCAATATGCTTAAGGAGAGAGAGAGAAAAAAAAAGAACGCAAAAATATTTATATTATAAAGTAATAAATGTGTAAAATGTTATATAAATCGTGGAGGTGAGATGAATGATTATTGCTTCTCTAGAAAAAAATTAAAGTAAGAAAATACAAACCGATCTATTAAGGAAAGCATAGAAGTTAAAATGACTTTTTACATTCAGAAGAAAGCACACACTGGATCACTAATGTAGAATTCTGTCTTCGGGTGATTTTTTTCCCATTGGTTTTTAGCTGTGGGCAGATGAAGCAGCTGGACTGGAGCTGTGGCAAAGGAAAAGAAGGCAAACTGATGAAATAGTCCAAGGGCAGAGCTGGGTGCAAGTCTGCAAGGCCACGGTGGTGCCAGCTCTATTGAGACCGAGATCTTGTAGCTGGTGCTGATGAGGACAGAGAGGAAAGTAAAACCTTCAAAACCCTGCCCGTGAAGAAATGCTGTTGTAGCACATGGCAAGCAGAACCAGCCTTGCTACTTCTGCTTACCCCGACTGGGTGGGAAGGCTCAAGCAGAAGAGTTAGGAGGTGCTTCGTTTCCTGATGCTCACAGATGTTACTGCTGAAGGACCCAGCAATGCTAACATCCTGCTATTTGCTAAAAGCTTGATTTTCATGATCTACTCATGCCAGGATCAAGGCTCTGGGGCAGAAAATTTCTTTATTAGTTAACAGTCTCAGGGTGGATATGGAGCAGGAGCAATATGGAGCAACATAAATTTATTGCTAGTGATATCTCCATCATTTAGCAGAGGTAGCCTCAGACTGTCACATATCTCCCCTTTCTCAGTGTGTCCAGTAACATCTATTCAGTGTTTACTCCTGGAAGAAATTGTGGAGATAACAAGGTGGGTTTATGTGACTTTTTGCTATATTTCTTTGTAATCTCCTGACAATAAAATAAATCATCTGATTTTTTCCCCTTCAACAGAAACATTTTTTCTAACATGGTGTTTTACACTCCTCCATAACACCGAGATGATCAGAGCCC
Source organism: Apus apus (assembly GCF_020740795.1). Lineage (NCBI taxonomy): Eukaryota > Metazoa > Chordata > Aves > Apodiformes > Apodidae > Apus > Apus apus. The sequence continues at coordinate 114,405,945 of NC_067284.1, read as the reverse complement.
TGGCAGGGCAGTGGTCTGTCCAAGTGCCAGCAGAGAAGCTCCAGCCTGATAGCAGACTCAAAACTTCTGGTCTAATGGATGATGGTGGTGCCAGTACGTGTGTCTGCTGGGAGATAGGAATGATAGCAGGATTTCTTTCCTTCCACAACAGCCGTGAGGAGCAGCAGCAGTGGCATTGATTCCAGCTGCTGCCTCCCAGCTGAACGCCAAGACAGATAAACTGGGGGATGTTCTTAGCAGCTCCTCCATGAGGTAGTAAGATAAACACAAGAAACATAAGGAGATATTAAAGAGTAAATGATAATCCATTTTCAGGAAACAGCATTTCTCCAGCAAAAGAGGCTGAACTTTATCAAAGGGAAAACTTCTCCTGGAGGACTTGCCAAAGTAAATCTCTTTGATGCAAATGGTTTAAGCAAAGACATTCACCTTAATCTACTGTGTGGTGACCTGGTCTTCTGATACAGAGAATAATTATGGGTGTTTTCAGAATTGCTGTGGTCTGCAAATCCTCCAAACCTAAAATAAGTACTTACAGAGTTCCCACCTCACCGCTCTGATCTTAAAGTAACCTGCATTTCTCTTGAATTTAATCATATCTAATGCCTTTAGACTTTGCTACTTGAAAGGGCTTCAGTGCCTCGTGGAGGACAGATTCAAAAGTTTGTTTCAGCTTTACAGCTTCATCATTGTGCCTGTGCTAAAAGGGATAACATCTAATAAAATTAATGACCCACAAATAACTCGCCCAAAGGGCAGTACAAAACGAAGAGGAAAAGATGAGTGTTTGGCTGTTGAAATTAGTATTTTCATGCAGATAGATCTTTGTGCCAGTTTGCCACAACGGACATTTTCAGTTTAGTTTATTTGTCTTACAGTAGTAGTGACAATGTAGTTAAATATAGGCTCTGAGAACAGGATCTCTGCCTGTTTAATTTGTATTCTACTGTTCTTTCATTAAACATTTCTTCATCTTTCCAGAGCCAAATTCTTACAATAATAAATCAAAGACACCTACAGTTCTTGCCAAGTCAAATATCTACAGTTTCTGGCAATTATGTAATTTCCAGATTTGCTACAATGGCTCTTGCTGATAAGTCAATTGTCATAAAAAGAAATGTTCCAGACCAATCTTTATTAGGGTGTCCTTCACTGATCTGTGTAAAATAATCCCCCTCCTGCCCCACTCTCTTTTAGAAAGGAGAAACATAATTACAGCTTTTTCCCTTGCTTTGAATGACTCTTCATCATAACAATTTATATCTGGAAAATGTCACAAGAAAATGTGAAAAAGGTAAGTTTAAACCAAAGAAATCAGGCACTGCTGTTATTAATAGAACAGCCCAAAAATGTTTCCCATGATGTGTTATAATGGCTCTGTCTTATAATAAAATTTAACAGTGATGTATTTCCCTTGTTCTCAAGTTGATTTTGTATTAGAAGTCCAGACAAAAGTAATTTAAGCAAAGGTCCCTGATCCAATGTCTGTATATGGAAAAGACTCAAAGGACTTCATGCCCATTTAAAACCCCTTTAAAATGATTAATGGCTAAATGCATTACAAATTATCAAGTATTTCACACTGACAAAACAGAGGACTGGTTATGAGTTTTGGCCAAATTTTCCTTCCTTAGTACTTAGAGTATATCACACAAACAGTAATTGTGAGCACCCATTGAGAGGGGTGATGAAGGAAGGACAGATTCAAAAAAGCCCAGCATCTTTTGCTCGTTTTTGCCTTTTTAATGGAGATTTTTTGTATTTAAAGGGTGCTTGCAATCCTCATTGTCCCCTCTACTGCAAAGTATTCTCTGAGTCCTTCATCATTTTGAAGGCAAATGAAGAAGAACAAAATGAAATCCCAGGACTTAGCTGCAAGATCCCAGTTCCTGGTTATACCTGGAAGTGATTCTGGCACCAACTCTGAAAAAGAAGTTTGTCCCTTTCTGCACTTAAAATCTAATGATTTATTTTCCAGCTCTGATCCTTTTTTTTTTTTTTTCTTGACTAAAAAAGCAAAGCTGGGATATATAGAAATGGAGTCTGTCCTGGCTGGTGGAGTTGATTAATTTCATTTCCCATGGTTCACCTTCAAGTCCTGAAATATTATTTATTGGTTTTGCACAAGCAGAATTATGTAGTATTAACACAAAGAAACCCAGACAAACACAATTGCCGTGTCTTGCAGCACTGGTCAGAGAAGAAAACTCGTTGCAATTTGCATTCCTTGTAACCACCATGTTTACCTTTGATGGCATGTTGGACTCCTGGGGGCTGGTGGTGGCCACACAGCAAAGTAGAGATGGGATTGGAGCATCTCCCTGATGAGGAAAGGCTGAGAGAGCTGGGACTGTTCAGCCTGGAGAAGAGAAGGCTGAGGGCAGACCTTATCAATGCCTACAAGTTTTTCAGGGTGAATGCAGAAGGATGGAGCCAGACTCTGCTCAGTAGTTTCCAGGGACAGGACAAGGGGCAATGGGCACAAGCTGGAACATGGGAAGTGCCACTGAAATATGAGGGAAAACTTCTTTACTCTGAGGGTGACAGAGCCCTGGGACAGGCTGCCCAGGGAGGGTGTGAAGTCTCCTTCTCTGGAGATATTCAAACCCCCCTGGATGCAGCCCTGAGTGATGTGCTCCAGGGGATCCTGCTTTAGAGGGGAGTTGGGCTGGATGGTCTCTAGAGCTCCTTCCAACTCTGACAATTCCGTAATTCTGTGAAACCCAAACATAGCAGTTCATTCGTTCACGGGGCTGGGCTGGCACCCCCTGAAGGCACTCTCAGGGCATCACTCAATTCACCTCCAAAAAGCTCCCTCTTCCATCAGCAGCCAGCACTCAGGGAGCTGGCAGCACGCCTTCCAGGGATCTGCTGGCCTCCACCTCTGCTTGACCTGCCACGTAGGAACACCCGGAGCCCAGTCCAAGACCTGTTGACAGCTAAGAATATATCGCATTATAATAGCTATTACACATATTTAATGACAGTGTGTTTACTCAACTTCCTTAGGTCATACACTTCCTTTATGCAGAGAGCTGCTTGCTGTTAACAAATGTGTGAAACTGCTGATCTCACATGGAAGATCACCACTATCTTTTTTGCAGTTGCAAGAGGTTTGAAACACACACAGGAAAAACAAAGAGAACTGAATTGTCTGCTATCTCAGAAACATTGTGAGGGGCGTAGCATGGAGGAGACTAATTAATCATGCAGAAGACACCACCAGCCTGTGAAATATCACAGACCACAAAAATGGGCCTCTGTATGTCTGTTTGTCCATTAACATATTATTTTCCAGTTTCTGTCTCTTTCTGCAAAACATTGTATTTTCCTCCATGCGTGTCGTGCCCTGATAACTGTGCATATAACTCAGTAACTGTTCTGAAGTCTGGCAGCTTTCCAGCTGCCCTCGTGTCATCTTTCTGAAATTCAGAAAAACCAACACCAGGGTTGTGCATATTATCTTTTGAAGTGATGATGTGATTCATTACCCTGCAGCTCTCATTGGCCACAAGGGGCTAAAAAAGTTCTATCGTGTCCAAACTCAACTGTTCAGGGGTTTGTCCAGGGGCAACACTAGGGTCAAAATTAAAAATGTTGAACCTCTCTTTTCCATCTTTCATGCTGCCTGTCCTCTCTTTATTAGCAAGTTCTCTGTAATAAGTAAATAAATAAATAAATCATTTTTGCTCTTAGGTATCAATAAAGTTAAGGAAAAGTTTCAGCCAATAGAAAATATATTCATTCAAGCAGGCTTAAATTTCATCACAGTGCTAATATTTTAGGAAGTATGTGAAATTCAAGGCTTCCATGATGCCAATGCCAACAAAATATCCCAACACCATCAAGCTTTGTTATATTTTGGAATGAGGGCCCAGCTGGTCAGGGGCTTTTCTCTGGGGTTTAACCTCCAGGCTGGCTCCTGCTATACTTGTCTCAGTGAGTCTTTCTCTGTTGCCTGGGGGTCCTGGAAACCTTTTCTAGGACATTTTTCTTTCTTCCCACTCTTGCGAGGGTGCTGGGCTGGACAAGTAGGTCCACACTAGCAAATGATGCCAGGTCAGGAAGGACTCCAGCACCATCCCATGATTACCTGTAGTGCTTTGCTGTCAGTGTGCTCCTGGGCATGAAGGTGTCGTGCTGGGCAGGGCTCTTCCCAGCCATGCCCAGGCCTGCTGTGGGAATTTTATGGGGCAGATGTGGCTTCCAGGAAGTTATCTCAGCACAGCCACTCTCCTTTGGGAGAGAGGAAATTTTACCAATTTTACCCTTCTGGACATGAGTTGGGCCATGCCAGCTGTCCTCAGAATATAAGAATATTCCCCAAACAGTTTTTTGTTGTTGTAGATAGGCTATAACATCCACTGAAGGCTGCTCTCCTCTGCTGCAGCTCTGTGCTTGGGAAGGAACACAGTGCTGGAGCAGAGAAGGAATTCAAGCAGTCTTATCTGTGCTCTGAGACAGCAACCAGGGGAGAAACAAAGAGATCAAAAAGAGACTAGGAATAGGACACAAAAATTATCAGAGTAAATACAGCAAGTCTATCAACATTTAATAATTCTGGCATTGTTTGGAACAGGGGATATTTAAGACCATTTCCGTGGTATTAGTACATCTCCCATCACTATATTCAAGCATTAAAACATGGATTATAGTTACCACTAAAATTGCCCGCATGGGACCTGAGAGACCCTTTGCCCTTTGGTGAGTTACAGGAATGCTTTCAGTGAAGCAGATTCATTGATGCAAATAGGGGGAAATATATTCTTAAATTTATGGCTAACACCATAATACAAGCTAGATCTGAGGGATTTTTGTGTGTGTGTGTGTAAAGCTATATATCTACAGTTATCCTAGCAAGTAAAAACATTGGTTTTGCAGAACAGTTATCTTTTGGGTCTGTGGAACTGACATAAAGTATCTCAGTTGCAGTAGAGCCAATATCTTACAGCTGTGACTGTGCTAGGAGAGCTGCCATCAGTATGGTAGTAAAAAAGAAACAGGCAGGAAATAGGTTTCACATTCTGGCCAAACGTAACAGTATGGAAAAATGTTTATGTCCTGAATCAGGACAAAGAAGTCAAAATCTGAAAAAAAACCCCACATCACGGGCTGTAAATCCAGAAGAGATGGGTTTGGTTCAGATCAGCTGTAACATGGAGTTTTGGCAGTTTGGAAACATTTTGGTTGCTTTCAATGTATACTTTGTGATTTAAGTTGCTTTTCTTTCTCTGTGAAAAGTAATTTTGAGCCATGGAATGGTCATTTCTGGGGACAAAGCCTCAGTAACGTCAAAACATATTTGCAAATGTTTCTCAATCCACTTCCCCAAACCAACGTTTCCCCTTGAAAAAATACTGCATGAAGTAATCAATATGTTCTGTTTTGAAAAGCAGAACAAAAATGTTCCTTACCAACTCACTGATGTATCCATAATGACAGCAATTTTCCCTGGTAAATGAGGCTTGGAACAATTCCTATAAATTGGACTCCTGTATGTGGGTGCTGCAGGACTGGCAGTGATAGTTTTCTATATTTTGATAGTTTTATAAGCTCTGTCTTCATTTTCTGGGCTTGATGGTTGATTTTTGTTTTCTGACAGGATTGGGGATTCCTTCTGCCACACTCACAGATGTCAATGAGCAAAGTTATTCCCACTATTTAATAAGATATTGGATTGGCTTCAGGTTTGAACCGGACAATTACAGCATCCTAAATAGGAGAAGGAATTTAAGGAGGTAGGGTAGATCAGAAATAAAAACTGGAATGGGAACTGTAAACATTTTTGCAAAGTTGTATCCCCTTCTTGTGGCCTGCAATATTTAAAAAAAACAGCTGAGGAGATATTTTGGCAGAACTTTTTGATATATATTCATTTTGCCCTGGAGGATGATATATTCTCCCATTAATACATGTGCAGAACACCCACAAGTCTGCAGGCAAGACATTCGCTGGTGTTCACAGCAGAATGAGTATTAGCTGAACAAAGTGCCATGTAATTAACAGAGGATAAATGATTAACAAATGGGCTAACAAAGGGCAGAGCAGACGGGTCTTAGGTTTCCTCCGTGGTTGGTGGGGAGTGGTGGATTCTTCTAGGGGATGATTCAAAGCAGAAACTTCCCACAGGGGCTTTTTGGCTGAGCCAACACGATAGGACTGACAGGTCCTACAGCAGAACCTTTCAGGCTCAGTTTGCAGGCACCATGGCCTCGCTCCAGCTCTGGGAGGGGAGTAGATGGGGTTGTGTTTCATTCGCTTGTGCATCAGGATTTCCTTCCAGAGGGAATGCAGGTCCACAGGTAGAGAGTAGATCACGTATCAGTCCAGTTATTCCCCAAAGGGAAAATTCGTGGGGTAAAGGTAAAGGATATCTTCTCTGCTGCATGGATGCACTTGGGGTGCACATCCTGGGATCAGGACTGCAAGGGGCACTGGGCGGTGACCTCATGGTATTAGAGAATAGCCTCTTGCTCTCCAGGACCTCTGACTCCCTCAGTCAGCTACAGATGAATTGTAGGATGAAAAAGTACTTAATTCTGAAGTTATGCTCTGGAATATCTCTGCCTCCAAACTTTTGAAAACATAAGCCGTGAACCAGTTATTGTTTCTTTATCATCTGGAATGAAATCCAAGGACCATTGAGCAAAGTATTCTCTCTCAATTCTGACAGTGCATATCCTTTACAAAATGTTATCTCTTGAAAATAAATTATGGAATTGCTTGCTGATGCTTTTTAAATACCGGCTTTAACAATGACTGTGTCAAAATAAACCTTCTCTGGAGACTGCAGATCCTTAAAACCATGACTAAATCAGTGCTGATCAGACTTTTGTGCTTGATCTGGAAAGATCAGACCTCCCTCTTTGTAGCTATCTGTGAAACACTAGTTTTTATGCACACATTCATCGCGTTTCTGGAGTATTAATTAAAGAGTGTTATTATTCAGCTTAGTTTTCCCCTACCATGTTTTTCTCTGTAGGGTCCTTTGCTGCTGTGCTACAACAGCTCGAAGCAAATGACTTTGCAAAAATGAAGAGAGAATCTTGAGGCCATTATGCTTTCTTATTCCACATGTTATTTTATGTACCTATAGAAATTACAGGTTAGCTGAACCATCTGCTAAAGTCATGCACAAGCTGTTATTTAACAGGGTCTGCAAATGATCAGATACAGCCTCACAAGCAGGTCACTCAGTCACAGCAAATTACAAATTCATTTCAAATAGGATAATCTGGCCAGCTGAAAGATATATAGAAATATTTTCTGGGGAGAAAAACACTTGAAACTGCTTGCCTGTTACTAGGGTTTAACTTTGAAAATATCTCTAGAAAGTGACTGGAGTCCAAACCACAAAATACAGAGCTGGATTTTTAAATCCTTGAATTTAGGAGATCTGGTCTGAAGTTTTAGTTTTGCTCATCGTTGAGGGGGGGACCTCATTTGTGAAATTCTGAGCTGCATCTGGATTTGGGTTGGAAATTAATGAAAAAATGGGGCTATTTGCTTCCAAGAATCGTGGTCCAGACCCCTCTTCTAATTACTGTCCCAGCTGAGGAAGCACTGATGGCTAATGCACATCATTCAGGAACTCAATACAAGAATCCTTGCACAAAAGTTTCACTTTTCTCAGTTGGAAGCAAATGTGGTCCTTGCAGCCAGAGCTGGTCTGGCCGTGAGTGAAAACTGTGTATAGCTCTGCAGAAAGCAGAATTGAATCTTTGCAGATTATGGTTCCTACAAGAAATCAAAAGGACATCACTTGTCTTGGACCTATTTCTGCTTTATATAGCAGGAAAAAGTGCTATGATTCCACCAAACATTGTTAAAAGTGAAATATTATTGTTTGTTTTCATTGGTTTTATACTTGTCTCCAATAGGAGCAAAGGTTATGGGATGATGTGTTTATATCTCTGAAAGCTTTTGAAATTCTTGGTTAATTTCAGGTAGACCTACTAAAGGTATCAGGTTCCTCTAGGTTTCAGGTAGAGGCTGCTTGAGAGTCCTCTCTGAGGAGAAGGCTGCAATGTGATTGCCAAAGGATCAGCCTTATGATTAAAATCATGATGAATGAAACAGATGGTCAGTCACTGTTAACCCTTTCTCAAGTGCTGCAGAATCCATTCCTCAACTTCCTAGCCACAGAAAATGAGATTAAATTAGTTTTGCTTCTTTAAGGAGCATTACCTTTTCTAGGGGAGATTTATGTAACTGTTATGTTCTGTTTTGAACTTCATTCTTTGCACCTCTCAAGAACCTCTCAATGACATTTTCACCACAAAAATACTCCAAAAGCTGTAAAGTGAAGTTCACTTCTTAGGTAGATTCACAACAGATCAGGAATTGATTCAATAAGGAAGATAAATATTTGTGAACAGGTTCCTGAGTCTCTGGACCTGTTCCTGACCATGATGCTGCTGCTTGATTGGGTCTCCCTATATAAAATAAGTTTTTTCAAGAACAACTCCTCTAGCTAATTCAGATATTTGGGGAAGGGAAATTCACTCTAGTTAATGGAAAAGGGGATTCAACCTGTGGAAGGCCCTTTTGAAGTTTGTGAAGCAAATAGTACTATCTTACCTAGGGATACCATAGGAGAATAAAAACCCCACAACACAACCAAAGGCAGTATGTTTCAATTAATTGTAAACATAGCTTATCTCTTCCTTCTCAGCAAAGATTTTTCAATTTGACATCCCTGCTTAACATACTTTGGGAAGAAGGCCTTAGGAACTGCCACAATGGATCAGATCTATATAGTCCAGCAGCTGATACCCAACAGAGATCGATGACCAGAAGATCTTTCAAGAGAAATTATGGTTCATCTAATTTTCTTCAAGATCTCCCAACACAGATCTGCTTTCACAAAATAATTAGAGTTGAATTTGTGCCCAGAATAATGAAGTTAAATATGTCAATTCTACAAGCTATTTCTGAGCAGAGGAAGACAGGATGCAGTTCAGACTGGGATCCACCTGTCTGGAGAGCAGCCCTGTGGAAAGGGACCTGGGCGTCTTGGTGGGTAACAGCATCAACATGAGTGACCAGTGTGCTGCAGCAGCACAGAAAGCCAACAGGGTGCTGGGCTGCATCCACAGGGCATCACCAGCAGAGACCAAGAAGTCATCATCCCCCTCTACTCAGCACTTGTCAGACCACACCTGGAGTGTTGTGTTCAGTTCTGGTCCCTGCTCTATGAAAAGGATGGGACAGGCTGGAGAGGGTCCAGAGAAGGGCCACAAGGATGATCAGAGGACTGGAGGACCTGCCATATGAGGAGAGGCTGAGAAAACTGGGTTTGTTCAGCCTGGAGAAAAGAGGGCTTCAGGGGGACCTTCTTACCACGTTCCAGTACTTAGAGGGTGACTACCAAGAAGATGGAGATCCACCCACCAAGAAGTGGTAAATTTCCTCACATTGGACGGTTTTAAGTCTCGGCTAGACAGGGCTGAGAGCCATCTCATATAAACTATAGCAGTACCTAGAAAGGTTGGACCAGATGATTCTTGAGGCCCCTTCCAACCTGGCATTCTAGGATTCTGTGATTCTATAATTCTATGCAGGGATTTTTTTGACCTGAAGATTATCCAGCCTGATTCAGTCAGGTTTATTTTACCATTAAGCAACAGCAGAATCACAATAAGATTGACCTTCTTTTTAAGACTTCTCCCCAGTCCAGTACTCACCATGCCCACTCATTGCTCACTCTTGAGATTTCATTAAGGTTCCAGGATTCATTGGAAACACAGCAGAGTATGAAACCTCCAATTAATTGGAACTGTTGGGTTTTTTTTTTAATTAGAGTTTAAAAGTAAACAAGACCTGAATAGCATTTTGAACCCCACTTCCCTGTACTTTATTTTATATATATATGTTTAGCATTGAAACAGCAGATGGATCCAATACTAGAAGAGGCTTATTCTCTGTTTCAAACATTCCTGAATCTCATGAAATCAGACTCAGGATATTACTGTTAATATATCTGCGAGTTTGTCCAATTTGCCCTCAAACCTAAGTTACAGCATTAACCTAGCTCTGGACACTATCAACCCATTTTTAATAAAAAATAGACTTTCTTTATCACAATGCATAGTTTTATCAGTCATGGGCCTTGGAGGCCAGATTTCCTAACACAGTGTTAATTCTCTGGTCTTTTATGATCTCTCTTTTGTAATTATCTGAAAGCACTTCACAAAAATCACTTATGCCATATCTCCGAAATACATAGTGGATGCCATATTCTTTATGGACAGTTCAGTGGCCAAAGACATTTGAAACCCCCAACACAAAGCTTGTTTAGCACCTAAGAAAAAAAATCCTGACATCTAGACACCCAGTTTCTGTGACTAGAAAAACATTGTTTCACAATAGCTGAGTTGCTAATATGATCTTTCTTTCTTTCTTTCTTTCTTTCTTTCTTTCTTTCTTTCTTTCTTTCTTTCTTTCTTTCTTTCTTTCTTTCTTTCTTTCTTTCTTTCTTTCTTTCTTTCTTTCTTTCTTTCTTTCTTTCTTTCTTTCTTTCTTTCTTTCTCTTTCTTTCTTTCTTTCTTTCTTTCTTTCTTTCTTTCTTTCTTTCTTTCTTTCCTTTCTTTCTTTCTTTCTTTCTTTCTTTCTTTCTTTCTTTCTTTCTTTCTTTCTTTCTTTCTTTCTTTCTTTCTTTCTTTCTTTCTTTCTTTCTTTCTTTCTTTCTTTCTTTCTTTCTTTCTTTCTTTCTTTCTTTCTTTCTTTCTTTCTTTCTTTCTTTCTTTCTTCCTTCTTGTTTTCAAGCTCCTGTGATTTCCCTAATAGCCACTTGGAAAATGAATTTAAATCAATGAGCTTCTCAGTACAGAATCCACAGTATAGGAAATAAACCTGTATGGTGATGGCACTAGACTAAAACACAGATCACAGAGATCCACCTCATCAAGGAATCAAAGCTTCCTGGGGGGAGCTTAAAAGCCACATACTCTTTGTGGGCAGGTATCCCTTCTGCTTTTAGAGGAATAGTGGCACTTGTGACTTCATTTCTTGTCAGTCTGATTTTAAAATCTTAGAGGACAAAGCTGCCATTCATTAGAAATCACAATATTATCCCTGATCACTGGGCTTTGATCGCAGTGGGCTCGTTGATACTGCTGGAATGCAAATTTGAAATAACATCATAGGAATATTATATATTTCTCTTGTATAGTAATTTTCCTGCTAACAGATACATTGACTAATCGGATGACTTATGCCAAAGTTTTGAAGTCTTTCCTTTCACCTCATGGAAGCCAAAACTTAGTCACTAAAGTGTAAAGTGATTTTGCCTCCTGCACTATTCCTGAGAATGAACTCTTCCAGAGCTTAAGGAACAGCCCCAGGAAATCCTCTGGCCTCCCTGCAGCTCTTGCAGTGTAACTTAGCCCTGAGTGGCCACGGGGTGGCTGCACTTCCCTTCGGCATCTCCCAGGCTTTGCTCCACTCTGTCATCCCAGGATTACATATTTAGGAAGACAAACAATGGAAAGATACCCCCAGAAATCTGGAAGCACTCAAAAACCAGGCTTCGCCGGTCTCTTGTTTGTACACATTGGCCTGTCCACTGAAAATAATAATAAATGTGCAGAAGAGGAAGGGAAATACAGAGATGAGTTAGCAATAAACCGAGCATATTCTGCACATTTCTCTTGTTAGTCTCCATGTCCTGGCCACTTCCCAATTTCAGCAGTTCTGCTGGGTATTCTACTCATTCACAACAGCTTTGGATTTTTATTCCCTTTCCTATGCTGGCATTCACCAAGAAGCCTCCTGCCATGTTCAGGGATGGCCTCCTGGCTCCTGATACATAGAAGAAGGGTTTCTGGCCTCTGCCACCTGACATCTCTTCACCTCAGCCCTACCAGGAAAACGATCTGTTATGTTACGGAGGCTACATGTGTGAAATGATCAGTGCAGCTCCACAGCCTTTCCGTTTCCAGGGCTAAACCCTTCCAAACCAAACTCAGAACTGAAGTGCTATTTAAGCCATCTCCAAAAAGCTTTTGACACTGGGCAATTGCTGGCACTACAGCAAGATAAATAACACTAAATGACGAACAGCACCAATGTCAGCAGCAGAGCAGACAGCTCAGCTGTGACATGCCCCGTGGAACTGTGAGCTGGAGTAGCACGTGTGGTGACCTTAATAATGACTGCTGTAAACTGCCATGAACAGTCCCACTGGAAACAGTAGCAAGGAAGCTTTGGGAGGAGAGAAAATGTTCTGATTTAATCTTTATTTGTGCTTATCCTGAATAGAATCATAGATTGGGATGGGCTGGAAGGGACTTAAAGATAATCCAGTTCCAACTCTCTTGCATGGGCAGGGACACCTTCCACTAGACCAGTTATGGTCATAACTCATTTTGCCTGATGCTCACTAGTCTTCAGTATCTCTTGGGTGTTTTGTTGTTTTTTTTGTTTTGTTTTGTTTTGTTTTTTTCCTGTTAGCTGAAACAAAATAGGGAAAAGGCAGGAAATACATTTTTTTGTGAGAAAAAGGGAGTAAAGGTTGCATTTCTACAGCTCGGGCATTGCTGTAAAGAGAAGGTAAAGTATCTTGCAACTGGCAGATGTTTAAAGTTTAAAAAGAAGAAAATAAAATTTAAAAAACCTGTCAGTAAATGCGAGTGTATTAATAATGCTCCCCCATGAATGGATAAATATGTCAATAAAATACCCACCATCATATACCTACCATGCCACACTACCATCTCAACTAGAGGAAAACTGCTGTGGCTAACAAATTCATTTCACTAGGAGGGAAGGAGAAATCCAGTGTGTTAGTGTAGGGAACATAATCAAGGAGCTAACTCTGGGATTTGTGTACAGTGCAATTTCCAGTCTCTCCATGCAGCAGGACTGAAAGGATTCTCAGTTTAAATATAACATTGTCTGCTGTGTTCTGTGCAGTCATGCTGAAAGGTTTGTGTCCTGATGGCCATGTGAGTGGGAGAATCATGGAATCAGAATGGTGAAGGTTGGAAGGGACCTTAAAGATCATCTCGATCCAACCTCCCTGCTATGAGAAGGGTCACCTCCCACCAGACCAGATTGCACAAGCCCCATCCAACCTGCCCTTCAACATCTCCAGAGATGGGGCAGCCACAGCCTCCCTGGGCAACTTATTCCAGTGCCTTCCTACTCTCACAGTGAGGAATTTTTTCCTGATGTCTGACCTAAATCTCCCCTCTCTCAGTTTAAAACCATCACCCCATGTCCTATCACTGCCCTCTCTGGTGAAAAGCCCCTCCCCAGCTTTCCTGGAGCCCCTTCAGGCACTGGAAGGTGCTCTAAGGTCTCCCTGGAGCCTTCTCTTCTCCAGGCTGAACACCCCAACTCTCCCAGCCTGTCTCCAGAGCAGAGCTGCTCCAGCCCTCAGATCATCTTCCTGCCCTTCTCTGGACTTTCTCCAAGAGGTTCATGTCTGTCTTATGTTGGGGGCTCCAGAACTCCAGGTGCAGTCTTAAATGAAGAGAGTAGAGGGGAAGAATCACCTCCCTCACCCTGTTGGCCACACTCCTTTTGAGGCAAGCACTTGTCAAGCAGCCACTACACAGTTCTGCACTGCTGCCTGAGGATTTCCTGCTGTACTGAGCAATTTGTGCCAAGAGCTTGCAATAGGTAAAGGTGGTGTTTCCATCTCTGCAGTCTTGGCAATCTCTGCTTAAGGTTTTTATATGAGAAAGTTTAGGGGAACATCTGACTTAGTGGTTTAAAGCTTTCCTGCAGGCCAAGCACTCAGCAGTTCTGCATTTATTCCCCACTGCCCCAGTTCATGGGACATTATTAGTCCACAGGGCCAGAGGCAGCTGTGATCTGAATGGCAGAAGGACAACCTGGACAGTCCCATGGCCTCTCCCTTAACACATGACATGAAGTGTGCCACAGTGTTGGAATGAGAGAGAATGAGTAAATGGAAGAACAGGATTCAGCTTCTTGGATTGCTATAAATCTGATCCTGTCCCTTAGGTGAAATTAAGGGTTATTCTTGGGCAGGTGCATTAACTCAATAGCATCTTGATTTTTCTGCCTTGTAAAATGGGGATGATATAACTTATCCATCCCTGTAAAGGCTTTAAGATACCTGAATTAAAAGTGCTACTTAAACCCTGGATGTTATTTTTAGAGCACTCTGCTGCCTGATTATGCCAGATGCAAATATTCACTCCTCCTTCTTCAATAAGAATTGGAAAAGATGGGGTCAGAAACTTGGGCCATTTCTTGAGCACCTTTGGATACAGATCTGAGACTAGTTGTGCCCTTTCCTTTGGGAAAGCATCTTCTGAAGACAAGGGAAATACTGCTCCTTGCTTAATTTCTGTTTTCTCATTGATCTTTGCTTCTGCATTGATTAGAAGTAGTGCTCTCTAAGAAGAGCTCAGAGATTTTATGTCATTGTTTTAATTTTGAATTTCTGAGTCTTCCAGGTGAAAACTGTAAGAGTAGTGTCCTTATGATACAGCTGCTTGTCACATGTGACTAGATATCTCTACGATTAGACCTACTATCTCAGGTAGCCTGATGAAATGCTGGATAGCAGCTTCCTGGCTGTACAATTACATATACACATGGACTGGCCTGGACAGGGGGGATCTTAAAGGTGACCCACCACATGTGGCTGGGGCTGGGCTGTACAATATTTAATGGCCAAGAAGTCCCAATTCAAGAGGAGAGTCAATACTCTGTACAATTCCTATATCAAACTGGAAATAGTTATTTGTATGCAACACCTAATACAATCAGAGTTTGCTGGTGTTGTTTTCTTCAAGGCAGCAGGTTTAATAGCTTCTTGATGCTTGCCATATGTACAGCCTGATGTAGATCACCAGCTGGAGGGCTTGCAAGGCATGGTGAAACACATACATTTGCAGTCCCACATTAAAACTCAGTTGGCTGCTGCTTACCCTCAGAACTTCCCTGTAAGGAAGACATAAGTTTTAAGAGAAAAATCCATAAGGATGTATTTATGGTCCAAAGCGGAGCTTTAGATCAACTTCTAGTGAAAGACTGAAGCAATTTCAGGGTAATTAATGGGCTTCCTGTGATCATTGACGTGATCTCACCCATAAGTAATGATGGTGACTTACATGCACATGAGATAGATGTTGATCAGTCATCCAACATGGCAGATGCAGCATCTAGTTAAGACATGGAAGGAATAGCCAGTGAACCTGGATGGAAAAGGAGCACTTAAGTGAGCATAAGAAATTCACTCAGTAAAAAAAGAGATCTGCTCTAAAGTTCCAAGATTTTAAATTTTTGTTTCTTGTTTAAAATTAATAATTATTCACGCATCATTGTTTAATGCATTCTATTTATAATTTGCAATAACAACATAGATGTGATTTTATATAGAGATATTATATATATATATATATATATTATATAGAGAGAGAGCCACAAAGATGCTGAAGGGAGTGGAACATCTCCCTGATGAGGAAAGGCTGAGGGAGCTGGGTCTCTTGAGCTTGGAAAAGAGGAGACTGAGGGGCGACCTCATCAGTGTTTACAAATACGTTCAGGGCAGTGTCAGGAGGACAGAGCCAGGCTTTGTTCAGTGATGTCCAGTGATAGGACAAGGGGCAATGGGTGCAAACTGGAACACAGAAGGTTCCACATAAACATCAGAAGAAAGCTTCTTTCCTGTGAGAGTGACAGAGCCCTGGGACAGGCTGCCCAGAGAGGCTGGGGAGTCTCCTTCTCTGGGGACATTCAAACCCACCTGGACACGTTCCTGTGTGATGTGCTCTGGGTGACCCTGCTCTGGCAGGGGGGCTGGACTGGATGGTCTTTCCAACCCCTAAGATTCTGTGTGATTCTGTGTGATATCTCAGAAGGTTTAATGGTGGAGAGGATGATTGCATCATTCGTTAAAACTGTCTCTGTATTTCAGGACATAAATTTTCACACAGAAAACCCAGCTGGCCGAGGGAATCCTCTGCACCCTCACAGAGTGCTCTTCTGTCCTAAGGCTGCCACATCTCCTCCAGCAGCCAGTCTGTAATGTGGTAGAGGAAGGAGAAACGCACCAAACCAAACAAACCCAAAATAACAACCCACTAGCTAAGCAGAAAATGAGCAAATCAACAGAAGAGCTCTTGAAGTTGTTCATCGGGATGGAAAAAATGTTTTTCTGATTTCTTCAGGCAACAAGCTGGGGCATGAGATTGAAACACAGCCACTGTCTGAGCCCAGAGCAGTTGATACCTTTTGCCTGCTGTAGCAGCTCACACCCCCCAAATTCTGTAAGAATGGAGATTTACTGAATCTACACCCAGGAAAGAGCCATAAACCCTTCATTTAATGCCTATAATCTTAATCCCAGCAGCTGCCTGAAAACACACTGTAAAAAGGTACTGAACTCTTCCAGTTGATGGGGATGTGATTATCTCCCCTTACTATTTATACTGTTTAATTGTTCTCACACTGAGAATGCTTCCTCTTATTACAAGGCTGATTTGTCTGATTTGACCTTCTGGCTCGTGAGCATTTGACAGAAGGCTTATGTCAGCAGTTCTGCTCATCTCATGAGCTTGTGTGCCATGACAGCTCACCCAGTGGGCAGAAAATCTTCATGAAGGCCCTATTTAATAGTGAGAGAAGCAACGTGCAGAAAGAATGGAAGCATTTGCTTGTAGTTGCCTGTGAGCTAAGTGAGTGAAAAGCAGAAATTAGCTTTAATTGCAGGCTTTCTAGCCATCAGGATGATGTGGTTAGGGGAGCTGCGTAGATCTCTTCCTAAGTGAAATTCAGTGGGTGTGAACAGATCCTGTGAATGCATTGCCCTGCCAGGACTCCACCAAGAAACAGTACCTCTCCCTGGAGCATGGCAGACCTTTCGATAGCAGTAAATTGCAGAATTTGGTCTTTAAAGGACTTTGTTAGTCAAAGCTTTACATCTGCAGATTTAAGCTTTTATACAAGTGGAGCTTTTAGCGAATATTATTTAAGTAGGGCTTGGAATGCTGGAGGCAGCCAAAATTAGTATTTTCTCTTAACATATGGTATGGTATAACAGAACATTTAAGCCTTTAATCTTGCTAAGTAGGAGAGAGAGAGAGAAATCAAACATTTTAAGTCAATAGGCAGCTGATAGCCATATTATATGCACATGAAGTACAGTGGCTAGTGTTGGAGAAGCTCTGTTTTTTAACCTCAAGGGAGAACTGTTATATTATGGATTGCTTAACAAAATCCAGGTATTTAAAAAATCCCTTAGAATGAGAGCTAATTTACCCACATAAGACCAATCACTGCCTTTAGTGCTCTGCAAAAAAGTACATTTAAGTATGCCAAGCCATAAGTAAGTCACACAGATCCAGAGTGTGACAAACCATTATACAGTAAATCCACAGACATCCAAGGTTTTGTTCATAAAGTCAAGCACAGACATTCACTTAGCAGAGCCAGAACCCAAATTTCATTTTCCATGTTATTTATTCTTTGTCTTTGACAGAAATTCAGGAAGTAGAAAAAAAACCCAAACCAAAACAAACCTCAAGGGTTTCATATTCAACTTCAGGCCATTCTAAAGAATTCATTTGAATTCAGATGAATTAAAAATCAACCAAGTTTTCTCTAAGTCCTCTGAATTTTTATTTTGGGCACAGTAGATTACATTCCTGATCTTGCAGAGACTTAATGTGTGTTCTTAATTTTGTGCAACCCTTTGATCTGTGTAACCATAAAAGTTTATTCTTGTGTATTAATATTTGAAGGACCAGGCACATCAGAGTAGCAATTTGTGTTTACTCTGTGAAATAAAAAGGAGCAACAATACCAGAAGCTGAAGTATTTCACAATCTAAAACCAGACAAATTGTCCTTTGTTTTTCTCCAAAGTAGTACTTGACCTACTGAAGTGCCAAGGTAGCTACTTTAAATGAGAATGGATATTTTGAATGGCCCAGCTGAACCACAGCCTTTCTGCAGTAGAATAATAGAAGCATAGAAGCATAGAATCATCCTGGTTGGAAGGGACCTTGAAGACCATCAAGTCCAACCACAACCTAAATCCCCCTGCCACAACCTAATTTACCTGTTCAGTGCTTAAATCATGTCCCTAAGCACTATGTTTACATTTCTTTTAAATGCTTCCAGGGATGGTGACTCCACCACCTCCCTGGGCAGCCTGTTCCACTGCCCAACCACTCTGTCAATACAGAAATTCTGTCTAATACCCAATCTAAACCTCCCCTGGAGCAGCCTCAGGCCATTCCCTCTGTTCCTGTCATGATTCACTTGAGAGGCCAACTCCCACCTCCCTACAACCTCCTTTCAGGTAGTTGTAGAGACCAATGAGGTCTCCCCTCAGCCTCCTCTTCTTCAAACCAAACAATCCCAGTAGAATCATAGAATCATAGAATCCTAGGGGTTGGAAGGGACCTCGAAAGATCATCTAGTCCAACCCCCCTGCCAGAGCAGGGTCACCCAGAGCACATCACACAGGAACGTGTCCAGGCAGGTTTGAATGTCTCCAGTGAAGGAGACTCCACAACCTCTCTGGGCAGCCTGTCCCAGGGCTCTGTCACTCTCACAGTAAAAAAAAAAATATCCGATATTCACCTTAAATCTTCTATGCTCCAATTTGCATCCATTACTCCTTGTCCTGTCACTGGACATCACTGAACAAAGCCTGGCTCTGTCCTCCTGACACTGCCCTTTACATATTTGTAAACACTGATGAGGTCACCCCTCAGTCTCCTTTTCTCCAAACTAAAGAGACCCAGCTCCCTCAGCCTTTCCTCATCAGAGAGATGTTCCACTCCCTTCAGCATCTTTGTGGCTCTGTGCTGGACTCTCTCAAGCAGCAGAGGACCCCTGAGCAGTTTTGCTTTTGCAGTGCAAAGGTGGTGAGAGACGTGGGGCTGCCCAGGTGTGCCTGGCTGGGGCAGACCTGCCAGCGAGGAGAAAGGCAGGCAGGGGGGGAGTGGGGGGAGAAAAAGAAGGAAGAATTCAAAGGAACTAACTCCTCATTAACACAGCACGTGTGATTTGCGTCATGTGAGAAGGGCCAGCTCTGCAGCTGCTCAGCAGGGCTGGGGCTGCATCCAGCCTTGCTCTGCCTACCAGAAGGGGGAGAGAGGGACAGTGTGTGAGCAGGTTTCTGCTGGTGAGATGCCGGGTAGGAGACAACAACACCGACCAAACACACAGTTCCCTTGCTTCATCTCTGCAAGACCTATAGGCATGAGTCAAGGTGTGAATGGGCTCTAAACAAACCAAACGGAGAGATATCCTCCCTCTTCTACAGCTAAAATCCCATGTGTTTAAATACCTGCCGTTTGCTATTAAAGCTGTGCCAAAGAAGAGACTGTATTTGGTAAAAGATAGAAGTAGTGCTTTAATTAAAACAGATTCTTTGAGTGTTTCATTTGATAAAGGAGGCTCAAGTAAACTTTGTTCCTTAGTGGGGCAGTCCTGCTGATTTTCTGTTAATCCAGTGGATTTCTGTCACTTGGGGAAAAAAAAACCAACTATAAAGTGTTTGATTACTCTTTTATCTTTATTCCATTTTCTTCTGGCTTAATTTAAAAAATAATAATAATAATAATTTCCTTATCTGCTCTACAGCCTCTGCTTAATCCTTGTCAGAGATGTGTTTCTTCTTTGACATTATCAGCATTAGAACATTTGCTGAAGTTAAACTATCTGTGCTGTCTGGTAAGTGGTTACTTTGCTGGCTCTAGACTTAAAGAAAAGGGGGGAAAAAAAAGTTGGCAAACTGCTTTTTAAACAATGCATGGTATTTAATGAAGCATTCCCAACTCTAAAGGATGGAATACCATGGGTGAATTACAAAACTAACATTAAATCTGAGTTGCTCTCAGGTTTTTCCCTTCCTCACATGCTGGTCCTATCCTGACTCTGCTATCTCTTCCCTGCCAAGCAGTAGCAGAGGACAAGCCTTTTGTGCTGATTTCTCAGTGGAAGATCAATCAGTGATGGTGAAATTGGGTATAATCCAAGAGAAACTGTATTTCATTTAATGTCCTGGGCCAGAGGTGGTCAATCAACAAAACAGAATAAAAATTGCTTTCTGTGTTTTCCAGGAAAAAAAATAATAAAAAATAGACTCTCACAAGTGCTTTAAATCAGGGATCAAACCAGAAAGTAAAGCCTTCAGCTTTTCACATAGTACCTTACCTTAATCTCTTCTTTCTCTACAGAATTTAGCATAACCAAAAAACTAACTGTCCCATGCCTCATCTTAGATATTTGCTGGCATACAAAGGCAAGTGCAGCCCTCCCACACACCCAGAGGAATTCAGGAGCCTGTGTTTAACTGTCCTCCTGCGTAACACTTTCTCTTAAATGTGTATCTTTACAAAAGGTGTGAAGCTGCTTCAGCCTCAGATTCCAAAGATCCTGCCCTAAAAGATGGTTAGCAGCCTGAGGGACCAAGCACATTTTCAAAAATCAGTAGGATCTGCATCACAGCATATTTGTGGGGTTTGTGTGATGGGGGAGGAATTTCAGCACCATAATAATATTCAAGTATGTTGCTTCAAAAAAGTCTCCTTTTCTTCTCAGGGAAGCACACTGATGCATGAAACTAGGAGGCATGAAGATGTAAAAATTATCTTAGGCCTGGGGCACCTCCCTCTGCAGGACATGCAGTGCCACTTAAGCCTTGCAGGGCATGGTAATAATCATATAGCAATTTCCCCATCCTGTTCTGAGTTGTTATGGGGTATTTCTACTCCCTCTGTGTTTTTGGAGGGTGAGAGTGAAAGAAGGGAGAGGAACCACTTCTAGAACGAGATAAATTTTCCCCACTGATTAGAAATAGAAAAAGACTGAAATGAGTTCTTTGAACCCCCCAACATGCCATGGGTGTCAAAAAAAAAAAAAAAAAGATGGTGCTGGGATGAGCTTTGTCAGAGCAGGGGAAATAAATGCAGCCCAGGTTCAGAACAGCATCTGGGAGAAAGGCACGGGTGTAACTGGACATTAAATTGCTTTTCATTTACATCTGCCAAACGAAATGAAGCTCACTCCCAGAAGAAGGCTTGAAAATTCTTCCAAGAGGACAACTTCACGATGTAGACAATCAAAAGGATGAGAAAGATATTCAAGGAACAGAGCTTTTAAAAACGTGTGGGTATGTCCATATAAATGGGTGATGGCTACATGCTGAATGGCCCAGACATGAACCATCTGCAATTTGGAAATTACTGAGCTGTCCTAGCACCCAGTTCTAGTGTAAATATACACTAAAACATCCTAATGTGCTGTGTGGTGTCTGAAATGGAGATAGATTTTGTCTGTCTGCTTAGAGAATAGACAGAAAGAGGTCATCGCTTCCATATAGGCATGTGCAGCATTATCATTAGCTCATAATGCACATTAGCCAACTAAAAGGAAACATTTCCAGGAAAGTAATGGATCTGTTAGTTCCTCTAGATCAGTAGCCAACTTTTCCTTTTGTTCCCATGATGATTACTTCTCATAACATATGAGAAAAGTAATTCCCTTTGTCTAGAAATATTAAATAACTGCATCTTGAGAAGTTCAACACTTGGTAATTTGTAAACGAGCTATTAATACTCTGAAGCAGAACATCAGTGACATTACAACTAAACTGCGTGGCTAGCTTTGGCACCTTTTTTTTTTTTTCTCTTTTTGGTAAATTAAATACTTTTCTGGCAACATTTTCAGAAAATTCTTCCCATTTTTTAAATGAAAACTCTGGATTATTTTTTCTTCCTTCTTTCTTTGTGTTGAACTAAGATGCTTCTCCCGCCCAAAGAAGAGAGTAAAGCCTTGGAGCTACAAGCAAACCAGATGCTTGGTGATCAAGGAACTTGGAGTCCATGCAATCCATAAACCAGTTCATTATGCCTTTAATCAGAAATATGTATGGCTTTTTTATTTCCTTTTGCCAGAGTCTGGCCCCAGAAATGGTGACAACAGTGAGGCAAGAGAAAAAAGATGAGTTTAGAGCTCTCCAGCTGAGATGGGGTTACATGAACCTGACTCCACATTAGGTAGTGGGGACAGCAAGAGTATCTAATTTTCTGAGCAAGAAGAGAGAGCAAGCCAGCTGGCAGCTCCTGAGGACTACAGGGAGCAGGAAAAGAGCCAACTGGAGCAGATAGGCTAAAGGGTTGGGAGGTGCTTGGAGAGAGACCGTGGGAATGGGCAGAGGGAAGGCTTCAGAGGTAGGTGGGAACTGTATTCCAGAGCTTTGGTCAACGTGAGTAGGGAGCTTGCTTCTGACATGATAAGGCATGTCAGACATGCTGGTGAAGGGATTCAAGGACAGAGTGGGACAGAAGGAAAAGGAGAATTTAGCTATGACTTTAATGAGTGGAAAAGCTAGAAAAGAGAAAATCACAGAGCCAGCAGAAAGAAGCAGCCAAGATATGAACCTGGCTTGTACTGGAGGGAATTGGTAACATTTTGAATAGCTAAAAGGAATACTTGACTCAGTTTAATGACAGGGTTCACATCAGAAACAGATAAGTCAATTTTTATATGTAGACATATCTGCTGCTATCTAGCTGCACATAAGTGCACACAGAAGTGGCAGTTTCACAAGTTCTGTTTTAAATCATAGTCCTCCAAGTTAATGAGATGTGAAACTTGATCTGTGCTATCATTATTGGAAGTTTGGTGCAGCTTAGCTAGAGAACCATGGAGTTTTAAAAGGTTTAATTAAAATGAATTGCTTAGAAATCCAGTATATTTTCATAAATAATATTATGAGAGAAAATGTAGGTAGCATGTTACACAACAGATCAGGTGATCATAATGGTCTCTTCTGGCTGGAGGATGGAGGAAAATCATAGTTTGAGGTCTAAATTTTGTACTCTGAAGGTTTTGCTGCTTTGTTCAGGATTGGCTTCTTCACTGGTTTAAGGAGACGCATGGGCAAAGCCAAGTTAGAAAACAGATATGCGAGATTCATATGTGAAGTGGTACCCTTTGATATAGAAAGGCCTTTCACAAAACTGGGTTTCATAAAACTTTCATTTGGTAATTGACAGTGGGACTCACCTGCCCGGGTAACTGGTGCCTGCTCCGGAGGGAGTCCCACTTTTCATTCTGTTGGGCCTAAAATCAAGGAGCTTGAGTCTCTCAACATATGCCTTCAAAGGCACTTCATTTTCCTCCTCAGCTGCACGGGAAATTTAGAAACCTGCTTTAGAGTGACTACCTCATTAGGAATATAATGTTGCAGACGAGATGCCCGTCTTGGGTTGGCTGGATCCTTGGCTGGAAGGGCTGCCATGGAAGGGTTGCCAAACCATCCCATTAATGTCTTATCCACTGAGACAACTTGAAGTAGCACTTCTCTCTTAGGTCTGGTATTTGTGAAATATTTGTTAAATCACCTCAGATATCATTAGATGGGTGCCAAGGAAATTTAGGATGAATTCCAGTTCAATGAAAGTAGCCTTCCAAAAATCTGTACATTTTGGACACTCACAAGTATATAAATTAAGCAATCTCATGAGACATTTGCAGTGCCAGAAGATGTTGTTCTTTGCGATTCAGGCTGAAAATATTTTCTCAGGAGGCCAGTATGTTTGAAATATCATTTTCAGTGAGTAAGAGCAGAATCACATATCCTAGCTGCTGAATTATTAATATTTGCAAAACATTTGGTTTTATATCAAATCTGCTGTTTGCATTCCCTAATCTGCACCAAAAGGCTCTCCTCTTTCTTCTTTTTCTTCTTTTTTTTTCTTTAATTTTGCACTATTTTTACAAAATACGCTGATGACCCGAGCACAGTTTAATTGCCATATTTCTCCAGCTATCACAATTAGAAGGTCTCTTCTCATGTTTTGTGAAACACAGAGTCAAAACAGAATGGAAGCAGAGCAAAATGCAAGGTCACCCGAGCAATGTGCAACACGACTAGGAAGCGAAGCCAGACAACCTCGTGCTTTCATTGCAAGGTCTTTCTCCTCCTCCAGCCCTTTTTAGCAAAAATGCCTAACACCTTGGTGCTTTGGGCAGGTTTCCATACTCTCACATCTCTGGAGGTCAGAGGAGGGTGGGAAAGTCTCACTTTGTCAGTGCGTGGGAAGGCTTTGACAGCTGCAGGGCGGAGCTGGGGCCCATCTAACCGATTTGGCAGCCCTTGCTTTGCTCTGGCCTCTGGAGATGGTGACCTGGAATGCAAAGCCTCCTCCTTTGTGTGGTCTCATGCCTATACATGAGCCTAGTGCTAGTCCTGCTAGAACAGATAAATTTTTAAAAAGCATTCAGTTCTGTAGAAATCTTAATCAAAACTCATGAGCTCAGCGCAATCCATAAATATCTCCATGTTATTTCTGAGAGTGAAGTTGAAAAAAAAGGAGAAGAAACAATGAAATGAATGAAAGAATCTACCTTACTACAGCCAATTAGTGTGAAAAGAGTAAATATGTCTTTGTTGGAACTTTGAAAAAGGAACGTTTTGGCCTGGTCTCTACTGTGGCATTATCTCAGACTAAGAAATAGGGTGATGAATTTGTTGGGATACTCACTGAAGAAACTACTTGATTGCAATCTGGCCTGCTGCTTCAGGAAAATAAAACTGAGTTCTCATCAGGCAACAAGCCTGTATAAGTTAATAGGCTTTAATAATAGCACCTCATTACATTTTTATAAAACTGCCTGGGAAATGAATGCTGGAAATACAAAGAAAAGCTCTATGGGATCATAGTTACAAAGCAAAGATAACATGGTCAATATTACAGCATTTCAAAATAATCCATATACTATACTGGATACCACACAGAATTCAGTGACTGGGATTAAGGCCAAGCAAGCTTTTTTGAATGGATGTCCAAAGCAGATGGGAGACCTGACTCATGTTTTGGAGTAGAAGAGTGATTTCTGGGACAAAGTAGGAAGCTTGATAGCAGTCAGAAAATTAGGGGTACTAGCCTCAGTGAATGCTGGTGTTCAGTAACAATACTGTGGTCACTATTAAAAAAGATGCGTTTGCCAGCAAGTAAGAATAATAATTCTGCTTTTGTATCCAAGGCACACCACTTCTTTCCCATGGATTTTTAATACCTCTCTGCAGTAACTGTTGACAAACGTTCACATTTTTGAGAAATGATGAGCCCCGTGTTTGTGAACTTGGGGGGATTTCTGTTCCAACTGTTGACCATTAGTCAAGGCAGTGCTGAAGAGACTGTTAGTCTCAGTGGAGTTTGCAGCAGCAGAGGACACTGCTGAAAGGATGCATGAGCAAAGAGCACACACCACAGAAGACTGTGTTTGTCCCAGAGAGGTGATCCACATCCCCCGTAGTAAGGATCCGATTTAGGTGTTGCGTGTGGGATCCAGGGCTCACAGGGCTGGCTGGTGGAGGCAAGTGCCTCTAGAGGATGATACAGAATATCTGAATTGGACTGTAGGTAGGATATGAATTTAGATCTCTTCTTTCCATTTACAGAGCCTGGGCAGGTACCTAAAGCAAGCAATTAAAATTAGCCACGGCAAATTCAATTTCTTTTGGGCAAGTGTGTTCAGTGCCATGAAATGCTGAGGTCTTGGAGAGCTGTGTGTGCTCCCTACTTCACAGAGGTGTTTAGCACACCAGGGGGAGATGTCCACTGAGATGGTAATACTCAATGGTAATGCTATATTTTCATTATTAGATCAAATGTATCAAATTGTCACTATTTGCAGACTGGAGGTGAGGTTTTCATGGGACACTTACTGGCTCCACTTGGGTAGCTATAGACCTTACCTTATCTTTATCTCATTTGAAGGATGTCCTTATGAGATTTCTTGCATGAAAACTCTCATCATATGTAGCTAACTCTTACCTGATGGAGACTAGCTGTTGTAACTCTAAAGAAGGGTGTCATAAGAGACAGACTCAAACCAGGATGTGACACGTTCCTAGGACATGGGGAGATGCTTCTCCCATCTCACCAAGGAGACCTGAGGGCAACACCAGAACCTTGGCATTGAAACTTTTCAGAAGGCAAGGCTGACATCTCTGAATATAGCAAAGACTGAGTGCAAATGCTCATTAAATATGAAATAATAGTATGGTTCAGATCTGAATCCAGACTTCTCATCTTGCACCATTCCAGCTCAGCTGGTTTTGAACGGGAACACTACTCAGAAACCCCTTTGAACTTTGGAGGAATTTTGGTTCTGGATCTGAAACCTGAGTTCAGTAGTGTGTAGCAAGGGCTTTCAGTCAAAAGGGAAGCATGAAAGGAAATCACTCAGGATTATTTTTGTAACATATTGGAATAAACAGCAGAGGAAAAGAGGTCAAGTCATTTGCGACTTGTATTCTAATAGCCAAAAATTGTCTAAAAATACAAATTAAAAATATGAAACAGGCTTGTATAAGTACATTTGAACTACTATTTCACAAAAGTCTTAACTGCGGAAAAAAAACTTTATAACACCACCTGCTGTTCTGCTGGTTTTGACCTGACCCCTTTCTCCTTTTCTTGTTATTATAAACAGTGAGCTCTTTAAGTGAGAGCTGTTTAAAGGATCGGGGGCTGTAAGTGTTCCTTCCTAGATCCCAGATGCAGTGGGAGACTGATGGGCTTTTTGATCTTTATTTTATGAGTGTCTGATAAATTGCCTCTGGCACCTGGCAACTGAAATTTCACTATCTGAAAACTAACCCTTATGTCAAACAATGTGGCCAGTCTCATACTCTGAGTTAAAGAGCTGCATGCATTTAAGTACAGGATGTTTTCCAACATTCAGTACAGTATGTAGTGAAGCCCTGCTTCACATATTATTATTAGACAGATCCTCAGCTGATGTAAATTGGCATAGCCCTTTATGATTAAAGGAGCTGAACTGTTTTACATCAGCTGGCAAGCTGGTCCAAAGTGCAACACACAGACTTTTTGATTTAAAATAGTATTTTGTATGTGATTCTTCAAAGGTAGGTACGGTTCAGCTTTTTCAATATATTGCTCTGTGGCCTCTGTTTTGTGTTTCTGAGGCAAGTGGAAAAAAAAAAAAAGTGATAGAGCATCGTGGGTAATGTTTTCTGGTTAGTTTGTTTGTTGGCTACTTCACATGGAAACTGAGCTATCATGCACTTGAAATCAAAGCCTCAAATTGTGCTCTGGCTAATGACTACCAAATTGTGTTACTACTTGTGCCCAGGGGGAAGACACCCTGCTTTCCACTTTGTTTCTCATGTATTCTGGCAAACGGTAGGAAAACTCATGGGTGTTTCTGTCAGAATTGAAAAGATCAGGGACAGATCTGCCTGAAATACTGGGATTTCTGTCTAGCAGGTAAACCCAATGTTTCATATTGTTCTCATCATGTTCTGCAACACAGATTTGTGAGGGCAAAGTACAGAAATAGAGGAGAGGGCTTATCATGAGGAACAGTGATGAAAAGAGGGGGACAGATACAGATGAAGTGGAACCACTGTAAGGAAATAAGAGCAGAAGCAGCAACTCACATTTAAATAACTCAAAGCATGGTGCAGTCATAAGTATAGAGGTTATGGGACCATGAATGCTCTGTGCATGGGTGGCAAAACAGCTCAGAGGCTTCTGCTGGGCTTGGAAGGGGGAGGAAGGTTTTGAATGCTTCTAGTTTGGAAATCTCAGCTGGGTGAGAGAGAGCATTAAATCTGAAATTAAGCAAGAAATGCCAAGTAACTGCACAGCCTGATCAACATAGTAAACAATAGATGTCAGTAATAGTAAATGCAGAGTTTCCTGGCTGCATCCTTGAAGAAATTTGAAATTTGAGGTAGGTCAATAAGATAATCAAGGTGAGAAGGCAGATTAGGTTTATGTTTGTCTCCTTATGCAGGACCAGCTCCTGTGACAGGCACCCAAATGGCACCAACGTCTAAATTCTATAACCCACCCACATTCACAGTCATAATTATTTTGTGTTGACTTAGACACACGCAAGTTTTATTTTTCTTCAGAAAATGCTGTCACCTACCCCACATGCCTCTGCATTTCTTGCTACCAGCCCCCACAGCCCCATTTCCCCAGCCAAAGGGGTTGGGGCATGGACTTTGGGAGGACGGCTGGCCGCGTGCAGCACCTAACACACAGGGCAGGTTGGGTGACTCCGTGGTTGCAGGATCACATCCCACCCAGAGTGCTAATAAAATGGTTCCTTTTACAGGAAAGATCATGCTGGCAAATTGTCTTTGAAAACAATGCTGTGTGCTTAGACCAGAGCAGTGTGGCTGCTGAGGCGCTGGGTGAGGACTCCAGACAACCCAGCTCTGGTGCTGGCTTTGCCTCCAGGCTTGTGTGAGGGCACAGGCAAACATATTTGGAATCACTGTGCACCTCTTTCTCCACCCAGCCTTGCCTATTAAAATGGGATTGTGTAAAACCCAGCAGAAATTGAGCCTAGAGCTTAGAGGAGGCCGTTAGTTGCTACTGAAGTACAAATAAAAATAATCCATAATTCTTCCATAGAACATTTAAAGCAAACAATCTGGGAACAGGAACAGCCACATTTTATTTCACTGAAAAATCACATAGGACAAAAGGAAATGCAGATGGTCTGACTGAACTGTCTTATGAGCTGTTGACTAGTTAATTAATCAAAGTTGTCCAGTGATTTACTGATTAACAGAGGTTCTGCAGTCATGAACACGTCAAATTTCACAATGGAAAATTTAGCAATGGAAAAAGTCTGGTCTTTTAGTTCCTTCCTCAATCAAGACACAGAATTGTATGACAACTGAGGACATTTCATGTGTTAAGCTTATGCCAAGGAATCCCATTATGTGATAGTATTGGTTAGGCAATTCTGATTGTTTTTTCCATGCAGCTTTTTTCTAAGTGGTGTGATTTTTTCATATTTTACCAGTGCTAGCAAAAACCCTCATATAAGAACTCCTAAGTACTTCAGCCAAAAATATGCAATAACCCCTCTCATTGTAGTCACATTAAGTAGTCTAATAAAGGATAAATAGTGGATGGTTGCCTTTCCTGTATGTGGGAAATCACAGAAAGAAAACCTAGTAAAGTTTTCCTGGAAGGCTAAGAGCTACCTTAACTATCAGTTGTTGCCTTTACGTCGTCTCCATCCCTTTGATAAGGAACATGTGATAAGAGTTTGGGTTTTTTTACAAAGATCTGCCTATCTGTAAAGTTTTCTTAAAGTGTTTCATTCATGAGTGCAAAAGGCTAGTCAAATACCTGTGTTTGAATAGCTACTCAGAGGACATTGAGGTCTGTCACTACGCTCATATGTCCTGGAAGATAAAGTTTCTCTGTCATAAAACAATTAGTCTTCCATAATCATAAATCTCACCTTTGTACTTGGTGGAGGTCACCTGTGAAGAAGTCTATTTCTCCAGTGTGCACATATGTTCTAAAGCTCTCTAAGAACAATTGCACAAATGACCATAATGGACGAGACACAGTGTTGTATCCTGCAGGAGCATCCCCCAGCAAAGCAGGGGGGACAGATGGCTCACCAAAAGAAGGTGTGATGACCCTGTCAAAAGAGGCTGTCCTAATAGGCCCTTAATATCAGAAAACAGCAGAAAGTTCAGTGTCTGATTTCCTCAGTCTTCAACAAAGATAGATTTAATTATTAGTATATTGTACTTTATTGTATTGTATGATATGTTGTTATATTACGTGTTAGTATTTATAAAAGTAAATCTGATTCCAGAAGAGGAAAGGTGATATGGATGTGATTCTTCTTTACCTCTTCCTGGCAGCCTCTTGGAACAGTCCCCAGCTTCAAAAGTTAGAGTGGCCTCAATGATACTCTATTTGACACAAGTGCTGAACTAATCTTTGGCTCAGTGGGTGCTGAGGGAATGCCATGAGATCCCTTCAACACACCTGCACTGACAGCTCAGTGACCTTAATGGATGAGGTAATACCATTTCAATGACAAGAAATTCTCAGATTCTTGTGCTGATAACTTGGTTCTGAGAATGCAGCTAATGTTTTCCCAGTGGGAAGAAAAAAAATATAGGGTTTTTTCATTAATTGCAGTATCTGGATATTCAATCTGGATACATTTCTTTAATATAACTTTGAATTGCCTATGTTTAAAAGAATCTTAAGAGCTATTTCTTATTTAAAAAAAAAAGTGAAACATGCATGAGAAAACAAAAGGGTGTCTTTAAATATTAACATCAGATTAGTCTACTGATAATATAAGTAATCTGAAAGAGTAGACCTATTTTTAAAAGCACAGTAATATAGCTTTATACATATATATGGCCTATCTTGCAAAGATAAAATCTCTCTGCCAAAATCACAGGAGAGACTTCTAATTAAGTTTCACTTCTGAAATGTATAAATAACTACTCCTGCCTCTGTATTCAGCTGCTTTCTGCCTCATAAAGCAGCCATGTGGTGATAGACACTTTCTTCTGGGGACCACAAAGTCCACAGTGGTCTGATTGACCTATTAACAACCAACAGGGAAAATACATGTCTGAATACTGGAACAATTCAGGGTCTTAAAAATTGTCTTCTATTTCGTGTTTCCCAGAAGTTGTTTGTTTCATCAGTGGTCAGTTTTTGCCTCTGTGTGCATTTAATTTGATTACTCTAGCCTCACTAATCACTGCAGTGACCAAAGTCCCTAATCTTCCTGTCAGAGTCTGCCTGAAACAAACTTGACATTGTATTTATTACATCCATAGCTTGCAAGGAGTCTACTCCATCAGTAAATATTAACAACCAGAGTTTGCAGGGTTTGGTGCTGATGTTTAGAATCATAGAACCATTCAGGTTGGAAAAGCCCCTTGGGATCACCAAGTCCAACCATCATCCCTACTCTACAAAGTTCTCCCCTAAACCATCTCCACCAACACCACATCCAAACAACCCTTAAGCACATCCAGGGATGGTGACCCCACCACCTCCCTGGGCAGCCTGTTCCAGTGTCTGACCACTCTTGCTGTGATTTTTTTTTTTCCCTAATGTCCAGTCTAAACCTTCCCTGTTGCAGCTTGAAGCCCTTCCCTCTTGTTCTAATTTCATGCATTCTGAAACGCGTGCTACAAAATGGGTGGGTTTTAGACTCAGAGATGGGAAATTTCTTCACAGAAATGGGAAACAAATACAGCAGCTTCCCTTTGGCACCTGGCTGAAGAACCCCATTTTGAGGCACGTGATGTCAATGTTTTGCAATGCTTGAGATGCATGAAGCAGAATCATCTTGGGTTCAACTGAGATTCCAAGTCAGTCTTGGAGCCTGAGCCCAGCACATGGTGGGGAAGGGAGGGGAGATCCAGCTGACATAATTTCTCCAGAGATACCTACCAGGGCATCTCAAGCAGTATGTGAGGGCTGTATCTCAGCTGAGACTTCTTGGTTGCAGAGATGACCTGTGGGAGTTTTTGGTTCCTTCAGGATGTTCCTTCCTGGTTTTTTTCCTGTTTTTCTCAGCTTGCTTTTCTTTGTTGTTTGTTTGTTTGTTTGTTTTTTGTTTGCTTGTTTGTTTGTTTGTTTTAAAAAACCCGCTCTTTTCAGAGGAAGCTGAAGAAAATGCAAGTACACTGTGGAGTTCCCCAAGTGCTTCCCTTCCTCTCATGGGTTTTGTGCTGTAAGAGGACACATCAGCCTCTGGTCCTCAGCTGACACTGGCCTGGGCAAGTGGCTTTGTAAATGCAGGTCCAGCCAGAGCTCCAGGAAGTCAAATCTTGGATCAGTCACACGGCACCGTAGGTGATGTGGCATCACAGAGTCAGGGACTGCACCTTTCAGTCAGAGGTTACCTTTAATCTCTAATTTGGCAAAACAAAACAAAACAAAGCAGAAATCCCCCTGAAGCGTTTCGGTTTTGCCTTTAATGCCAGACAGCTTAAGCGTGGCAGTTTGGTGATGTGCTATGCAAATTAAAGCTGTGAAAAAACAAAGCTAGTTAAACACCAGTTTTTCTCTAACAGGTAATTACTCTTAGCTGTTTCCACATGCCTCCTTGCAGCCATGAAACCCTGGTACATCACGATGAAAGACTAATTTCAGAACTCACACATGCACTATTTTGTTAGCAGTGGAAGCACAAGCAGAACATCTGGGTGCCAAGTTCAAGCAAAGTGCAAGGGTTGTTTTGGTTTTTTTTCTGAATGCAGTGTTGGTGTGTCCCATCATGTAACTATGATATATGATAAAAGGAAAAATCACAGCCAAACTCAACCTTGTTCAAAGCAAGGTGCTAGTGAAAGGATGGGATGGAAAATAAGTACTAATGGATTAATGTTCCATGATAAATGTTTTATTATAAAAGCTAGTGAGTGATTAGATAATTCTTGCTTCCAAAAGCAGGATTTAAATATTTCTGCTTGGCTTGCAACCAAAATAAATACATCACTTAACTATCTGGTTTATAGGAACATCTATATGAATTTTAAAAAAAGGAATAGAGGCTTGCTTTCTTTTATACAGTAGGTGTAATAAATAGCCAGTTATAGCAATATGCTGCTTACTGTTTGGAGCTGTTCAAATAAAATATTAATAATTTTTAAAAGTAACTAGGATTATTAAAGGTATAGCCAGAATTCTCTTCTGTCCAAGTTTCACTGTCACTAATTCAAATAGTTATTCAAAAGGCTGTGCAGTGAAGGTTTAGGTAAGAAATCTTATATTTTAAGGGAAATGAAGATAATCATTGAAAAAAAAATGAATTTTTTAAATTTATAAAATCTATACAAATATCTTAATCAGAATGATTTTAATTTCCACTAGTACATCAGATATTAAACCCAAGTGGGTGTTCTGAAAGCATATCAAGATATTAAATATAATCACTTATAAAGCTTTGCTTCTTTGGATATCTTTACTCATGAATGGATCCCAGAGGACTTACAGGGGAAATTCATGTTGACCCTTTTTCACTGATGAAGAATTCCAGGTATTCAGAGGTAAAACAGTTTATTCAGCACCATCCAACTAGGCAGATCTCAGATGCCTCAGGTCCAATTCAATACTGGGTTTACAGCATCATGATAGCAGTGATTGCATTGATGGATGCAAATGGTTACACTTGACACTTTCTGTTAAGAGAATTGACTTTAGAGGGACAGTGACTTCAAATCTGATTGCAACGGTGCCTTCTGTGCATTTTTCTCAGAATAATCAACATCGCTTTGAATAGCAGCTAAAAGAATTCAAAGAGTCTGTGAGGCCAGGCTGGACCTTGAGGAGAGCTGTAGGAGAAAAGGCAGACCCACTCACACACATGAAAATACTCTTCTCCTGCATCCAATTCCTTGAATGTGGATAAGAAAGTCCAAAAAAATTATACTATGTCTAAGTCACAGATCATTGACTTAACAGTGAGCAGAACCAGGGAAGTGTGAGTTATGGGAAGGAGGGCACAAAAGTTGTTTGTGTAGAACATCAAATTACAAGAAAGAGGAAAGCAGTACAATGCAGAGAAGAAGCATGTGCATGCTCTTCTCTCCTGTCAGCTTAGCATCTAATTCTACTCTCTCTGCTTCTTTTTGAACACCCTTGCTTTTGTTTGCTTCACTCTGACTGCCTGGGTTCACTGAGGGATGCACCAGGTGCCAAGGGAGTGGGAAGGACATGCACAACAGTCAGAGCAGCCATAAGTTGGTCAGTACACTTGCACATTGAGGTCATGCATTTTCAAGTATGACCTGAGGATATGTTAGCATTACAGCACTCCCAAAGACTAAAGGGCTCAGACTGGTCTCGTTGCTAAAGGCAAACAGACCATTGGCTCAGTCCAGGCAGCCTAAAGATAACTGGTGTGTTTATACATTTTTCTCCTAGCTCCATGGACTCCGTGTCACCTCAGACATGATATATTTAATAAGTCAACTTAGGACATGATATCTGCTGACAGTGGGATGCTGGATGTGCTGATCAGTCACGGCTCTGACTTCTGCAATCTCACCACATTGTGCTGTGCACAGGGTCAGAGGATGCAAGCATGAGTGGTCCTACTAAGTCCTTGAGTTCCCCTTGGGGACTTTGGGGAGACTGTCTGGCCAGCAGCTTTGGGCTCAGGCAGGCCAGCTCTAAAACTAAGCAGATAAGGGGGTACCCACTCTGTGCTGAAGTCTGCGCTATCACAGCTGTGCTGCAAACAGTCCTCAGATATTCCTTCAAATGCTTACTCAGGAATGTCTACTCACACTGCACTCAGTCCAGTGTAAACACACCCTTAAAGCAGATGTAGAACATGCCCCAGGGGGAGATAATGCAACACCCAGGGATGGCTGGTAAATAAAGCAGTCTACCTACAGTCACTTTGCCCCGCGTATTCGTACTCAGCTGAAGGTCAGACTTCAGCTGGGTGAAAAGCTGGTGGAGCATGACAGCCATATAAAACACAGTATCATAAACAGATGGGAGTGTTGCTTTCTGCTGCTGCTGTCGGTCTTGTGCATGTCAGTGGAGTCAAGATTTGGACTGTGCTGTTGTACTGCCCTACAGTAGTTTTGCAAACAGGGTAAATTTATGCGGCTCTGGAATTAAGCTACTGCTGCAAAAACAAGTCCCCTAAAAATGTTTGGTGGAGGATTATTTACAGAGAGAATATTTACACTGATTCCGTTTGTATTAATGCTGAGACTCTCTGAAGGGTGTGCTGAGGATAATTCTTTTCCATTTTTGCTTAAACAGAGGTTGAGAAGTTACACTTTTTACAAAAAGATCCAGAATCCTAATATCCCCAGCTTACACTAAGCCTCTTTATGAAAGGACTTGAATTAAGCTGTGCACTGAAAGCCAGTAAAAGAAACTTTATACTGAATCTTCTTGAGTATATAATATAAATTATTAGGAAGTTCAGCTGGCGATGCTGTGTAGCACATCCGTGAGTAAAGATCATAGAATCATAGAACCACAAAATGGTTAAGTTTGGAAGGGACCTTAAAGATCATCAGGTTCCAATCCCCCTGCATGGGCAGGGACACCTCCCACCAGACCAGGCTGCACAAGCCCCATCCAACCTGCCCTTCAACACCTGCAGGGATGGGGCAGCCACAGCTTCCCTGGGCAACCTGTGCCAGTGCCTTCCTGCCCTCGTGGTGAGGAATTTCTTCCTGATGTCTGACCTAAATCTCCCCTGTCTCAGTTTAAAACCATCACCCCTTGTCCTGTCACTGCCTTCTCTGGTGAAAAGCCCCTCCCCAGCTTTCCTGGAGCCCCTTCAGGCACTGGAAGGTGCTCTAAGGTCTCCCTGGAGCCTTCTCTTCTCCAGGCTGAACACCCCAACTCTCCCAGCCTGTCTCCAGAGCAGAGCTGCTCCAGCCCAAGGATCACCTTCGTGGCCCTTCTCTGGGCCCTCTCCATCAGCTCCATGTCTCTCCTGTGCTGGGGGCTCCAGAGCTGGACACAGCTCTCCAGGTGGGGTCTGACCAGAGCAGAGCAGAGGGGCAGAATCCCCTCCTGGCCCTGCTGCCCACACTTCTGTTGATGCAGCCCAGGACACAGTTGCCCCTCTGGGCTCCAGCCCTCACTGGGGGCTCATGTCCAGCTTCTCATCTCCTCCCACCCCCAGGTCCTTCTCCTCAGGGCTGCTCTCCAACCCTTCTCCCCCAGCCTGGATTTGTGCCTGGGATTTTGCAACCCAGGTGCAGGACCCATTGCAATTTAAGGGACTATTTCCTCTGAAGGTTGATGAACATCAGCATTCAAGTCTGAGGTCTGCAGAGCCCTGTTTCCCGGGCCCCTAACTCCCATATAGTGGAAACAGGATCTTTTATTGCTTTAAATAGCTTTGATCAAGTGGATACAAATTCCGTATCTATCAAACATCATGATCTTGTCCAAACACATTTCTAATATTAAATACATTGTCAAACACCAGAGAAAGTGCTGTTCACATGGTCATTTTACAATGATTTCAGGATTTCCACCAAAGCCTGAAGCAGTGTGCCTGTGAGCTAACCCAGAAGATGCAGGGAAAACCTTGCCACTATGTGATGCAGAAGTGACACAATGGCTCTCGTGTGTCACTGTTGCCTGCCATATTGCTGAACTAATTAAAAAGTAAAATAGCACTATCACAAGTAAATGCGTGTGAGGTGTGTGAAGACAAAGAAGTTTCCTCCTTTCCCATTGCTCTGTGTGAAGAGAGCAGTAAGGTATTTCTCTGTGTGCAAAGTTTAGGGTCAGAAGGAGAGTTTTGTCAGGGATGGGGTTGTAGAGGTGCTTTTAAAAATTACTTTTCCACCAGAAAATACGTATTTTCTATTGCTTATACAATTTGAGGCTTTGGGGTGTATCCTGCAGTATTTTGAGCCAACTCTGACAGACAATAGAGGGCATGTTACCATCCCCTTTTGTCTGAGGGCCCGGGATGGAGTGGATGCTGTGCCCGTGTTTCCAGCCACAGGAGGGATTTTCCAGTCTCAGGGTCAGAAAGAGCAGCAGATGGGCGTGTTCCTCTGGGCTAACTGAGCTCTTATCTCAGGTAGGAGTAAAGTTTATGCACCACTGGGAAAGGTGAGTTCTCTTCAAAGCGATGATTGTCCCAAGAGCCTAACTTGGATTGTCTGAACCAGTTTTTGAGGTCCCTATCTCTCCTTAATGACTATAAAGAGAGTGTGGGGTGACTGACCTCCAGAATTAGTTGCTTCCATTGATATTGTGAGTATCTGCTGAGTGCCACCTGGAAAGGATTTTCTTCCTCCCAAGCCTCTGAAGGCTGGCCCTGTTCACTCAGTCTCTGCTCCTGGGAGAGCTTTTGCCCCTGCCTGAACTCAGATAGAGTGAAGGTTTGTTTATATCCAAACTGAACGAAAATTTCCAAATAGCTTAGGGTATAGAGCTGTGTGAAAACTGCAGCTCTGACTCCAGGGAGTCTTGGCTTACAGTGAGACTCTTCAGCAAAGAAACATGAATTTTCTGTTTCTCCCCACTTCTCTGATTCCCCTACTATGAGCCAGAGGAATTCAGCCAGGGAGGGGGTGGCCCAGGCCCTGCTCTTGGGGCTTCTCACTGGAAAGAAGATGCTGACTCCTCACGATGCTGCTAGTGGGCTGAGTGTAAATCCACTTTCCCACCTCAAGGACTTGCCTCTGACCATGCACAGAAATTTATAGTTTGTTTTTTAAAAAAACATTGCTCTCCATCATCCATAGAAGAGAGAGGCTTGTTGGAGCTGCACACCTCCCAGGCACGGTGCAATTGGTTGCCCTGCCAGCCCCATGATGTAAATTACCTTTGCACTTTGTAATAGAGTCAGCACCATGACAGGAACTCACACATCACTCAGTTGGCTAAGGGTAATAAAGAGGAAAATCAAAAGAAGCATGAGTTCATGCAGGAGGTATGTGCAATCAAGGAGAGAGATTTATGACAAAAGCTGAGTTATAATATTAAAGGGTATAAACAGCTTCTTACTGTTATGCTTCCATACAGCCTGTGTTCCTTCAGTAAGTGCAGTGTTAAGTTTGGGGGAGACTTAACTGCGAATCATTGCTTGCTTAGAAAGGGCCCTGGAAAAAAAAAACTTGCATTTATGTGGCATAAAAATAATTGCTGAGGTTCAGCCTGCATCAGTGTGGGTGAGTAGGACATAGCAGGCCCTGGTTACCAGCATCATACCCATGTTCTGATGGTCCCTTGTGACAATCCTCATTTGTTGACAGCAGCTCAGCATCTGCTGAACTCACTTGATCTACTCACCCAACTACAGCAGCCTCTGTCATCAGTACTTACCAGAAATGAAGCCAAGTGCCTGACACTGAGATGGCCTCAGTACAAATGGTACCCAATTCATTCTTCTGAGGTTATTATGACTGTAACATCATCTGGGCATCCTCTGGTATAGAGTAGGAGTGGCTGTATTGCCTTGGGCCAAACCTTCACTCTTCAGGAATTGGGGGCAAGTTGAACCAAGGGATGTTTAGATTGGATATTAGGAAAAATTTCTTCACAGCAAGAGTGGTGAGGCCTTGGAACAGGCTCCCTAGGGAGGTGGTGGAGGCACTATCCCTGGAGGTGTTAAAAAAGCAGCTAGACATGCTTCAGGAGATGGTTTAGTGGTCACAAGGATGCAGGGCTTATAGTTGGATTTGATGGTCTTGAAGGTCTTTTCCAACCTTTTCCAACCAACCAATGATTCTATGATTCACCCACCCCAGTTTCAAGCCTCTCATGCAAAACCATGAAGAAGGCTTGTATGAGCAGGGCACAACACAGGGAGGTCCTTGGGTCCATGTTGGGGTCTTCCCACCAACCAGAGCCTTTGGGAACTGTCTGCTGTGTGCAGTGAGATGAGCCAGCAGCCCTGCATCCTCCCTCCCTTCCACACACACCAACCCCCGTGAGATAACAGGAGCCAGGTACATGCTGAATAAAGAAAAAATGTAACTTGGAAACAGCTCAGAACAGAATAGTAGAAGAACATAAATATAATGAATATTGAGCCATGTCAATGCACTTTTTTTGCCTCTGTCTTTGCTGTAAAGAGCAGTTCTGCACTAAGCAGTAGTATCTGATCTGAGTGTCCCTATACGACATCAAAAGGAAGCTTTCTGATGTTTATGATTTTTCCAGTGGCCTTTATGACCCTTTTATTCTCAGCTGGGAAAGCAGCAACAAGCCCAGGCACAAAGATCTCTTGCCCACTGTTTGCTCACATCCTCTCCTTGTCAAGTTGCAGCTAAGAGGGAGGTCAAAGCCCTACAGGGCCGTGGTATATGGGATCTGTGGTGTGTGAGCCCTTCC
Organism: Apus apus; assembly: GCF_020740795.1. Lineage (NCBI taxonomy): Eukaryota > Metazoa > Chordata > Aves > Apodiformes > Apodidae > Apus > Apus apus. The sequence continues at coordinate 114,367,331 of NC_067284.1, read as the reverse complement.
CCGGGATGCCCATTTTTCACCCCAACTCAGCACTCCACTAGTTGTGTTGGGATAGAGGAAGAACCAGGTTTGGCCCCAAAGAAGTCATCTCCTAGTTTGACAGAAGGGTAAAGGGAAAGCATGGAAAACATCAGCCCACTTTTTATATTACTCCACAAAGGGATGAAGCAGATGTTTTTAAGTAAACATGGGCTCTTGTTATGCATTTCTGAGAAGTCAAGAGAAGCTTTTTCAGAAGCAGGAGTAGCCCATGAATTTAAAGGAGTTTTAAATACTGTACTTTCCCATAAAGCTATAAAACTCTGGCAGAAAGCTCAGCAGCCAATCAATGAGGAATGAACCTGAGCATGTTATAACTCAGATTACCAATAAAAATGTCAGGCTGAAATCAGAAGTGGGTAGTTTTATAATCTTGAACTGAAAGTATTTTTTTAATTGCTTTCAAATGAGGAACTTAACAATACAATTAAATATATGTATAAAAAGCCCCAAAGTGCTACAATCTGCTTTACTATCTGACTTTGTCAAGCTGATTATTATTACAATAGGGGAAATGGTGGACTTGAATGTCTTTTCCTTGGCACTGCAATTTCCCAGCTGTTTTATTGGGATTGTATTAAGACTAGACAAAATGGACTCTGCTGCTTCCATAAAAAACAGTTGAGCATTAAGAGTTAATACCAGCGTTTTAAAGTCATTAAAACCAGCCTATAGCTGTAGATTAGTGTGGGGTGAGATGTGTTATTTGAAGCAGGTGTGATGTGTCAGGAGCAGTGTTTTGGCATTTTACAACCAGTGGGGCTACGTGCACAGCTGTAGACCGAAGAAAAATGGACCAACGTGGGTACAATGGGCTGCTTTGTATATAAGCTTCTATTTTGCTAATGCACTTCTAGCATATATATAGATAAACAGTTCAAATATTGATTGGTATTTTCTGGTATTAATAGGCTCACTTTAATCTGGTTTAGTCTCTAAAGTATATTACATTGATCAGCGAGCACTGATATATTTTCCGAGTGAGACTAAATTATGCTCTTATCCAAATGATATGTGTGTAAACAAAAGTGCCTGGAGGAATAGTTTGGATAGGGAAAAAGAGCTGAGTATGTGCCAGTCAGGTGTAAACTGCTGGAAATAACCTGTTACTGTTTATGGACCAAGTTGTACAGAGCCCTTTAGAGCAGAGCTGGTTGGGAGCCAACGATCAAACACTTCTTTTGTTGGAAAATGCCAGTGTGGGGAAACAGAAGTATTTCGTAGGAATGTGTCAGGTCTGATGAAGTTTTGATGAAATGCAAACAGGGTCCTGCTGGAAGTCTACCAGGTTCCTGCCAACCCGCTCACAGGTTGTTTTTGGACCAGAAATTGCTTATTCTTCTAAGTTTCATGTTGGTAGGGCTGCCCCAGCCTCCCCAGGTCCTGACCCTCCCTAATGCTGGTGGGGTTGGGCAGTGTGGAAACCCTGGCTGAAGTGCTTTGGACAGCGAGCTTCCAAGAATTATTTAATGCTGAAAATTTCAGAACACTATCCCCATTACGACAAAGCAACTTTTTTTTTTTTTTACATGAACTTTCTTTTCATAGAATCATAGAATCATAGAATCCTAGGGGTTGGAAGGGACCTCGAAAGATCATCTAGTCCAACCCCCCTGCCAGAGCAGGGTCACCCAGAGCACATCACACAGGAACGTGTCCAGGCTGGTTTTGAATGTCTCCAGAGAAGGAGACTCCACAACCTCCCTGGGCAGCCTGTCCCAGGGCTCTGTCACTCTCACAGTAAAAAATATTTTTCTGATATTCACCTTAAACCTCCTATGCTCCAATTTGTATCCATTACTCCTTGTCCTATCACTGGTCATCACTGAAAAAAGCTGAACTCCATCTTCTTGACACTCACCCTTTACGTATTTGTAAACATTGATGAGGTCCCCCCTCAGTCTCCTTTTCTCCAAGCTCAAAAGACCCAGCTCCCTCAGCCTTTCCTCATCAGGGAGATGTTCCACTCCCTTAATCATCTCTGTGGCTCTGCCCTGGACTCTTTCAAGCACTTCCCTGTCCTTCTTGAACCGAGGGGCCCAGAACTGGACACAATACTCCAGATGCAGCCTCACCAATGCAGAACAGAGGGGGAGGAGAACCTCTCTTGACCTACTAACCACACCCTTTCTAATGCACCCCAGGATGCCATTGGCCTTCTTGGCCACAAGGGCACATTGCTCCCTCATGGTCATCCTCCTGTCTACCAGGACCCCCAGATCCCTTTCACCTACCCTGCTCTCCAGCAGGTCAGCCCCCAACCTGTACTGGTGCATGACATTTTTCTTTCCCAAATGCAAAACTCTACACTTGCTCTTGTTAAACTTCATCAGGTTTTTCCCCGCCCAAGTCTCCAGCCTGTCTAAGTCCCTCTGAATGGCAGCACAGCCTTCTGGTGTGTCAGCCACTCCTCCCAGCTTGGTGTCATCAGCAAACTTGCTGAGGGTACATTCTGTACCCTCATCCAGGTCTTTTCCATGGGGAGCTTTGATATTTCTAACTTGCCAAAAGGCACTGGTGTGGTTTATAATTATTTTAAGCAAAGGGAAATCTGAACTTAGTCTCATGTGGTTGATGGCATTGAAATGTTATTGAGATGGTACACATGGATTTTCCAAAATTTCACATAAGCTTCTCAGATTTTGCCATCCACACATTCTTTGGGACAGGCACATACAGTGGAATTCCACTGTTTAAAGTAGCAGAATACCTAATGTCATAGTAGAAAACTTACCTGATATTACTGTTTACAAGAGTATTATTTATTGCACTACAGACCTAGTAAAAATATTTTTAATCTTACATGGTGAAAACAAAATAGAATTGAAACATGTAAATTCTCTAAGTTTATGGAAATGCCGAGTTAAACACCATAAAAACGGATCAGCAAATTGGATTTTAGGAACAAGTACAGTTCTGGGAGTCTGGCAGGTTATAGATAACATGTAGATAGTGCTGTTTCATTTGCTGTAAATATGAGGGCCTGTTTTTCTTCCCACCTATACTGATTTTTTTACCATGGTAATTCCTTTTGCTGCAGTGGAGCTACTAGTGATTTATACTAGTGCAAATAAGAGTCAGAATTGGGAGCATTACTTTCAACCCAGCAGTGTCCATTTAACTGTCACAGTGGGTAAAGACAAGAGCTCTCAGAGAAGATTGTTTATTCTTATGGGAAGGGACAATAAAAACCACAGGGGATTTCCCTTCTGGCCTGGGTGGAATTTTAAGGGATGGAAAAGGGTAATTTTTATTCTCCACTTTAATTAGCCCAACCCTTTGATGTTAGTGGTAGATATCAGTGTAAATCTCAAGGGCATGAAGTTAATGGAATTACATTAAGGGTGAATTTTCCTCAAGGAGCAATTCACACACTCTGCTTTGCAGCTGAGAGTGCTATAGGTCAACAAGGCTTTGCTAATTATTACAGATCATGTCAAACATGACTACCTAAACCACAGAAATATGCACTGCTCAATTACACATGTATATCCAAAAAAGACAGTATTATTCTGAGTCTTTCCTGTGGAACAAAATATCAGAACATTTTGCTACCAGACTCCAGCCAGGAGCACTGGTACGTTAGCTGCAGGATTCTGAGTTTAAAACAGATTCTTAAGAGTTTAATCCCCATTTTTGTACTTAAATCTTGGACTTTCTGCATTCTCTGTTACTGGGACATTCACACGATCCCTGGTGACTCCTGGGATGCAAAATGTGTGTCCTGTTCAGCCAAAGGAGCAAAGCCAGCACTGTCACTTAATAAATAATACTGTGGAAGATCAAACGTTATAATATCCTGGAGGGTGAAGTAAAGGGAGTCAAGCTAAGGAGGAATGTATCCAGAAAGGCCTGTGAGGCAAGACCAAGGATTTTCAGCTCAGATGATTGCACCATGGGAGTGTGAGGGCATTAGTTCCATCATCTCTGGTGGTAAAACAGAGGTGGGGAGGAGCAAGGACACAGAGATCAAGGAGGAGAGCTACCACCAACACTTTCCATGTCTCCAGTGTATAGCAGTGGTCATCGTTAACAAGCCAACAGTGGTCACATGAGGTTACATGATATTGTTATAACCTCTCTTTTGGGAAGAGAAGCTTTTCTGTGGCAAGACTTGGAAAGGACTTCTGCTAGACACGACTCTGTGCTCGGCAATGGTCCACGTCTGTTGGAGAGGCCTGCAGCTCCCTCATATTGATGGTGAAGTGAAGGTAAAAATCAGTTAGACGGAAAATTGCTTTTTAAAAAAGCAGTGGCAAGAAGAAAGCAGCCTCTATGTGTACAGTGGCCCAGTCTGCAATAGCATTAGGTTAAAGACTTCCTATGCTTTACTGTCATTAACACATTGTAAACACGTGAAGCTGGCCATTCATAAAATAGCATCCACTTCATGGGCCAGATCACTCCCCTCTTGTGGGAAACCAAGGAGGAGGAGTCTCTAGGGAATGGGAAATTTTTCAAGGTAATTTCTTAAGGGGACATAATATTTCTCTGGCCTGTAAACAAACAGCTTGTTTGAACCTGAGAATTAGTATAACTTCAAGATTGCTGTAGGATCCAAAGTCCAAAAAAGCCCCATGATTCTGCATCACAGCAGTAGAGCTGAAGGTAACTCTGGTGTCTGGGTGAATCTCATGCTTCTTATCAGTCAACAACCTAATGCTTTTGCAAGTGTCCCTCTGGGAGAAGTTAAGCAGAAAGTCATACCTAAGAAGTGGTAGATAATGTAGTTGGAAGGGGTCTCAGATAAAGTATTGTGAAGAGGTCTGGGTTTTGAGGAAGACACAGGTATGCTGGAGATAAACACAGTGAGAGAAGGTTTTAAAAATGGGATTTCTGAAGAAAAGTTGGAAGAATGGAGCTATTTTCTCTATCAGAGGAAAAAATCATGCAATGTATATTTGCACTTTTCCTGTCTGTAATACCTACATTGGAAAGGAAAGCAGGGAGTTGTTTTCCAGACTCGGAATAGAAGGTCTGCTGCAGTGATGAGCAACTCAGTACAACTGTCCATGGTTTATTTGGTAAAGGTATCTAAGTGAGCCTGAGCCTATCTCCTTTCACTGGAGGCTCTGGGTGCAGTGTAAACACAACTGTCACTCCTCTGTGACCTGGGTAATACTTGATCCCTTTTCCAGGTTAGTGGATACATTTGATCATGGGTCAAGTGGCCAGTGACAACTTTTGAGTAATGCCCAAGCTGAGGACAGGTACCATCTCACCTCTCTGCCAGCATCTTCAGCTGCTAAGCAGCAGCTGCCATATTTCTGGTTCCACGTTGCTCTTCATCTCTAGAAACCTGTGTCTGGTCGTGACTGCAGCTCCTCCATCCTTTCACCTTCCTGTGGTCTCTGCCAAATGTTTGCTGCAAGCATGAAATAGGCACCACCTCCCCTTCTCTGCTGATTCCTGGGGCAGGAGAGTGGGAGGGGAGGGGGATCCCCCCCACCCCTGCTTTCTCGCACTCACACGTCGCACAGACCACGGAGCTGGTTGGGAAGGTGCAGAGGCTGGTGCTGGTGTCAGCCTTTCATTTCCAATTAAAGAGGTAATATGTGTGTCTGTGTTACAGAGGGACAGTCTGGTCCTCTGTAATGAGATATAAGCTTACAGGAATACTAGACTAATTGTCCCAGCAAAGTGCTGAAAAAAATCATGTGGTAGTGGGCATAAATAAAAGATCTCACAGTCTCTTTCAATTAATGTTACTTGTATTGCACATGAAATGTATACAGTGCCACATGAAGAAAAGCACATGCAACTGGTGTGAGCAACAACTTCCAGCTCTGTAAGAAGTAGGAAACACATTTTTTGCTAAAATGGAGTTTGACTTAAGCTAAAGGCACTTTGGGCAGCTGCTAAATCGTGTTCTGAACTGGCATTTGCAGACATCTTATCACATCCAGATTGAGGCAGAAATTAGACAAAGATGTGAATGTTTGTGGTCCATCTGAAAGCTATTCCTGTATTCACAGCAGAACTGCTGAAATTTGAATTAGAGAAACACCCTTCTCCCTGGTATGTTGTTTTACCCCTCCACCAGAAGCAGCTTTGCATTCCTGTAGTCAGCCCCTCTGTTGGGCTGCCTGTGCTCAGGCAGCAAGAGCTGAGATGTGGTGGGGACTGACTCATTACCTGCCACCTTCTCCACCACAAGACTGAACATCTGGGAAAACCAGTGTCATGCTCAGTGCAGCAGAAACACAGTTTGCAAAACCTAAATGATAACTTAATTTATATGTGTCTACTTATGTATATGTTTCTCTGGTAGCAGCAGTTTTTGGAAAAGAGCTAGCAAAGTGCACCTGGGCAGAGTCACCATCTCAGCCTTCCTTTAAATTTGTTTTGCAGAAGGTTTAATACGCAGGACAGACACAAGCTGGAACATGGGAAGGGCCATTGAAATATGAGGAAAAACTTCTTTACTCTGAAGGTGACAGAGCCCTGGGACAGGCTGCCCAGGGAGGGTGTTAAGTCTCCTTCTCTGGAGATATTCAAACCCCCCTGGATGCAGCCCTGAGTGATGTGCTCCAGGGGATCCTGCTTTAGAGGGGAGTTGGGCTGGAAGATCTCTAGAGCTCCTTCCAACTCTGACAATTCCATGATTCTGTGAGAGGTCACTGTTCCACCCAGCAGTGCTGAGACAGAAGCTCTAGGCCATGCCCTGCTGGTGACTGGTGGACTCTTGGACCTGAACCCAGGCATGCAACTTCTCTGAGACCCAGCTGCTGTGCCAACAGAATGGCCTAAGGAAATATCTCTCCTGAGGGAATAGTAAGGATTAATAAATACTTGACAGAACTTTGAGATACTCAGCTGAAAGGTACTTGATGCTGTCAAATAATTGTTATGTTCATTATTCATTGATAAATAGCTATTTGGACGGTCCTTGGAAAAATGTGGACACTTGAAAAGAGGCCAGGAATATTCTTTACAGGAAAAGCAATGAGCATAAATTTGAACATGCTTTATATAGGTTACATCTGAAGAATGAAAATATATCTGTAGATTAAATTACTACATTTGTAGAGTATAAAAATAGGATAGAGTTATAATCCTCCTTTGAGTAAAGCAGGCAAAAGGAAAAAAAAAAAAGCCTCCCAAACAGCTGCTACACAAAGTTTCTAGATGCAGAGTTCAATAAAACCTTGATGTATGTAGGATGTATAAGCAGAACTGAGCTTGGATATATTAATCTCCCAAACCCTTTATTTTGCAGCCAAAATATGCCTACATGGAGTAGATTAAAAATATTTATACAAGGCAAAATTCCAAGGCTAGTGAACATCCTGTTGCCAAAGACATTTTGTGGACAACAATATATCATTTTACCACATACAGTAGTTGCTGCTTTCACAGGGAAAGAATATGATAACATAGAATATACACACGCAATGCAGAAATTATATTTGTCCCCACAAGTCCACTGAAGTGTCTCGTGTGGCCATGCAGGAGACCAAAGTGACTGCAGGTGCCCCCTTTCCAGTCTGTGAATGTTTGTTTGAACTCCAGGGAAAAGCTGCACAAGTCAAACAACCGCTGATAAGATGTGCTGGACATCTTTGGTCACTAGCTGCAGACTGGGCTTGAGTTGCCCTGCTGCACCACAGATTTCCTGAAGGAGGCTAGGCAATGCTTTAAGACCTTCACACCACCTTCAGAAACCTGAATGGCATAAGTGGCCAGAGTTCAAAGGTCCTAAGCCCCTCACTGAGACCCATTCAGAAGAACAGAACAAGGAGCATAAGAATGGGCCAGACCAAACGCCCACACTGTCCAGAGTCCCGTATCAGAATGCAGACTTTGAATTACTTTTATGCCATGGATATACCTGATCTCCTTGAACCCATTCCTGCATTCCAGGGCAAGGAGTTGTCAGCTATTTTCTCTCTGTGAGGTACTTCCCCACACCTCTTTCAAGTCTGCCATGGGTTTATCTCCCTTGGTGAACCCCACTTTTTAAAAAAAATGAGAGACAGTGGCCATCTCTTTCCAGTTCAAGCTCTTTGAGGGATTTATTTCTACACACCTTTGAAAGACCTTCCCCAGGCTGTAGACTCTACGTCAATTTACTTGTTCCTTCAGTGGAAGTAGGTCCACAGCAGTAACCATCTTCCTTCTGTCTGTTGCTAGGTTGCTGTAACTTTGTAGAAATGAGGGAATCGGAACACAATGTTCAAGCTGCACATGCAACAAAGATTTATATCATGACATAATGACAGCTTCTGTGGTTTTTTGCTTTTTTTTCTTTCTCTCCCTCCCCCATTTCTTTCCAGAAATGCTTTCTGGTTTATATGCTACTTTGGTACAGGCCCACTAAGAGCTCAACCTTGCTCTGGCTGGAGAGGAAACTTAGGGAAACTGTGAACCTACAGCATGCCCATCATAAGCACCTTGAGTGAAATTTCTAAAGTGAGGAGGAATTAATCCAGACTTCTGCTTCTCAGCTGGTTGTGCACAAAAAACCAAAGGCTACTGTGAAAATCCACCTGAGACACTCAGAGTCTTGTAACAGGACCACGTCAAATAGGATTACTTACATTAAGTAGTCATACTTTACTTAACTACATTGAAGGCAGTGTTTTTATCTCCCATTTTGACACAATTTTCCTACCATTTTTCATTGAGAAAAATAGAGATAAGGCATATGGAAACTACTAGCATTAGATGGACATCTTAAACATGCTCCAAAAAACCACGTATCTTGACTTCCTGCTTAACAAAAATCAATCTGAAAAAAAGAAAAAACAACAAAAGGCAATAAAAGCTGTCTTTTCTGGATAACCTTAGTGGAAAAAAACCCAAGCAATTACTTTTACTATGCATTAAATGTATTAGTTTTCATCCTGGCACAGTGATTAATGACAAAGTTAACATCATTTGGGTATTTTCATGGCACATTTTGGAAAATAATCTCTTGATCTTCCTTTTGATGTTTATTTTGAGTTTTGTGAAGTTAATGGAAGTTTACGAAAAGAACATAAGGACATTCCACTACTTGGAAAGTTTTCCATCTGAAAAGAGATTTCTTAGAGTTAAAAAAAAAATCAATCAATTAAATTAATCCTTCTCTCATCTTTCGTTTTGGACACTTTGGTTGGATAAAATTGAGAAATAATTTGGGTCTCGAATTTTAAAATGTTTGACAAATAGTGTAAGAAGTCATTTCGAAACAAGGAAATATAAAAAGTAAAAATCTTCGTTTCAAAGTATGAGCTCTGCCTGTTGCTTAGAATTTTCAACACAAAATTGCAAAAACCAATTTGTTTTCCAAACATTTGCACTTTGTCAGGATTTATTAGTTGGCTTTTTTGGGGTTTTTTGTTTGTTGGGCAAGCAGCTGGGATCTGCTGTAGTTATAATGCCCCATTGTACAATAATTAGTCCCATTTTTTAACCCTGTATACTCTGAATACGAATCTCATCTTAAGGAAACCAAAGCTACAAAATTGACCTTATAAAATAAATATCAGGGACTGTGCTGTTGTGTCAAAAAGAATAATAAACAACTTCTGTCCATCAAGTATTCAAAACTATTTAAGCTGTTCTATGGTACCCATCACTGTCATTTTTTTTAGATGATTACACATTCCAAAACCACTTAATTTACAGTGCAGGAAGACTGAACTCTGCTTTCTATCTTCACCAAGCTTTCAGGCAGAAACAAATACATTGGCCTCCCAAAACCTAAACCAGAAGTAATAAAGTACCAAAGAAAAGATGAGAACTTCTCCATTCCAAAATAAAAACTTGCTGCTATTGGCAACTACTTTCTAGGACATCCTGTTTTGATTTTGCCATCTTCACCACTTTTCCAGCCTGATATAAAGCATCTTCACCCTTCCTTGTCTTGCTTAATTCACCTCTCTGACCATTTTTTGTCTTCTTTGAAGTGAAATTGTTCTGCCACTCTTTTTCAAACACTTTCATTAACAACTTGAACTCAAAAGCAACATGGAAGCTTTTTTTCCTTAATTTCTAAAGAATACCCAAAAGGGACATTTCAGGCAGAAAAGAAGCCCTTTGGGTGGTTCAGAGCATTCTGAAACCAAGGCTACTGAGGTACCTTCCTCAGGTGGGCACACAAGCACCACACATTTATTAAAGTGATGTTATGTGCTTTAGGCACATGATTTGATCTTTCACTGCTTCGGGGCTCTAGACATAGTGGAGTGACATTAAACATTATCATTTGCTGCACAAACAAGACCTGATCCTGCCAACATGTACACACACTCATTGGTAGCTCTGATAGCCCTAGTTTAACACAAAGCTCCTCAAATGCATCAAGTCCAAAAGAACACAGAATGAAAAAGAACACAACACAATTAAACATAACCTCTCTTTTCTTTTCCCTCCACTTCTTTCTTTTTTTCCCTGAGCTACAAACTGTAGGAAATACTTGGTTACTTCTGCATTTCCCTAGACTTTTCCTTCCTCACTTTTGTTTGGCAATGACAATTTACTATAGTAATAATTATTATTATTAGTAGTATTTTTTAATCAGCATACATTAAAGCTGTTGATTGAAAACCACTTCAAGGTACTTATTAAATGCTTTGGTTTTGTTTTACCTCTCATTGCACTCTATATTCTACAAGAAAAACACTTGGCCTGTTTTTTTTCTTTTCTTTTATTATTATTTTTTTTTTAAAGAAAGCCCATTCTTTTCCAATCTGGCAAATAAAACTTAATAAAATTATATTCTTTGATCTCTACCTAACAAAGAACTGTATATTGTTAAATGAAGTGGAACTGCAGCTACACAGTTTGCTCTGGACACCCACTCCTGGAATCAATTATCTATCTATTTTAGAGGAGCACAAAATTTACAGACTTTTCAAATGGGAACTGCTGGTGAGCTGGAGCTGAAACACAGATGTTTCATGGTGGTGCAATGACAAGAAAGAGATTGATAAAACACTGTGAAGGAAAATTTTAAAGGAAATAATACTTCCAGATTTGTATGTAAGGTTTCATTTGGCACTACTGGAGGAAATAATTTGATTGTTTGCAGAGATAAATCTGTACAACTTTTAAAATCGTAGCTGTGATGAGTTACTAAATAGCATGGAAATTTAATTGTAGTTTGAATGTACCTAAGTATTAAGCAGCTTTCCTATGGATCACATGCCATTAATAAAGTGGTCATATAATGCCCAGTCACCACAGAGCAGGGACGGGACATTATTCTGCTAGAAAATGTACAGTAACCACAAAAGGTGATGTGGAAACTGCCACTTTGCTATTGCAGCTGCAGCAAGAGCCATGCCATTCTGCTTTGCTCTACATTTAAACTTTACTGGTTGGCACGGTGAAGAAAGTCCTTTGTAAGTTATTCTCTGTACACCATCAGTAGATAACTTGTCTGGTTGATAAAAGAAGATGCAGCTGTGTAAGCATTTGATGCCAAACATGTTCATATCCATGTTCAGAAAGCTGTTATCTGACCATGGAAAACTGGACATAGGTTTGCAGAGACTTCCTATGCATTCAGGAAAGAAAGGAGGGATCTCCAAAGAGACAGTCATATTCAAACTGAGTTCAGGCTATAAATCTAGATATTAATTTGCAGGCAGATAATTCAGACATCTGCATCTGAGCTAAGTTACCATGAAATCCTTTTGTAGTTAATGGAGACAAATAGACATACATAAGGCTTAACTAAGCAAAATAAGCTGATTTTTAAGGCAGCAACTTCAGGATGAGCTGAACTGCACCCTAGAAGCATTGATTATAAACATAGCCTGGATGACTAGCTCAGATGCTGGCATTTGTGCAGTAGGTACCTACAGTGGGTCAAACAAGTCCTGTGGGTGCCTCTGTCTGTGATTCAAGCCAGCTGAACAGTAGTCAGCTCCAAATCAGCAGCATTAGTTGTGGTTGCACACTAAATCTGGACCTGATTCACTTTGAGTTGGTGTAGGTCTCAGGCAGAATGAATTCCCAGCTTACTTCAAAGGCCCCCTAGGTGCATCCCTCGGATAGATGAAGAAAGCATTATAACTAAGGTTTAGAGCTTTGATAAAAATCATATACATAAATCAAATGCTTTTAAAAAATGAGTAAAGATCAAGTTGCTTTTCAGCCTAGTCTCTAATTTGGTCATTGTGGATAAATTTTCTTCAGAATTTGGACCTAAAGCAGCATTGCTCTTTGGCAAAGTATCCAGAGTGATGGAGACAGTAAGAAGGCATAGAAAATGGCAGTGAAGGAGTGTACAGCTGGTAGAAAGGTGGAATCAGGAGCTGGTATGAAGAAGCAACATTTGTGGTCATAGAAATATAAAACAAATAAAAGATTATTTAGAGAAGGGACAGCTGGTATGGATTTAAGACAACAAGTGAGGAGGATGATCCTGGCTGATCTCTGTAGGGTTTGATCCCTCTTTGAAGGTTCTGTAGGGAAGTCAAGGGTCACAGAAAAGAGGTCAAAGTAGAAGAAATGGAAAATTATTAAGATCTGGCAAAGATATTTTGTGAGCACTTTATAAGAAGAATGTAATAGATTTTCAATTTGAAAATGACAAGGTGCTATGGCAACAGCCAAGCTGCAGGTGATCTTCCCATACCAGAGTGTTTTGCCTGAAGAATGCCATAGCACTGCAATCCTCTAACCTGCAGGAAACAGGCTGGTGAACCCTCATAAATACAGGAGGTTTTGGCTTCCTGCCCTTCTCTTCTGATCCTTTTTGCAGCCTCTTAATCTTTACATTTTGAGATAGATAAGTGAAGGTGAAGACTATTTCTATTGTTGGATTTGCTGGCCACCGGGCTCTGAATTAAAAATGGAGCTGCTGTCTGCTACCTTCTGTTAAGTGTTCTCTTGATTTTATTCTGGCATCTTTCTCCTTTCACTTAAATATTTCAGGCTATTCTTACACATGCAGTTACGCTGGGCAAAACTAAAGAATACCATGTGACAGGGAACAGTTATAAACAGAAAATGGTAAGTACTACATTCTAGTTGAGATAGCTTTCTTCTTCTGATGCACACCTCCTGGCACTGGGAAGGCCTAGTTCCAGCCATTACCTTTTCCATAACACCCTGCAATCCAAGAAATAGGAGCTGCAGTCATGGACTATTTAGCTTAAAGATATTGAAACTGCAGTTCTGACAAGTGCCCTGGTCATGAAACCATCATACTGACCTAGACCATCACCCTATTCACTCCCTCACTTGAGCATGGGTTGCTTCAAAAGCGATGTGATCCTGTGGAGAACATGAAGAAGAGCCTAGGCCTGCCTATGGTTATCCACCAAACCCAGCAGCTTCTGAGTGTCTAAGTGTAATTAAAGGGCTTGCATTCTTTCATTTGGTACAGATGAATTAATGAATGTGGGTGGCTACAAGGCCAGGCAGCTCTAGGAACTAATTTGTTCTCTGGGTTTGAATAGATTTCAGGATGTGGCCTTGGTGCCACCCCTGATGAAGTGGAAGCAGCAATTAGCAGGGGTGGGAAAATCAGAATGATGTTTAAAGCCACGGCTCCTGTTTACAGCACAAGCGTGTGCCAAGCACAGCTGCACTCAACATTTATCAGCAAAAAAGAGACCTCCAGCTGTCTTGTTGACAGGTACTAACCTTGCGTTGCTCTGCCTCAGAAGTAGATTGTATTTGTGATCAAAAATGAAGTATTGCCTTGTAGCCCTGTAGGCACCCACCCTTTCTGCCCTTTACTCATCAGTATTTACATCCACATTCAGTAAGTTAGTGCTTGTGCAACTGTGAAACCAATACCATTAGATACCACTGTGTCTTTTAATATCTTCCTTGCAGATCTCTGGGTGAAACTTAATCCTGACCTAACCCTGCCCTCCTCTTCTGGAAGTGGGATGGTATTTGAAAATATGATGGTACTGAGAAAGCCTGTAGAGCTGAGAATAGGGACGTTTAAGCTGAAGTGTTTGATCTTTTCACCCAGAGTTAAGTATCATTTAGACAGCAAAGTGGCTTGATTTTCAGAAGGGCAAACTGACCACAAATGTGCTGGGTAATTAACATCCCAACAGTCCATTGAAGTAACTTAATAATGCTACCCCGGATTTACTGAGTAGGCCTCTAGCTCACAAATCAATGGCACAGCCAGAAGGAGATCCCAGAGCACGTAACTCCCCCTCCCATGTTCTCATCGTTAAGCAATGAGTCAAGTTTAAACCTCTACAGATATTTTGTGGATACAACCCGTAACCTCCAGCAGCAGGTGGGGTCAAAACACAGGCATGCTGTCACCAGGGACCTCCTAAGTAATATCAGATCTGCCTGCACCTTCGTTCCCTGTGCAGCTTCCCAGGTTTTGACCGTCTCACAGAGACAGTCAAATCCAGCCTCAACCCAGTAGTGGCAGCAACATGAGCTCCCCCCAGGGTCAAAATCTCTGATCACACACTCAAAAATATCTATGTGAACAATCCCCTTTTAGTGTTGTTTCTGTATAAATTATGCACTGCTCCTTTCCAGCCAACATCTTTTTCTTTTTCTTTTTTTTTTCTTCTTTTTTTTTAATCAGCAAAAGTTATTTGGTAACGTTTTTGTTTTCATACTGAGTTTTGATTGAAGAGGAGGAAAAAAAGAGCCTCATTTCATTTTCACAGGATCTCTCGGCAGAGCAAGCACTCCCGTTTCTACTGTGGGATTTTGTTTTTCTCTCCAGTATGTCTTGACAAATAGCCCTCTCTGATTACTCTACTTGCACAAGATTTCATTATGGTTTTGATAACATGCCACAATCTTTAAGTTTCTGTTTGATATAAAGAGCCTGTCCCTGAACAGTACTCACGAGAGAGTGGGGAATATTGAGTGTTAGAGTTTCCATATTTTATGAGCTGCCAAAATAAATGATTTAGGGCAGGGAAGCCTGTATTAGTAGCAGATCTCCAGCTCCAAAATAAGGCAAGAAACAGTGCTGATGAGTAGGCCTGTTTGTGGGAACTTATTTTTAGGGCTATTGTTATTATTTCAGTCTTTAGGGCTCAGATTCCCAGGTGGTATGAGTTGATCTGGTTGCATTGTCTTCTCTGCAACTGCAAGTTCTCCACTAGCTGATGATTTTCTCCATAGCCCATGTCTTTCTAAGCATCTGGTGCTGATGAGACAAGCCTCTTCCAGACATCTCCAAAAATTTCATCTTACCACTGCCCAACACAAGTGGCATCTTGATTGTTTAATGTGCTTCTCGGAGTCTTTCTGATCCCTGCTACCTTCATTCTGTATCTGTACAAGTTGTATCAGTCAAAGGGGAGTCAAGTTAGTTTTAAACTTTGGCTGGCTGCAAAAGAGGAGTAATACACGAGAGATCAAAGGGAAATATTTTCCAAGGATCTCATCCAAGGGAACTCCTCTTGGATGAAAATATTCCAAGGGCCACACAGACTGAAAAAAGTCTCTCCAGAGGCCAGAACTGCCCATTTTCAGAATCTCTGTGTTAACAACTTCAATTCTCTGCTTGAGCAAACTCCTCTGGTGGTTCCTGTTTTACTGTATTGTTTATTATCTGTCTACTTGGGAAATCATATGTAGATTGTGTTTCCCACCACATTATTTTTATCTTACGTGTATCTTAAAAGTTGACGCTGAACTGTTCCGAGTTTGAGGTACAATGGTTGTGTAACGTTGTTTCTGGGAAGTTACTGATTTCTAGGTAAATATCTTGGTCATATCTTTCAGTCAGTGGAGTTTCACTAGAATTGAATTGAATTGAGATGATAGGAGGTTACCTCAGCAGGATTGTCACAATTTCTTTCTTTTATGATTATTTATTTATTTTATTTTTCTTAACAGAGATTTTAAATACATCTGTAGTCAGAGAAAAGAACAGTGCAGTTTGCCTGTAGTCATACCCAAACTCTGTATAAAATGGGATTGAGTTAAGATATTGGCACCTAAGTTCCAGGTTGTGTCCAGGCTGTATGTTATCCCAACTTCTCTCACAAGCTGGAGAATGCCTGAAGGACCTGAGCTTGCTGAATTCATTCCCAGGTGGTCATTCCCATTCTTTGAACACTGGTCTGATGAGTAAAGACTTGCCCAGGCAAGAACATCCCACAGGCAGTGCTCTTTTCCTTATTTTACTGAATCTGCACAGATGGATGGATAGATGGGGAGGAGGGAGAGAGTGAGGGAAGGAAGGAGGGAGGAATTATGTGTTGTCTTAAGCAATAAAGGTTTTGCAAGTCAGATTAACTTGGTGATTAAATACACACTCCTCTGTATTCCTGATATTTTCAAATTACACTTTCAAAGATCCTTCCCTATTTTAAGGGGTATACTGGGGCCATTTTTACATGGTTTTGTATTCTGAGAGGAATTTTTCTCAACGTTGATTTGACCTTTCAGTGGTGTTGAAGGGAAGGGGAGAAGAAGGGAAGAGGCAGTGATGGGAAGTGAAAATAGTAAATCACAGAATCAATGAGTTTAGAAGGGATGTCTGGAGATCATCTAGCACAATAGCAGGACTATAACAAGAGTAGGTCAGACTAGCTGAGGCTAAGTCTACCTGAATCTTGAAACCCTCTGAGAACAGACCTTCCACTTTAGTGTGCCTTCCAGTGTTGCACTATTCTCTGGTAGAAGAAGTTTCTCTGAATGTCAGAGTGAGCCTCCCACGCTGCAACACTTTTCTCTTGTCCCCTGTTAAGTCATCTGAAACTCCTGACGGCAGTTTGACACCTCTGTCTTTATAACAATCTTTCAAATTGTTGTAGGCTCCTGTTAAATCACCCCTTTGCCTCCGTATCCCTGCTGAACAGAGACGTAACTTCTCTCCTTTCTCTGGCCATGCTCCTCCCGGGCTAACCCCTTATGCCAGGTCCTGTGCTTGCCACCAGAACACCTTGATGGCTCTTAGTCTAACTCGTACTCCCTAGATTCCCAAGGTGCTTTTCAACAAGGCTGCTGTTCAGACAATTGACTCCCTGACTTGTCTTTGCACTACTCCAGGTACAAAACTTTGCATTTCTCATTGCTGAAGGCAGTGAGACTTCTGTTATTCTAATCCTCAAGGTTATTAGGGTCCCTTTGGCTCGAAACTCTCCTTGTTGCAGTGTGTACCAGTCTCTGCCTTCTCTGTTTAATTAAGTGTTGTCCACACATTTGACCAGGGTGGATTCTGTCTCATTGCCCAGGTCATTGAAAAAATACTGAAGAGTGCCAGCCCTAGTGTCAGCTCCTGGGCTGCTCTGCTTGTTGCTGGCTGCCAATTTGGTGCTGAGCCACTAATTAGAATGAGGTGCTTTGGCCAGTTTTCAACGCATCTTGCAGACAGTTTGTCCAGTCCAGATTTCCTCAGCCTGCACATGAAAATACTGTGTGGGATGGTGTCAACAGTTTTACAGAAGTCAGAGTGTATTACACGTTATCTGCACAGACACTCATTTCTTCATCAAAAGCAGTTGGGCTGGTGGAGTGTGATCTGCTGATGTTGACTGTTCTTGATTACTTTCCTGTCCTCCATGCTCATGGAAGTAGTGGTAATGTGGTGGTGGTGAAAGGGATGGAAAGCTCCTCTGATGGAAGAGGTTTCAGCAAAGCGATAGACCAAAATGTTTTACTTCTCAGTGCAAATGCTGAAGTATGACTGCACATTAAGCCAGTGCTGCTTGGGTGATTCCAAATAATTCAGCTCCTGAGACTCTGCTTCTCCTTAGCAGAGCTTCCTCCCTGCTGGAGGTGTGATTCTTCTTGGCTTGGAAAGAATGTAAGTCTGTAAGGTTATAAGAACAGCAAACATGTAATTTTTAGCAAACAGTTTCTTTTCTTGGCAACAAGTGGCACTGTCTCTTACCATACCTGGTCCTTCCTTCCTGTTTCATACCATTTTCCCTTCTTCTTCTTCTTTATCTCATGCTATTTGATAAACTATTTTAAATATTGATGTTATTAAATATCACGCCTGAGCACAAGTCAGGATGAATAGCTCATTTCACATCTCCCACAGTTGTTGTTTTAGGGTTTCCATAAACTCAGCTAGACATCAATGTATCAGTTACATTTGGGCCACATGTTCAAGACTTTCTTTAAAGCAGCAGGACTAGCATCTCATATTTTATGCTGCTCAGTATGTTATAATGTAATGTAAAAAATAAATATGAAAGCGAACACCAAAAGGATTTTGGTTTGGGTCAAACTGAAACCTTTCAATTGACCTCAAATTAATTTCATCTTGCAATTTCCCTTCAGAGAATTTTTGAAATTTTCAAGTGGGGAACAAAGCCAAGGATTTAAATCCTTTGTGAAAAAGTTTTTCATTCCCCGCAGAGCTGTAAAATTCAAGTAACAAACATGTACATGTTTTATCCCCTCCTAAATCACATGTCAGCTTCCTGCAGGCGAATGCCAGCAGTTCCTGTCAAAGGTATAAGGTATAAAACTGTTCTGGTAGGAGCTGAGCTTCAGAGACTTCCTGGCTAACATGGGGATTGTAAAAAAATCCGAAATAGATTGGGAGGGAAGGCTGTGTTCATGTGAAACATGGAAGCTCTGCTCCAAGATCAGAGATAATTTTAAAGGGTCAGGCTCCTTTGGTTTGTTAGAACAGCCTTAGCCTTTTCTTTGGAGAGATGCAGCTTGAGGAAGAGAGTGTTAAGGTAGTAAAAATTACTCCAGTTGCAGGATTCTTCAGCTGCAGCTTTCAGGCTTTTTTCAAACTTTGCGAAGAAATATGTGTTCTCACTGGAGCTCACACGAGAACTATGGGCAGAAAATGAATAAGGTGAGAAATGAACATTTTTCAGGAAAAAAAAAAATAAAAATCCAAACCTTTACTGAGAAGAGACTGAAGCCACAGTGAAAATAAAAAACTAAACAATGTTTGGTTATCTGTGCCAAGCTGTTTCATAATGTCTCTGGTTTAGATGAGTGAATCAGGAGACATGTAGAATGCTGTAGCAGTCCTTAGAAATGACAGGGGTGTTCTTAAATTAATTAAGGCTATATTCAATGTTACACTCATAGTCACCAGCAGATAGACAGAAAAGTAAAATACTACTCTGTCTAGTGTATCTCCTGGCCTCTGATGGATATTTCTCTACAGAAAATATTATTAATCATAATAAAAAAATAATAATAGTGATTATAGTGATAACAATAATAATGATGATGACAATAATAACAACAACAACAATAATAATAATAGTATATAGTTTAATTATTTTGGTTTTTTTAATGAAACTACATTTTCAAAAAAAGTGTACAGAATGCTGGGCATTATTCCAGACTCTATTCCATAAATAAGTCTATAGAATCTTTTTATCAGTGTGGGAGTTTTTCTGAGCTGCATCTTAAGGGCTTGTTTACCCTATAAAGTAGCATCTGCAGTAAATAGAAACTGGTTTAATAACTTCAAATCCAGTTTAATTGCTTTTCTTTAGCTGTAGACTTGGATTTTTGTTCATTTCAGCTGGCATGTGCGTCCAGCCTAGGTGCTGCACCATGCAGCACGGGCACCAATGGGTGCAGTGGTTGATCTTATAGCATCATAGAATCATAGTCATAGAATCATTAAGGTTGGAAGGGACCTTAAAGATCAAGTTCCAGCCCCCGTACCATGAGCAGGGAACCCCACCACTAGATCAGGCTGCACAAAACCTCATCCAACCTGGCCTTAAAAACCTCCAGGGATGGGGCATCAACAACCTCCCTGGGCAACCCATTCCAGCTCCTCACCACCCTCATGGTGAAGAATTTATTCCTAATATCTAACCTAAATCTCCCCTCTTTCAGTTTAAAACCATTACCCCTTGTCCTCTCACTCCCTGCCCTTGTCCCAAGCCCCTCCCCAGCTTTCCTGGAGCCCCTTCAGGCACTGGAAGGTGCTCTAAGGTCTCCCTGGAGCCTTCTCTTCTCCAGGCTGAACACCCCAACTCTCCCAGCCTGGCTCCAGAGCAGAGCTGCTCCAGCCCAAGGATCATCTTGATGGCACTTCTCTGGCCCCTCTCCAACAGGTCTATATCTTTCTTGTGCTGAGGGCACCAGAACTGTACACAGTATTCCAGGTGAGGTCTGACCAGAGCAGAGCAGAGGGGCAGTTCTTGCACAGCTCTGCAGCCTGGCTTACCTTACTGCAGCTTAGACCAGAGAGTTGAGCCCATTTCTGTGAGAAATTAATGGAAGCCACTGAGAGCAAAGGAGGGTATCAAATGTTTGTGTTTATTCCTTCATAATTCACTGTTTAAAAAAAGAAAACTATTTCAATTAATTTTTTGTGCTAACCACAGTTTTTTTTTAATTTATTTTAATATAATATTTAATAATCAATATTTAATAGCAATTAAATAATACATTTTTCTCTGGACAGGTATTCCTTTCTCCACCTACATTCTTGTGAAATCTTGTC
The DNA here is from genome assembly GCF_020740795.1 of Apus apus. Classification (NCBI taxonomy): domain Eukaryota; kingdom Metazoa; phylum Chordata; class Aves; order Apodiformes; family Apodidae; genus Apus; species Apus apus. Next base: position 114,346,960 of record NC_067284.1, on the reverse strand, counting down.
AGTTGCTCTGTGTTTGATGAACCTCTGGCTTGAGCTAGTTTGCTGCTTGGCAGTGAATTTCTGGTACTAAAGGCCATTTGTTTTAAACCAGTTACATGAAGCTGAGGAGGCAGAGACAAATTGTTCCTGAAATTGCATTGATAAAGCAACCTTTTCCAGCAATACAAATGATTAAGAGCTGCAAAAATTAATACTATCTGCAAAGAGCTGCAGAAAGATGGTTCTCACTACTAAAGCAATAATAATAGTTTAATGGTAATAAAATGGCAGATACATTTAATTGTTGATAAATGCACCATCATACATCTATGGAAAGCAACCCTGATATAATATTACCTAATAATACTTCCCTACCTCATACTGCCTTCCAATACAAATTTAGGTTTTTCTGTCTACCTCTTAAAACCAGTAACTTTCTTGTAATTTGGTAATTTTCCAATAAAGACAAGATTACATGAAATCTACTTGGAATAGGAGCTATGGCCTGTAGGTGGTCAGGGCTATCAGATGTCAGGCTGCCTAAGAAAATGTTTAGCAGTCAGCAAATGTAAAAAATTTGAAAATTAAGATCATCACAGCCAATTAAAACACGCAGCTGTCATATTTAATTCCAAAATAATCAAGGGAAAGGAGTATTATCTCCCAAGTGATGTGTTTTTAACATATTTTAGACACTTACATTGTTTTCAGTACATTTCACACTCATATCTAATGTGCATAATCTTTCCCAGGTTTCTGTCACAATACTTGGTTAATTATCAACATTTGTATTCTTTTCTTCCCTGTGTTATCATTTTTTTTAATTATTATTTTATTATCTTTTATTTTGTCACTTCCCCCTAAGCATTTTCTGTCCTTAAAAAAATTGCAAACCTTCCCAATGAGCCCCTGGAGTGGCTTTTCATTTTAACAACGTGAGAAATCCCACTGGTGTGTAAGCCAGGCTTTGCACACACAAAGCAGGGCACACAAATATGGTGAGGACCTGGGGTTTTAGTGCTAAGCTCTAGACAAATCTCTTCTTCTTGGAGCCTGCTGTGCTGGTGAGACCTTTCTGCCATCAGCTCTCCTGGAGCTTCATTCCTTGGCTCCTGCTACTGAAGCTGATGGTGGCAACCACATCCACCAGCCCCACTGTCTTGGGAAGAGGCTGCCTGCCATGATCCAGCACCATTCCCTCGGGCACTAATGTAGAGGTGAAACTGGGAAAAGCTCTAACACTTACACAGCTCAATATAAATGTGATTTAAGGCACAGTGTGCAGCATGCCAGGAAACACTTCATTACGACTGTAGGTGTTACCCAAAGAGCACTAGCATGCTTAGCTTTTTTAGATTTGCCCCCCTCTAACACATGACACAAGCTTTATACTGCACATGCTGGTGTCACCAAAGGTGTTGTAAGCAGAAAAATGGGGAAGGAATTAAAACCAACAAGCAGGGTGCTTGGTGCATTCCGCTTCATAAATAGCTTCTCCAAAGCAATATCTATTCTGAAGGTGAATCAGAAAAAGACTGTTTGCTTCTTTGTGAGCCAGCAGAGCAAAAGTGATTCATTTGACATGACTGAAACATTAGACATCTGTAGGATGGGCAGCAAACATCCTGCTCCTATACGTTCAGTATCACACAGCTGTTGGCAGAAGAAAAACTGAAAAGTAAAGGTTGTTTATTTTGGGGACAACTCCTTGTATTTTTTCCAGGAGTTCTTCCTACTGTAAGTTAACCTGCATTCACTTAGGGCCAGGCATATCACTGTAAATTATGTCCTACAAAGCAAGAGATGAAATAAATTGATAGGGGAAGGTTTTATTTTTAAAACAAGAGCGAATGGTCACAATCAACAACAAAAAGTTCTTATTATAAACTGGAATGATGAATAAGTTGCACACGGAGAGGATCCCCTTCCAAGAAAGGAAGGTCAAATAGTTAAAGGAATTTTGAAACTTTGACTGCAATCTCTGTGATTACTCAATATTTCTCTCATCAGTTGTTACAGACTTATATATAAGGATAAAAAGCTCGTTTAAGGCAGGAAGGATAGCCTGCTGGAAATGAGAGCTCCTCAAATTTAAATTGAGGAGCAGTGCTGTCTAAATAGCTAAATCTTTCTAATCTTTGGCTAAACTAAAAAAAAAATAAAATTAAATTGCTTCGGGTCAACCCAAAACGACCTTTTTGTTGTGTGGGTTTTTTTTGCCAAAATGAAAATCAAAGATATTTCAGTGCATCCAGCTCTGAAAGCCCCAACACAAGGAGGATGTGGACCTCTTGGAGTGTGTCCAGAGGAGAGCAACACAAGTGATCAGAGGGCTGGAGCACCTCTCTTATGGAGACAGGCTGAGGGAGTTGAGGTTGTTCAGCCTAAAGAAGAGAAGACTCCAGGGGAACCTTATAGTGACCTTCCAGTACCTGAAAGGGGCCTATAAGAAGGCAGGGGAAGAGCTGCTCACAAGGGTAGGTAACAACAGGACAAGGGGTGATGGTTTTAATCTAGAAAAGGGCAGATTTAGGTTGGACATTAGGAAAAAATTCTTTAATAAAAAGGTGGTGGATCAGTGAAACAGGTTGCCCAGAGAGGTGGTGGAGGCCCCATCCCTGGAGACATTCAAGGTCAGGCTTGATGGGGCTCTGAGCAACCTGGTCTAGTTGGAGATGTCCCTGCTTATTGTAGGGGGGTTGGACTAGATGACCTTTAGATGTCCCTTCCAACCCAAGACATTCTATGATTCTCTGAAACACACTGCTTGACCTAAAATAATTAACTCATAGTTTTTTTTTTATTATTCTTATTTTTTCATTTAATTTTTACACTAGATTTAGGGAGGCTTGCTTTCAAAATGTGTCAAAGCGAAAAATTCAAACTTTTTTTTTCTACAAAGGGGTGAAAATGCTTCTTATTACAACCACAGGCTTTACTGGTGATTTGCATCAATTGTTAGCCTTATACTGCATCTTCCTTACATTAGGAAACTCTTTTAAAACCTCTTCATGTCCCAGCGACACAGTAAAATTTAAATCTTATGACCAGTGTAAGCAACCTAACATTTGTAAGTGGCAAATATCAGGCAGATATACCTAATTGGCAGTTAATAAGCAGACCCAAAATATCTTTCAGTTAAGAGGACTGTTTTAAACAACCTGTCAATGGTAGTTTAAATTGTGAATCCTCCAGTCAACAGCCTTATGATGTCTGGAGTGCACTGCAGCCAGTGGGAATGAGCCATATGTGTAATGGTGAAGGATGAATCCCCACTTCTTTTTAGATCTACCTCTATCAAAGGAGCTCCTCGAAAATATGGGGTTTCACCTCTGCCTTTCTGCCATTTTCATGATGAAAAGAATTAGCAAGTACAAGGAATGTGTCTGGGAAACAGGCAGACTTGCCCTGCCAACGTGGTACTAATTTGTTTCCAATCCAGTGGCAAATTATTTTCTTCTAAAAAAGAATGAGGGAGGAACACTTCTCTCAGAGAGAGAGGAAGAAAAAGAATTAATAAACATTTTGCAGAAGGTGAACTTAGAGGTCCTGATGGGAATTCTGAACAAATTACATGGAAGCAGAACCAGCTGGTGGGAGAATATCCCTGCAGTAAGCACAGTGCCTGGACCCAGCCTGCCAGCACTCCTCAGTTCCCAGCTTTACCATTTCTAAACACCTTGGCAAAAAAAACCCACAAACAACATAGGCAGAACGTGCTGCATTTATTCAAGAAAAACACAAAGACATCCAAGTTATTTTATGAGAGAGCCTGAAGAGAACCCTGGGGTTTCTACGCCAGGTCACTCTGTGTGCTTGGAAAAGCTCAGCCAAGGCAGTTTGTTCAAGGGAATCTCAGGAGAGGGTGGGGAAGGCAGAGAGGTCTCTTAAGAAATGTAGGTTATGTAGGTTACAAAGTCAGGAATCCAGAAAACCAGTGATATGGGCAGAATTCACACCTCTATTGTTATTGGTTTAACTGCTAACCTGGAGCCAAACTGTGACAGTGTGTATTACCTGCTACATCAGTGAGCACTAGTTCTGTGCATGCTGCAGTGTGGTTTGGGGAGAATTTGGGTTTGGGTTTTTTTTTGTTGTTGTTATTTTAGCTTCATTTTCTTTCTAATTCACTCTCTCAAATTACCTGTAGGAGGTATCCTGGCCACCATCTCCCCCTGAGAGAGGGAGAACTTTTCCAGAGGGCTCTCTAAAAGCATATACCCCTGCAGGTGCAGCTCTGAGGAGGCTTCTTACTGTGACATGTGAGTGGCTAAGAACTGGATGTATCCCATTACTCCTTTACTCTGTTCTTTGTTGCCAGCCTCTGAACCATCAAGATGTTTTTATCCATCTGTTAGGTGTTGCCTATATAATCTTGGAAGGATGTGTTGGCATTTGCTTATAGAACATCAGCATGACTGATCCCTAGCTTGGATGGAACTCAGATCCTACCAAAACCTAAATATTAGGTAATGATTTTTACTTAATACATGACACACTGTAGATGAAGTGAAAGAAAGAAAGTGAGAGAGAAGGAGAAAGGTTGCAATAGTGGAAGTGTCTTTACTGTAGCAGGCTGTTCAACAACTGAAATCTGGAACCTCATGAATAATGTTTTTTATAAGCTGAAGTATTGAGTAATTAAGGATTCTTGAGAACTTCAGCTTCAAAATGGATGGTTTCCTAGGAAAGATGCAATAGTTCATCCAGAAACTGTTGGCTCACTGCAGGACTCCTCTGGCAAGATGCTGTGACCTGTAATCTGTGGGCAGCCAGATCAAATCCTCAAAACGGTCCCTCATGTTCCTCAAAGATACCTGTCTGAAAACTTCAGCTCCATTTACAAAGTTTATGGGTAGTTAGTAAATTTTTCACAGGGTGTCAGTAAAAGGCTAATCAGTCCTCACAGTAACAGTGCAGATCTGTAGCAGCTTCTATTGATGTGCTGTCTCTAATGCAGCTTGTAAATCCTTTGTGAGAGGAGCCTTAATATAAAGTGTTACAATGACAATAACAATCTGAATGTGCAACCAATTCTCCCTCCTGCTCTGCCAGCAATGCTGATAATGAGCTAACAGAAGCACTGCTGATTACTGCAATGAAGCCTGCAGGGAGTAAAACCCTAAAGGCTTTTATTAGCAACACCAAGGCACAATGCTTTTCCCTTCCAAATGAAAATTAATCACCTTTTCTTTTTCTGGATATTTCGGGACTGAAACAACCATTGTTTGCACTGCAATACATTACAGAGCATCCTACAAAAGCACTGCCTGTGCTGGCACTCAGCTGTGAGTATTCTTCTCAGCTTTATCCAGGCAGTTCACTTCTAATTTTCTTCTTACAAAATGGGAAATACTTGCTTGGAGGCTTCAACTAGGGCAACCTGTTGTCTTTTCTGGGCAGATAAAATGCATTGGGAGACTTATATATGGACAACACTGGAAAATAAAATCCTGTGTGCCCTGTAAAGCAATGATGTCCTAAAGATCTCACTGGCAACATGATCCCTACCTCAGAGTAATGATTTCATGAGAACAGGAGAGTCTTATTCAGTGTTTTACCTATATATTGAGGCAGCAAATAAGTAGGAAGGTAGAGTTGAGAAATCTTAGATTTTCTTTACGATATATATTAATTTTGTAATATATCAGTTTGGATCCTTTACTCATTTCATAAAGGCTGTAAATGACACAGAAGTAATCCATGTTCCTATTTGCTATCAATTTAGACTCAGGATAAAGATGTGAGGTAAACACTGTTGAAACAACTTCTCATACAATGTGCTTTCTTTGACAAACCAGGTGCCACATCCAGCACTGCACTGCAGGGTCACACTTCCCCTTGGCTTGTATGAAAGCTGTTAATTGCCCAACACCTCCAAAAATCAGGTCTGAACTGTCTTCATCTTGGACCCGATAGATGAATAAATTGATGCAATCCCAAACACGAGGCAGTTGTGAAAACCTTGTGCTCTGCAAGTGAGAATCACAGCAGCTCATCCCCGTGCCTCTGTTGCACACCTTAAAAACAAACCACTTGAAGTTTAAAAACAAACCACTTGAAGTTTAAAAACAAGCTGGGGGCAGGAGGAGCCTTTGCTGCTGGCATTTTAGGTGCTGTTGAAATGGAGCCAACCGAGCAGCACAGGGGATCTTCAAGAAGCCAAAGTGTTATTAATTACTATTATATTTATGTGCTAATGCTGGTAATCTTAAGTAACTGTTTGTGAGAATGTTTCAGCCTGGCCGAATCCAGAAGTATTGTGTAGATGCAGTAACTGTCAAGAATATGAGCTGTGGAGCAACAAAAGCCACCTGCATTGCTCATGAAGGTCTGGAACCAAAGTACCGGAAAGACGGGGTTACATGCCAAGAAAAGAAAAATCCATTTTGTATGTTCTACATATGGACCAAGGCATGAGGCCCGTAAAGATGAAAAGCTGCCGCTAATTTTAGTGGGATGTTTCTATGACTAATGGGCCATGTCAGTTATAGGTCCTCTGGATATGCCACAGTGCCTGCTTGGAACTGAAGAAGCGATGTTTGATTCCCAGATGGACACCCTGGAAAACTGATATTCCCACGAGCAACTGTGTACCTTTAAAACGGTGCTGTAGCAATGGTGATGAAAATAAAATCCAGTCAGATCCTGTGCTTTCATGGCTGGAGGCAGTAATCAGGGAATCATCACACTGCCAGCACTGACTTCATTTGCACTTTGGCAAATCTGTGCAGCAAATCTGAAATCCAGGTATGATTATTTTCAGTCAAGATTCCAGCGACTGACATCTCTTGCTACTTTTCAAGTAGCCCCCAGTGACTCGCCAGTGCTAAAGGACTTTGCCATGTTTTTGGGAGCACAGCCACTAAAAATAGTCAAGCATGTGCCTACAAGATGGCTTAGTCTGAGCAGGGTTATAAAACACACGCTGGACATGTGATTTGCTTTGCTGTCGTATTTTCTGAGTTGTGAGCAGCAGGCTGCCAAAACAGAACTCGTTTGGTGATTTCTTCAGAGCCGTAAGCTTAAAACTGGTTTTTCTGTTCTTAATTTATGTCATGGAGTCTCAACAGCAATTTAATTTGAAGCCTCAGAGTAGGGGGAAGCCAGCTACTGATGTCTGCAGGCTGGTTGAATGTGTGCTGGCAGAGGACTGGAGTCAGAAGCTGCACTGGTTACTGCTTCAAAAGAAGTGGCTGCTCAATCCTCAGACAATCTGATTGTTTTCTTTCAGCAGGTGACATAACAACTGGAGCAGAAGTCTCGAAGTGCAGATGGGAGCATCTGGATACTGTACCTGAGAGTTACGTGGCTGACTTGGTATAAATAAACAACATACTACTGTGGTGGTTGAAAATGCAGCAAAAGCTTTTTCACCTCCAAAGATGTATTTTCTTTCCAGATTTGTAGTTGAAAAGGTAGAATGGAGCTCAAAGACTTGATCTGTAGAAAATTGAAAAGGGTATCTTTCAGTTGTTAAGAATCATAGAATCATAGAACAGTCAAGGTTGGAAGAGACCTTAAACATTTTGGTAATTTTTTTTATTTTTTTCTTTCCTTCCTTTGTACTCAATCAGGTATGCAGCAGTGTTTTCTTCAACATCCTGAACCATGACCAGAAGGAAAAAATAACCAAAGATTTCCCAATAAAAGATGCTGTTGCAAGATACTCAGTCCAATATCACAGATCCCCTCATAAGCTTTTAAAATCTCAGATGTCTTTCCAAACAATATAGGCTTTGTAATCTTCTGACTGTTCTCCAATCTTTACCCACTTAAAGAGAAGCTATTTTTTCCCCCATATATATAAATATATATAACTTGGAAATGGCTGTTTCCAAATCCACAAAAGTTCATCAATCTGTTGACAAGAGAGCGCTGTGATAATGTGGCCTGTCTGTTGAGAGGCAGCAGATTTCAGGCCTTACTGTATCATTTCTTACATAGAAGAAATTAGCAAGGCACATTAGGGTGTCTTTTTCATGTTTGTGTGGTTTTTTTAAATTCTACCATATAAATCGGTCTGGAAAAGAGCTCAACACCAACAGCATTGCCACAAATCTTAGCCATTGAGAATCTCAACCCAAACACCAACGGGGGGCTCCTAGGACCAAAAAAATAAAAAGAAAACAACCCCCAAATCAAGAAACCCAAATCCTATATGCTAAATATGATTAATGTATTAAGCCTGAGGTTGATCTTTCTGCAGCGTGCAGGAGCTCCTCATGAAAGACCAAGAGCATGACCCAGCAGAAGCTCTAACAGTGCCACCTGGTGATGGCTCCTCTGCCACCGCTGCCCTGGGGAGAATCACTCTGAGAAACAGCACAACTAGTGCTTAGCTGGAGCAAATCTTGGTAGGACTGTGGATTTCAAGAATCTCTGCCAATAAAATATAGTTGATGATCTAACTGACGTTGATGAGCATAGAGGAGCAGCTGAAAGTTGCCTAGTTATGGTTATTTGTGCCTCAGTTTACTCTTCCTGTATGTTTTTGTTCTGGTTCTTCCATTTCAGAAGAAAAGTCCAGAAATGCTTCAAAATGACTTTTCCACATCAAATCCAGAGCTCTTACTTTTTCTGGAAGCACATTTGCACACCACAGCATATTCTACCTGCATTTTTAATGCCTGTGGCTTTGAAAAAAAAAAAAAATTAAATACATGTTGAAAGGTATTATTGGGACTCTGTAAAGAAACCCAAGTTCATTTCTTAATTTGCATTTTCCACTTTGGGTGAAACTAATTTCCCCTAATTTTCTGTTTACAATGTAGACACCTAGGTCTGAGCTAGTCATTCTGAGTCTCCTTTATAGCCAATGAAGATAAAATAGGTGCATTTACAATGGGAACAACCATTCTAAAACAAAACCCTGCTTGTCAAATGAACCACATGGTGCCCTAGAAGTACCTCCTTCCACCCAATGAGCAGGAAGGGAGCATGGGTCAACCAGCTCTGCTGCAAACTTCAGACTGTGAGCAAAGCCTGACCAATGCACCACTCTGACCTCTGCTGACCTGGGCCAGAGAAACGCCTCTGGGAACCTCTCTGCCTTAGTCTCTGTTAACAAGACTTTACTCTCTCTGCTTTTTCCTACTCCGTGATATTTTTTGTCCCCCACACGACATGGGCATCTTTGCTTTGAAAACAGGGAACTCTAAGGAGCTACTGCCCAAATCTTCAAGGCTGCCCATAGCTACTGATTCCATCTGCAGCACTCACATACACAAGCAGCTCCAGGGGACAGGTGGTTCAGCCAGTCCCCCCTTTCAGCATGCTGTGAGAGGACCAGAAGGGGATGATGGCTATTACATGTTTCTGTTTCTTTGTTATTATTCATAATAACCTGACCCTGGGCTCTCTTCCTCTTGCTATACCCAATTTATGTGCATATAACATATCCATGAAGACCCAGAGTGTATCACTGCTGCCAGCCAGCCAGCCTACATTGAAAAACATGCAAAAAAGAGGCTATAATATAGTGGGGGAAGTGTGATATCAAAAATAAATGTGTAAGTAAGGGCTCACCTCATAACTCGTGTGTGAGGGAATGAATATGACACAGCTTAGAGTTTTCATTGTTAATTTTTTTTCAAGCAGAGTTTAATTGTTACCAGGAGCTGTGGCAATGTGTGGTCCCGCTCCCATCTTCCACTTTTGGCAGTTGGAGGGTGTTGGTGAGGAATGCTGAGTTTGATCAGACCTTGATGCTCTCCAATCACCCCAACAAGCAATCCCAGAGATGCAGCTGTTTCTCAAGCTGGAACTGCCCGCCAGCCCCCAGCTCCAGCTGCAACCACACAACTGATGTGTCTCAAGGCAGCATCCCTGCCTGGGACTCCTCAGAGCCAACAATTAATGACTGATCAGACCAGAGCCCACTCCTCTGGTCTATTATGGCAGGTCTTGTGGCTTATCTGCTACAAAACAGGTCCCATTGCTGTCAGCCAGAGAGCTGCCCACGTTGCCTTTAGTGAATAGGATTGGAATAGACGTTGCTCATTAGAGAAGCTTGTTACGATTCTGTTTTAAATGTCTTGTACAGTGAGTTTTCCAATTAAACTTGGGCATTGTAGTGCACTGTAGGCATTGTAATTGTAGTACAGATGTTTCTGACTCTCAGAAAAGATTTCCTTATGTTTTGTGATGTTCAATGTGAAAAACAAACTCTTTACTAATCTTCTCTTTGTACATGGGGGGCAGAAATGTCCTTTAGTTTCAGCTTAAGACATGTGTGTGTGTGTGTGTGTGTGTGTTTTGCTTTGAGTTCAAAATGGTATAAGGTTTGGGTTTTTTTAATTTACTTGGTTGCTTTGGCTTTTTCAGTGTTGTTTTGTTTTGTTTTGTTTTGGCTTTTTTGTTTGTTTTTTGGGTTTATGTTTTTTAGGAAAAGAGGTATTTTTCCAGCCACTCTGTCAAGCCATCATAAGACACTGGTGAAGGTTGTGAATTTTAACAGTATTTTCCTGCCTGTACCTAAAACAGTAATGAGGTTACCTCTGATTTTTGGAGAGTCCGACTAACTCTTACTTGGCCAATAAGTGCCTGAACAGCTTTGAGAAAACTGGCAGAGTAGTGACTATCATGACTATCACACTGAAACACACTTAGGAACACATTCCTGGTTCTTGTGGTTTTATGCTTTTCAGCAATGTGCCTGCTGAATTCTGCTATATTTTTGTAAATTATACTTTAAAAAAAAAATAAAATTAGCTAAATACTTTTCTTTCTTAATGTCAAAAGGATATAATAAACAAAACATAATCTGATGTGATGTGGCACGATGAGACCAGTCTTGCAGAAAATTGGTTCCAGCAAGCAGTAGTCCCAGGAATGGTTTCCACCCACCCTTCCATTCTCCAGCTCATGTCAAAGCCTTTTGAAGATTTAAATGGAGAGATTATCAAACAGAGTGATTCTTTCCCCCTTCTCTTCTCTACCCTCATCTTCTTCTTTCCTTTAAATGGCATTAGAGGCATCATTGACAAGAAAAACTACAGGTGAAGAAATGCAAGACTATATAAGTTTGGGTCTCCCTTTTGTGCAGATGATACAAAATATCTGCACGTGCAACAGCTTTAAAGTTTTACTCAACAACAACAAACTGACTTATAAACAAAAAGAAACAGGGCACTTCTGAGATTTTAATGAAAATTCAAAAAATCTTCCCCTTTTCAATTTTTGTTCATGTGAGTGGCAAGTACATGGAAAATTCTTGAGCTTTGTAGCTGGCCTGTAGCCCACACACTTTCTTTTGTAGAATGGAACTTTCCTGAATAAAAGAAAGAATAAGGTAGTAAGGAGGAGCTGAACCAGTTGGTTGCACATCTGGATAATTCTGACAGACAGCCTCTGGGAAATCCAGAGATAGGATATGATAAATGCCCTGAATGGGCTGCAGTGACTTGGAGACAGCAGTGTGGCAGGATCATGATGTTCCTTGCATGACAGGTTGATTACAGAGGTACCATTGTTGGGAATCAGGTGAATGCCTTTTTCCATCATGATAGGAAAGCCTCCATTTAGATAATATTTCCCATGGTCTGTGTTTTTTAAGACCTAAAAGAAGAGCCTGAGAGAGAACAACTGCCTCTTGAAATGCTGCAGATGTGTAGTCACCAAAGATATAACTGCATTAAGCTGAGATTCTTCCTTTACAAAAGAAAGGAGAAGTGCAAAGCTGAGTGAAGGGAGAGTTTATACATTCTTCCTTGAGCTCTTTCTGTTTATAAGAGGCAGTGCTTTGCAGAGTGTGAGTTTTGGAGGTACTCTGAGAGCAGTTACTTTATATGCTGATCCAGACACCTGAAGTTATGGCATATGCTAAGCATTTCCATTTCAGCAGCATTCATAGACCAGGTAGATATCATCCACAGAACTGGAAACTGTAGCTGAGCAGAACAAGGAATGTTTCTTGACATAGTTCAGAGATGTTTTGAAAAAGCTGAAGTATTGTCATCGTCTCCAGGACTGAAATGTCCAGGTGGTGCATTCTATATATTCCAGGCAGAAAGCTCAGGGGGAGTGCATTTAGATGTGAGCACTAAAATAAGTCCTTTTCAATGTTACTCAAAAAGATTTCCATATCCACTTGAATGTATTGCCCTATATTTGAGAAATAATGTGAGGAAGTCTGGATGAGTAACTTTTCCCTTTATGTTTCCAATCATCTATAGAAGTCCTAATTACATTTGCAATATTTATACTTCATATAATGCTTACTGGATGCATTAGACATTCGCTTGACAAAGAAAACATTTGACAATGGGAAAATCAGAAATGTAAAGAGTTAACTATGTCAGACCAAGGTCTGGAGCCTTAATGTTGTCTGTTCTGCTTTGCCTGAGCCTTGGCTGAGCCACGTTGATACACAGTGAAAAAATCAGAGGCCGTTTTAGTTATGTATGAGGGCAGATTCCCTCACACAGATTAACAAATAACTTGTATTTAGCAAGTATTCTAGGGAAGTCTGGCTACCCAGTTATCCTCTGAAAATCCACTTGTTCTAAGCTAATTTAATTTGCACAGTACTGAGTCTGTGTGCAGCAGAATCAGAACACGCATGGACGGCACCAGCATTTTCTGGCTTTCCTTTTCTACCTCTGCAGTCAATACCTGTGCAAAGTGCTGTCTTGTCCCAATATGAGGACAGCAAATATTGCTCTGGTTCAAAATATAGCAGGTGTTAGCCAACGACAGTGACCTAAGTGGCTGAATGCTTAGGGATTTCCTTGGTTGGCCCAGAAGAAGCAGAGCAAAGTGATAATCCAAGAGGAGGTGAGGCTCTTGCAGTCAGCACCTGCTGTACCTTGGGTCTGCTAATAGGATTCAGCTCACCTTGCAGCTCAGTCGAGCTTAGGACCTCTGCAGTGTTCCTGAGCTACTCAGTGGGGAAAACGGGCACCTGTGGGGTATGATTCCTCTGGCGTGTTAGGTGCTTGCTGAGGATTGAGCTGTGTTGGGTTCTGAGGGTGCCTGTCCCCAGGCATGACCTGGAGGGAGCTCCAGTGGGTCCCTTAGGGGCCACACCTGGTGTGGGGCAGGGAGAACCTGTCCTGCTCTTGGGCACCGAGCAAGGGGTGGTGGTCACACCTTCCAGGTGTGGTGGTCACACCTTCCAGAGCGAGGTGAGGCTGCCGTCCCGGGCATCCCCCGCAAGCCCTGCAAAAAACTTCAGAGGTACGATGGGCAAAACCCCGGGGGTCTGATGGACAAAACCGGAGCGGAGTAAAAGGGAAAAAAAACCCCAAAACCCTCGGCGGCGAAGCTTCCAGGGGCGGTTTTGCTGCAGCTGGTAGGCAGGAGGCGCCCTTGATCAGCGGCTGAAGGGGAAGGAGCGGCCGGGACCTCCCGTCCCCGGGGCCCGTTCGGTGCTCGCAGGCTCCGCTCACCCCCGCCATCCCCAAGGAGCAAATGTTCCCCAGTTCCAAAGGCTGAACCCTGCGATCCCCCTCCAGCCGTGTCCCCCCCACCCTCCCGACCCCGGCCGCGGAATCCTTCAGCCCCCCCAGAAACGGCAGGGAAACGCGTCCCGGGGCATCTCCTGCTGCCCCAGCTCGGAGGAAGATCTTTTAAAAACCAGCAACGTGTTGATCACGAACGTGGGAAGCTCATCCGAAAGTACAGCAGGCTCTCCCTGATGTGTGCTTTTAGTATTCTAGGTCCTTTAGCACAGGGAGGGGGGGAATGTTGCAGAAATAAATACTAAGAGAGATGTGAACACAGATCTCACCACCTGGCAAAACACACCAACCAACGGATTGGGGTGGGATCCTGTCCTATAGGGCTCGATCTGCTCTTCTGCCTCCCGAAAATCTTGCCTCTGCTCCTGCAGGTAAATGGATTAACTGGGAAACTTTCCTTCTCATTAAAAAGAAGTCCTTCGCTAAGAAGTCCAAACCTGTCATTGGTTAGAAAAGTGTGTAAAATATGTTTGAGAACGTTTTTCATTCATTTGGTCTTTACACGTGTGTCAGGGAGGAGAGGGGAAAAGAGAATAGGAAGAAAAAGGAAAAAGAGAATGCGGGGAGGGGGAGAAAAATAATAAAAGAAGAGAAAAGTGGAAAGAAAAGGGAAAGAGGAGAGGAAAGGGAAAATAAAAGATGAGAAAATACAAGACAAGAAAAGAAAAAGATAAGACAAGAAAAGAAAAAGATAAGACAAGAAAAGAAAAAGACAAGAGAACAAAAAGACAAGAAAAAGACAAGACTAGAAGAGGAAAGGAAAGGAAAGGAAAGGAAAGGAAAGGAAAGGAAAGGAAAGGAAAGGAAAGGAAAGGAAAGGAAAGGAAAGGAAAGGAAAGGAAAGGAAAGGAAAGGAAAGGAAAGGAAAGGAAAGGAAAGGAAAGGAAAGGAAAGGAAAGGAAAGGAAAGGAAAGGAAAGGAAAGGAAAGGAAAGGAAAGGAAAGGAAAGGAAAGGAAAGGAAAGGAAAGGAAAGGAAAGGAAAGGAAAGGAAAGGTATTTCCTGCAAAACCTTTCTTTAAAAAGAAAAGTCATTTTCAGCTGAAAATGCTTCCAACCACATGAATAAATGTACTCACCTGCACAGCATGATTTCCCTGTTTGCGTAAAGTTTATGAACTGCTCATATGTCAGTAGGATGGATTCCTGGTAAAGAACTGATTTATTTCTGTGGAGTAATCCTATAGCAAACTCGGTATAAGATCGGGATAGGTGTCTGGCTTCAGTGATTCCTGATTTCCATCAGGAGCCAGCGGAACTGAACTCTGACATTCCTTTTAAACATGCTTAGTATTAAATGAAACCGGCTTGTTTGACCTAACGTTGCTGGCTGTTCCACCGAGATAGTATTAAACTCTGCCCTGACACGTATATACATTAACCCAGAGGATCCTAAAGGAAAGCTGAACTTGTGCGTGTATCAGAGGGCAGAATCTACCCCTGGACTTTTAATAACCAGGAATTTCATTTACATAACTGGCACATGAAGAGCTTAAAATAGAAATGATGACTGAATAAAAGCAAGCGCTTTGCTGGTTTATCACTCAGCCAAGGCAATTGGAAAGAACATGCAAAGTTTACCTTTTGCCTACTCCATTTGCCTGTGCTTCGTGAGTTGCCTTTGCATAAACCTTTCCCGGGTATTTGTTATCTTCTCTGCAGCTACACTGTGATTTTTATTTTCTTTTTAACCAGAGCAGCCATCGCTTCTCGTAAGAGCTGGCCTTATGCTGAGATTTCCTAAGATAAAACAGTTTTTAAGGGTTATGCTTTGGGGATGACTGTAAAAACCAGCTGAAGCCGAGCTCTGAGGAAGCTCAGGAAGGTGCAACGTGCTAAACCTCATCCTGCACCCAAGCTGCTCGCCGAGATGCAAGGAATTCCGGGGATGCAGGATCCTCCTTGGGCTGCGGGGCAGCAAAGCTCTTTGCTGCGAAGGACTCGGGGAGCGGGGGGCAATTTATTGTTATTTTTTTGTTGTTGCTCAGCGAAGTTTCTCGCTGGCCGATGGATGTTCAGAGCTCCCCGAGGGTTTTGGAAAGGCTGTGGGCTTTCGGCTGGCCCTCGGGGGGAGCTGCAGGCTGCCGCAAGCCGCCCCCGAGCAGGGGATGCGGGCTCAGAGGGGCACGGGGGGATGGGGAGGGTGCGGGAGGAGGCAACTCCTGCCCGGGTACAGCAGCGCCTGCCCTGCACAGCCTGCCATGGGAAAACAGGGCGGGGGGAGGAAAAAACCACCCTATGAAGAGCTGAAGCTCTTTTTGTTCCACCTACAGCTGAGAATGTGTTTGATAAGCAACACCTTAAAACATGTTAGGAAGGAGACAGTTTGTTTGCCTGAGTGTGACTTTTTTGGCAGCAGGATTTCTCCCTAATTTATAACCATTATGTAAACTTCTGACTTCCAGATTCACACTGTGAAAATATTCAAGATGAACTAATCAGGGTGGAAATCTGAAATTGTTTCTGCATGGTTTATATCCCCCATCTGGCAGCGCAGAACAAACAATACGACCCTGATGGTGTTTACATGAGTTACCTTGTTGGAGGAAATGATTGTACTTAGAAAATTGTCCTTGCTTGAGAAATTTAACAACTTGTTGGCCTAAACAGGGCTTTATATCTTTTCAATCTTTTTTTTTCTTTTTTTTTTTTTTTTCCCTTTTTCTTGTGTATGTTTCAGGAGGGGGGAAGTTATTAACTGAATTAGAGCTTTCACACCACATCTGTCTTTTAACTACAAACCAAGCTTAGGTTAAACGTTCAGAAGTTTCAGCTGGTCCCTCTGCTTTCTGTCGAGAGCTGTGCTAGTGACCGTCCTCAGAAATCCCTGGTTTTATCCTTATTACCTATGAAGACATTCAGGGTGGCTGTTTCCCCCCTGAACACCCAGGCTGTCAGCAGCTTTTAAGTGACTCTGTAAATGTGATGTGCACATTCAAAAAGCATGAACGGGAATTTTCATTTTGCTGCGCCCTACGTGGACTCTCACTAACAGCAAAGTTTCTTACCACGGGTTTTCATGGCCTTTGATTGGGTTTGCAGCTCTGTCACTCACCAAGGTTTTCTTTTAGGAAGAGTTAGAGAACAGAAAGGAATAGCTTGACAAATCCTAATCATGAGAACAAGACAAATTTGTCTTTGGGAACCCTGGAGTTTTCAGCAACTTGAAAAGAAGAAATCGGTTTCAGTCATTGCCTTGCAGTGCAGAATATTTTACGTGGTTGCTGCAGAGTCTGAATCTGCATCCAGAAGTGTTCCAGAAAAAAATACAAACACAGAAAGTTACACCGTGAGAATTCATAACCCTAAAATGTAATTGTTTTTATAAAATACGGTCATTTAAATTAGAGTTATTGCACCGAGTTAACGAGGGGAAGACAATATGTCGTTTTTTGGGTTGGTTTTTTTTTAAACCTAAAATAAGTGAGGTCTTGTGTAGCGAACCGTTTACATTTTTTGGCCCTAGCTTGTATTATTCTGTAGTGTTCAGTTGGCCTTCCAGTGATCACTGTGAATTAATGGGATATGACTGTGTCATGTGAGCTTTCCAAAAAAATGATGGAATTATATTAAATTTATTTTACTATGAATTCCATCTATGTTCTCCCAGAAAAATTCCTGGACACAAATAATTTTAAAAACAACAAAACTGGCTTGTCTTTCAGCTTGAAGTTTAAAATTATTTTCCAAACACTTAAAATCATAATTAAAAAGTGGATTTTCTTTCATCCTCACATAAGGAGCCAAGATAATGCATACTTTGCATTAACATTTTGGCAGTTTATATACAGCTATTTCTTAGTCAAAATCAAATTTATATGCTAAATGATTCTTATTAAAGTTGTTTTATGTTTCTTAGCTCGAAGATTTGAAGCAAAACAACATATCCAGTATCCCCAAGTGACTCTGCATTACAACCTGGCTTATAAACAGAGTATATATTTAATTTGGATTTTTTTAATATATATTTTTTAAATGAAAAAAAGTGTTCTCTGTTGGAAAGAGCTGCAGTATAAAGCAGTAAAAGGAGCAGATCCTGCAGCAAAGCAAAAGTGTCATTGACTCTTAAGGATACAGAATTCAGGTCACATTATATAAAGAATAAATGGGAGATTTTAGAAACATGAAGGGAAAACTTAGACCCTCAATACACTGCAGTGTTAGGGAGATCCTAAGGGTGTTTGAGCACCACAAAGCTTTAGGAACTGGGAGACATGCAAGAACGGTGTGAATATATTTTTAAAAATATACCCAGTTCATTGAAAAGAGTGAATTATGTATCACTCAATAGAATGCAAGGGGGTAAAAGTAAAAGTTTTCTCTTTGGAAGTACTTTTTGCCTTTTTTTATAGGTCAAATATGAAGAATGTAGATTTTTTTTATTTTTAATCACTTTTTTTTTTTTTTTCCTGACAGCTGAACAACAATTGATTGTGAAAGTTTCAAGGCCTGTTTTAAAAGACATGGTTACTAAATAGATTTTAAATTTGTTGACATGCAAACTCTTATCATTACTTGCAGGAAACAAATTCCAGGGGAAAGGAAAACTTTGGGAACATTGAGTAATAGCTAAAATAATGTGGTAGGATGAGTGTTAATTTAAAATCCTTTACATGATGAGGAAAAAAAAAAAGGAGAAGAAGAAAAAAGTGAAGGTAAACTGCTGTTTAACAGCTTCCCACTGTTATATAAACTTTCAAACAACCATGAAATGTAGGTCTCTGGACATCACTTAAAAGAACCACAAATAAACAGAGGGTCGTACCACACTTCTGTTCCCTAATGTGTAACTAAAAGGTTTAGCTAAGAACTGAAAGTGTCTAAAACTCCTTTTTGTTTATCTACCGCCTTGTGTACCATAAACACAAATAAGCAGAGGGGGCTGGAGCGGGGAGGTGGGATGTTGGCTGGCTGTGAACAAGGCACAGAGGAAGGAGCTAAAGAGCCTGTTAATGTCTCCAGAGGGTCATCTTACCTTTGTGCATGCAGCCAGCTGGGACATTTATGTAGCAAAGAATCACCTCCTTAAAAAATAAGGATGCTGCACTTAACACTCCTGTGCCAGAACATCTCTGGAGGCTTGTATATCTTTCATGGAAATTTGCTGAAGTGGAACAGTTTAGCAATTACCAGGGACTTAGTGGAATGGTGTTCTAGGAGAGTAAAACACAAGCAAGGCTGTTATACCAAATCTATGGTGGGGCTGCAAGATTGCATGTTCTTCAGAATTACTGTGATCATGATCAGAAATTTGCCATGCTCCTAAATCAGACAAAAATTCCCCCGAAATTCAGGGTGGCCCCGTGTCAGCTGGAATTTCCCATTTGGAAAGGTTGGTAGCTGTGCTGTTACCAGTGTTGCGTGGGCCAAACCGGGGAGGAGGGTCTGCTCCTGGGGAGAACCTCAGCTCTTGGTGGTGGCACAAACCTGCTCACAGACAAAAAAAAAAACACAAAAAAACTCACCAGCAGCACTTAGTTATACTGGTGCAAACTGAGAGTTATGAAAGCTATCCAGAAGTAAAGCCAGACAAGAACTTTTTTTGCTCAAGAGATAATGCTTGCAGTGCTTTTAGCCCTTGACACAAAACCAGTGCAAATAAAACAATAGCAATAAAACTTGCAAAGGTGATTTTCTTCAGGTCTCACTCCAAAACTATCCTACCTTTCCCAAGTCCCACAAAAGAGAAACCAAAACCTAAACCCAGAAAACCACCAGCTTTATCGTGGGGTTTTCATTCTTGATTTTGATTTAGCAAAGAAAGTGTTTGGGCCCCACGGTGATGGGCAGGAACAGAAATCCAATAGCCCACTGAGTGTGGCATGTTTAGGAGAAATGTGGGGCCTCTGGTGCAGGCACAGTAATTCATATCTATTGGGGTACAGGCTCCCTTGAACAATTCATTATGTGAAATCAGGTACTTACATGTGCAGCAATTAAGTTGATATATAGGTGTGCGTTATTTATTTATTTGCTTAACGTGTGTGTGATGAATGGCCAGTACGTGGACATCTTTTAAAACCTGTTACTAATCTCAGTGTTGGTCATGTAACCTAAGAAGGAATGAAGATGTAAGCTGTGGTGATGATGGTTATACAATACCACCCCGAGAGCAGAACAGAACACAAATGTCATTGCAGCTCAGGGCTGCACGCAAGCGTTTTGACTGCTTTGGATTACAAAATAAGGTGTGGGTGTGAGGCAAGGATTAATCAAAGGATCCATTTGCTCACTTTGCTCCTGATTACAGGAATATTTCATGGCAGCAATTCCCTGCTGGCGTTTCTGGAGTGTTGTGGTAGGCAGGAGATTATGAGAAGGGTTACAAGCTGTAGAATGAAGTCACTAGGATGCGAGCTACCCGATAATAATGCAAACTGGAGAAGGAATATGTACAGGAACAGAAAGGAAAAAAAAAAATATATATTCCCCATCTGGGCAGTTATTGAACATTTTGGACCGTAGAACACGCAAAATGGGGTGGAGCAGAGATTTTCCTGGCTTGCCTTCCACATCAATCAGTTTGTTGGGAACTGTGTACAGCAAACACAGTTGTGCCACTCAGAAAAAGACAATGGATCAGAGAAACAGCAACAACATTTTTCCAAAATGACTGGTGCTTCTGGGGTCTCATTGGACATACTTTGAAGCTGTCACACTTTCAGGAAGCATTGAAGCCCTATTCTCTGAAACTCAGGCCCTTTCAGTCAACTGAGGGCAAAACACATTGTGTTTGGAAGGCTCCAAGTGAGGGACATGAAAATCCTCTTCCAAGATAATTGCGTTCAGGGGATTTCTGTCACTGGAGTAAACAGCTCTGGGAATTCAAATCCACTGCTCTTATTATTGATGTGTTTTTCAATCAAAATGAAGAAACAGCACGTTATTGTGAAATGGCAAAAAATTTCAGTTGTAGCTGTCCTCTATCAAAGCATTTCAGGGAATGTGCTGAGCCCACACCTTTGCTGTCAGAAGTACTGACACATAAAAGGCACTTTTAAAGTCATGCACATATTTTTGGTGTAACATACAGGTTAGGCAATATTGGGGTTTTTTTATCACTTAAACCTCTCTGTGTTGTCTATTGAATGGGATGTGAAAAGCTTAGGGCCCAAAATAGTGCTTTTCCCTTCTCAAATGCCTTGCAAAGTGGTTTTTTTCTGAGTTCATAAGAGTATAATGGGCTTCCACTTCCTTGAAATTCAAGATATTTTTCTGATTATTTTCTCTGTTTGTTGCTTTGTTTTGTTTTGTTTTAAAACCATTATAAGAAAGTTCACGTGTCATTTAGAGGAAAGAGGGAAGAAAAAAAGTCTGAGGAAGATGCAGCCTTGAAAATAGTCCAGGATTAGAGGTTGCTGAATATTTTAGCTGAAGATCTTTTTTTCAAGGAAAAAACAACATTTTTTTAATTGTTCAAAAAGAAGCCAGGGGAAAAAAAAAATGTTTCTGGATACCTTTTTTAAACAAACAAACAAACAAATAAAAAAACAAACCCCAAAGTGTCTACTTTTGTTTTTCTTTTTTAAAAATTATTTTTAAAACTGAAAGCAGTGAAAATCCAGTCTTATGTACAATTGGAAAACTGAGAAAAAGGGAGGAACAGTTTCTCTCTTAAAAATGCCATCAATAGATCTGTCACAGGAAGGTACAGGCTTTGAGCACTGGAATATTTTTCTTTTCCTCTTCCTTTCTTTTTAAATACTTCTAAAAATTGTTTTGGTATCTGCCTTTACAAGGCTGTAAATTGTGATTAATCTACTGATCTATCACCGGGATTGAATTACATTTTGTGCTGTGATGCAAGAGCAATTAATTTAGTAGTCTTATGTAAGTGCAGCCTCTCTGTGGCATTTAGAGCCTCCTCACACATGGTGGTTTGGGGACTACGAACTGAACCCCAAACTTTTCATGTTTGTGTTCTGGGCAAGGCAGACAAAGTGCCAGCTCTGGCTGCTGGGGACTGTGCACCCTCAGCTCTGCCAGGCATTATTTGGATTAGTGAAGTACAAGATGGACAAGCACACATGTTCTTTCCACACCCATCCTCTCAACACCATGTGTGCAAGAATGCCACATTTCTAATAAATGCCTTTCTCAAATATCTTCCTCTGTGATTACCCTGAGCCTGACAATATTCAAGAGACATTTGGACATCACCCTCAGGGACATGGTGTGAACTTTGGGGTTGTCCTGTTCTGGGGAGGGAGTTGAACTTGGTGATCCAGGCTGTCCAGGGAGGTGGTTGAGCCAACATCCCTGGAGACATCTAAAAAGGCAGATGTGGTATCAGGGGACAGGGTTTAGTGGTGGATGTGGCAGAGTTAGGGTAGTGGTTGGACTCGATGATCTTGAAGGTCTTTTCCAGCCAGAATGACACTGTGAAACTTTGATACCTGAAAGGCTTCCCAGCTTCCTGTCTTCTCTTCGTGGTCCAGAGACCTTCAGTTCTTCTTTGAGCTTTGAAAATGGCTGGACCAGAAGCAACATCTCCTGTGCTCTGTAACATCCCTGCGGTTGTTTCATACCCTAAAATGCAAAGGAGCTTAAATTAGCAGATGAACTTGTGAAAGGTTCTTCCTCATCAACTCAGAGAAGTCATTAGAGAGACACAAGCAGAAAGGAACTGAGTCCACAATGTACTTGTATCTTTCTATTCCTATGCAAGCTATGAACATAGCACAATATTGGAAGTAGGAGAATAAAATTCTTCACTTGGGAAAGGAATATAATTCATCTTTCCATGCACCACCCCACACACATGCACATCTTGACCTTAATTTTTGTAACAAGGCAGGGATTTTCTCCATGTTCTGATATGGATTTCCACATCAACAGAGCTGGTTTTGTGCATATTCTGCTCTGTATTTTCTGACACTGCTGCTGGGTTCCTGCCCATGGTGGATGTATTTTTGAACTGCTGGTTTGGGCTGCTTTGGTTTTTGGGGTTTTTTTCCCTTTCTTCTGATTTGCACGGGATGAGCTTTTACTCAGCTAGAAATCCAGGCCTGGGCTTTTTTCCACCGCCCTGAAATTCATGAAGCAAAGAGCAAGTTAATGAAGTGAAGACAGAAGCAGAGCTTCCATACTGGGCTGGTAGATTTCTTCACCCATTGTGCATACTCTCAACTTGAAGCTCAAGAGCTACCTAAGAGATGGGTTGGATCATGATGGCATTCTAATACAACTTGGAGTGAATCCTAATTTTCCTTAAAGCTAAATTAGCTCCCTGGCAGTATCACAGGGATGCCACTGTCACCTAAAGCAGTGGGATTTCATTACCCAGGTTACCTCAGCTGCATCAGTCAGCAGCTTTACAATTTTGACATTTGGGAGAAACAGTTGTAAGATTTTAATGAGAGCAGACACTTACCACCCCCAAGTAGCTAAATAGGCTAAAAATATCCCTTGTTTTGGTATTTCTAGGTTCCCTGAGGTTAGTGATATGTTTAATTTGCTGTCCATTTGAATACAGGAACTCCCTTGATGAGATTTTGACAGTGGAGAGGTCTGTTAACAGGAATTTTCAAGTTAAGTAACTTACCCACTCAGACCCTTTCTTTAGCTGTCCCACACAACATATTGGTCCCATTTTGTTTGTAAAATAGGGGACAAGAAGTATTGCAGAGATCTGACCGGTTCCCTGTTGTTCTTTATTTTCAAAATAGAAACATTCTCCACCATTTGTTTTTGCCCAAAAAAGAGAAAAAAATAGAAAAAAAAAAGAAAAGAAAAAGGAAACATTAATTGAAGGTTTTCTTTTTGAGGTTCTCCACTTGAATTTTCTTACATTCCTTCCTTACTGATTATGCCCTTATGCCCTGTGCTTACTAAAGTGTTCAGAAGCCCAAAATGAGCTACAGTGGGCTGAGTGTGGTTGAGTTTCTGGCCAAGTACAGGCCTTTCTTGCTTGTTCCTTGTTAGAAACTGCAGGGGCAGTGGTCACCCTGCTGTATAATCAGTCCTGAAACCAGCAGCTTCTGGGAGGTAAGCATGGGACATCTGCCTATCAACTTTGTTCTAGTAGGTTACATGTTCAGCTCTCTAGAGGAAGGGTTACATGGGGAAGTAAAACTACAGTTCAGATATTGAACTTGCTTCCCTTGTATGAGATGAATCTTACCTTCTATTTGGAAAATGCACAGCCCCAAAATTATGTGCTCATTTCTGCCCGAAGTGCACACATTTGCTACAATCAGTCCAGCAGAATAACTTTGTGAGTTAGATAAAATATCCCTGTTTCCTCTGGCAAAAAATACATCGTATTTCTTCTGTGTGCAATCAGGTTCCAGGCGAGTGCCCTTGCCATTGGTCTAGAACTACAGTTTCTCTTGGGGAAGGTTAAACAAGAGTGTAGATGGGTGGAGATCAGCCTTCAAAGACACACTGACCTGAGGGGTAAAGCAAAGAACTGCTCTTACTGCTTGGGAAATGGCTAGAGGGAGAAAACTGCTTTATATTAGTCCTTATTGTGGTCTTAGGGATGCTCCAGGAATATCTGCTGCCCTCAGCATTGCTGGTGAGATAGGCAGAGGATCCCAGCATGGGCATATGGCATGTGTACCTAGAGAAGAATTAGCACAGGGCAGGGAAGACCTGTAGAGCAAAGGCTACAGAAGCCTCTGAATGGAAAGCAAGGGTTTAACACCCTGGCAGATGCCAGCATGGCTTTGCTGCTTCCTCTCTGCAGCAATGCCCTGTGCAGTGTGCCTGCACCTCACAGAGGTTTCTGAACTCTGCTCCCCTGCTCAGACAATGTGTGATCTAGAGGGAGGGTCTGCATATGGTTTGGAAACTCTTGGGAGTCTCTTGAGTTGGACTGAGGTGCCTAAAATAATTGTGCATCACTGAAGTATATTTGTGAAGAAGCCATATAATGACTACAGGTCAACTGCATGACTACAGGTCAAGGGCAGGTTGGATGGGGCTTTGAGCAATCTGGTCTAGTGGGACATGACCCTGCCCATGCAGGGGGATTGGAACTAGATGATCTTTTAGGTCCCTTCCAACCCAAACCATTCTATGATTCTATGAACTCTGATTTACAGTTTGCAATAAGCACACAAAGTCTTGGTGTTTCCAGTGTTCCTATTATCCCCTGGTCATCATCTACAAAATATGAAACTTAAGCTGGGAAAAAACTCTTCTATACATTTCTGTTGCTCTTTTCTTTCATGGATTTCCTTTCACTTGGTAGGCTCTCTGGGATGAAGCATCCAGAGATTCAGCATTCCCATGCTGAGGTGGCTTAGTGGTACAAGCTAGGTTATAGTAACCAAGCAAACCCTGCTAGTGGTGGTTCTCTGACCATAAGGCCAGCTGGCATTCTCCTGACAATTAGGTATTATTATGTTTTCATTGTTTCCAAATGATGATTTAAAAATGCCTGTTCTGAGTGGTCATTCTCCCACATGAACTTCTGCACTGTGCCAGGGAATTGTTTGGGAAATGCCAGGTGATTTCAACAAGACCATGCCAGGGGCCATTCTTACAGTTTAACCATGGAAGTGATCCAGTTGCAGAGCCCAGAATATTCCCTGGCACTGGTCAATTTATTAGCACAGGTATAGTCATAGAAAGGGACTATTGTGTCCATAACTGGCAATATGATGCCTTCTTGCTTGCAAGCCAGAACTTATTTTTGGCAGACAAACTTGTGTCTGTTCTGTTCCTGTGTATTAGAATCACATTTGAGATAGAGATTAGACAAGAGAAGAAATTAACAGGCTGTTTATCCATCTTCAGTGTTCAAACGTTCTGGGTAAGAAATTAGAGGCTGCCTGTTCCACTATTTGAGGTTTGATTTATGTCCTGAAGTTTAGTTGATCTGCACTACTTCATTTTTCATTTTAAAATAGACCCAAGGACCCTGACCCTCTTAAAAAGAAAGAGCATTAGCTTTGTGGTATTGCTGTACAAAAAGTAAACAGCCAGTTTTATGAGGAAAATGTCTTTGGGATGCATAACTCTCGCATGCCAAAGCCTGAATGTGGGATACAGTGTGTGACAAAGACCCAAAATGAGGGACACACAAAAACTATTCATCCAGTAAATTTAAAATGTGGTGGGACCCAGTCCTGTAGTATAAATAAGTCTTGCTGTAACCTCAAAATTAAGATTCTTTATTTCTGATGTACATGGTTGTCAACAATAAAAGTGTGGTACAGCCACATTTGTGTGGAATGCAGGAATCTGAGTCTAAAACTGGATGTTGGAAAATAATCTAAATATATGTTATATACCTATTTAGCTCTTGTCATTGTTTCTGAAAATCCTAGTTTAGAAATGACAATGGATTCTTTTACTTACTATATCACATACTCTAGACTGACTCCCCCATAATATAATCTGGATATCAACCTGAAATCAACCTTCCAAAGTGCAAATAAGGGATATGTGAGGCTGTTCTGATCTCCATCAGCTGAGAGTTTGGACTTTTTTTTTTTCCTTTTTTTCTTTTTCCTTTTTTTCTTTTTTTCTTTTTTTTTTTCCTTTTTTCTTTTTATTTTCCTTTTTTCCTTTTTTTTTTTCCTTTTTTTTTTCCTTTATTTGGCTTTTTTTTTCTGTTTTCCTTTTTTCTGTTTTCTGTTTTTCTTTTTGCTTTTTTTCCTTTTCTGTTTTCTCTTTTCTCTTTCTTGTCTCTTTTTTTCTTTCCTCTTTTTTTCTTCTTCTCTTTTTAATATAAGAAAGCGATTTTAATTCTCAGCAGCAAGATGTAAATAAAAACTGGTAAGCAAAATATTATTTTATGCAAAGCTTGTTTAACAGTGTGTATTCAATGTCATGAATATTACTAGATTTAGCTGCATGGCTAAAGCAAGCCAATCAACTGGAATACTTATTTATGTGTCTGAAACCTTGCTGTAAATTGGAACTTGTTAGGAAGTGCTAATGCAGCCTCTGCTGTGAGATAAGAGTGAAAGTGTGGCTAGCCACTTGGAGAACAAAAAAATGTCACTTGCTTTCTTTTCTAAGGATATGGACTAAAATCCATTACTAGATGTGATAGTACCGACCTGTTTCTAACCCAGACAGATTTTATAGCTGACTAACACCTTTGACTTCAGTATAATAATTCCTGGATTAATCTGGTGCAAATGAGAAGAGAATCAGGCCCCAACTGCTACAGTTCTAATGAAACCCTTCTCCCTGATCCTGTCTCTGACCTCCCATACTTTATCTTCCAAAGATCAGCTTTGTGGTGTTAATTATGGGGTAAGTAAGCAGTTACTTCCTAGAGCAAATCAGCAAAAGTCCTGGTTTGCTCTAGAGGTCCCAAAGATCAGAGCTCTGTGTTTCTTCAGGTTTCAATTTACCAGGCTCAAAACACTTAAAAGCACCAGGAGGAGAGGCTGGGGAGTGATCGGTTTACAAGTGACCTGGGAGTTCACAGTCTCAATCCCATGAAATTGCAGCCCATGTAATAGGTCTTGTGCAGACAAAACCGCAACAAATTAAGTCTAGCATCTTTGTTTGGAGGAGAAAAACACCTCTGCTTGATCAGCAGTTCCCAGGTTGTCCTTCACTGGAGAGCCAAGCTCTTTTTTTTAATTATTTTTTTATTTTTCCAGGAGGAATGTTTTGGCTATGACACACTTTGCTGTCCTGCCAGGCACCCAGCATTTAGCAGGAGTGTGTGAGTAGGTTTCAGTCAAAATTAATACTTTGGTCCTTCAAACTCTAACAAGCACCAAGGACTTCTCTCACGTGTAGTTACCCTGGATCTCATCACTCTGGCTGGAAAACTGGAAGACACCAAGTTTTCATGGTCATAAGATTCTTCTGTGAATGGTATGAATTTAAGGGCATGGAGAAGTGCTTGAATGACTTAGTATAGATGGAGCAGTGGGTTTTGTCGTCTCGTATCATCCAACATGCTTGAAGCCATCTTACAGGAGCTGGTAATGTGCATGTGTTTATACTCTGTTGACCTCCACCAAAAGTATGAATGTAGTGAGGAGCCATTTCTAGTGGAAATTTACAAAGTCAGATCAGAAACATTGACCCGTAACAAGAAGAATGTGCTTAAAAAGGACAGAGTGTGCTAAAGTGGCAACATTTTTCTTTAGATGTTTAGAGAAAATATTTTCTCAAGTCATGTTCATTTTATTCAGCCTCTCTGTAGCAGGTAATTTTTTTTTTTTTTTTTTTTTTCAGGTGTCAAGAATGAAACAATTTCACAGATTTCACCGTGACATCTGCCAGCTTTGCAAAACCAGGCAGTTTTAATTCTGGGGTCTGAAAATTTGCTGTTAGTTCCAGCACAGAATCACACCACTCCTTTCCAAAAAAGCCTTGTATTTGCAGCGAGGTTGGTCTGCAGCCATCCTGAAGTTAGACTGCAACTCCAGATTCAAGGTGGTTAAATTAAGCTGTCCATGAAGAATCCATTCATTGGTGTATATAATCTGCAGCAAAGAATTTAAACAGAGGCCCTGGAGATGGAAGCACGTTGCCTTCTCTGAGATTAACAGTTGTTCCTAGGCCCTCACCTACTTGTGCAATTTCCTTGGCAGCGTTCCAGAGGATAACTTCTATCCATATAAAAATACCATATAAATAACATGAGGAATATGTTTCGGTGGGGCTCTGTGTTTCAGATGAAATGTTGCCTGATCCTTCTGTGCATGTGGGGAATGAAAAAGAAACTAGCTTCTATTTAGAAAATCATTAGGGCCCAAAAAGAACCCGGGGTGGGGGGGGGGTGGTAAGTGTTGCTGCATTTATGTTCTCCGGAGGTAGACCAGTCTGTACAAGCAGAAGGCAGAGATACACACAAGAGAAACAAGCTGCCCTTTATATGCAGGTATTGAGAAACTTCCTTCTTGTGAGAGTGACAGAGCCCTGGGACTGGCTGCCCAGAGAGGCTGTGGAGTCTCCTTCACTGGAGACATTCAAAACCCACCTGGACACGTTCCTGTGTGATGTGCTCTGGGTGACCCTGCTCTGGCAGGGGGGTTGGACTGGATGGTCTTTCCAGGTCCCTTCCAACCCCTGAGATCCTGTGACTGTGATTCTGTGAGAACCAGAACCATCTAGGAAATACTGATGACTGCTGTGCAGGAGCAGTGCACGTGCTTAGCTCCAACCAAGCAATTATTACAATCGTATGCTCTTTTGCACGTTTGAGCACACTACCTGGACAGTCACTTATGATGTTTTTTGACTTGCCAGTATCTGTACATATGGAGCCTGAAGAATACGCATGCCCAGTAAGGTCCCAAAGCCACTGGAGGAGTCCTTAAGGTTCTACCTGGGTGTGTACAGCAGCCATCTGTGCAGAGGCCCTCTATGAATGCAGCCCTTGCCTGCCTATTGGAGATATTGAGAGCTGGGGTAGGGCAGAGAAACTTTGACAATGCAACCAGAACAGGGTATCTGATATGACAGTCCTGCAGTGCCTGAGCTAATTAGGCATAGGGGATGGATGGCACAGTTCACTTTTGGGCAGAGAGGAAGAATGGAGCAAGATTGCTTGGGAAACCAAACAGCAATCAGTCCAGCAGGTGACACATACATCAACTCAGAGACAAATGCAACCAAGTCAGAAACCATTACATATGACAGGATTAGAGTAGCTGTAGAGTCCACGGGGGAACAACACAAGGAGAAGACTATGTTCTCACTCTGCAAAACTTGCAACATTGGCTTAATCCTATGGCCTGGCTGCCACTGGGCAAGGTTTAGTGGCGAGTAGCCCTCCCACCAGCTGAGCCAGCACTGCAGACCTCTCTCATGCTCCTTGGTGCCTCAAGAGGCCATTTGTGCAAAAAGCTCCCTGGTGCCCAGCCCCTGGGAGACGGTAGGAAGTATGTTTCTCAAACTGCTCTCATTCATTTCAGTCTGCAAAACACATCTCCCTGTCATATGGTGTCTCATCTTGGACCTTAGCAGCCCCGAGGACTTAAAAACCTGCCATCGAGGGAACTGGGACCTTGTTTCAGGGCTGTAAATTTTTGCGCTGTTGGTAAGTTAGAGTTCAGATCCAGAATGCTGACCTGAGCTTGACATGCAATATAAATGTATCCTATGATGGGTTTATTACATCCTGAAGTCTGTTGTTGTTGTGGATCCAGACTGCAGACTTTTTAGCTGTATCCTAAGGTTTCATTTTTACCAGCAAGTTAAACAGGGCACAGGCACAGGCACTAAAACTCCTTTATCTATAATGTTAAATGGTGTCTCGCCTGATTTTGACTCCAGATAACTAGCACTCTGCCTGATGATTCCCAGGTGTAGTGTGGGGATAATGTATGGGATGAAGATATTGTCAGTGTTGAGTCTGAATATGGCCACCTTAGTCTGGAGGTGAAGAGAGTTTAATAATATGTAGATAACCAAATAGTGCTATGCTAACTTCAGGCCCACAAGGTAATTTATTTATGGTATAGATGCAGGCTCTGAGAGGAAACCAGAAGCTATGGAGAGGCTGGCTTGTCACTTGAAAGAAGATAGAAAGCATCTTAAAGGGTGCAAAGAGTGTTTCATCACACACATGCCCTGAGGCAAACCCGACACTGAAAATGTACAGAACAGCAATATGATGAGGGTGTTTGCATGGAAAAATCTAGACTGAGTTACTGCCCAGCAGTTGCTCAAGACAAGTTCTCTGAGGCATCCCAAAAGCTGACTGCAAGTGTGGGTGTGCTTTAAATGCTATTTCCTAAGAAGTTGCACGGCATGTGGTCTTGATGTAACACTTTTCCTTTCAAAATCCTGAAAAGGCTGAGCTGTGTTCTGTGCTTCAGCAATGAAATACACCAAGGAGCATGAAGAGAAAAAGAGTGGATGAAGATCAGTGTATCATAATCCATTATAAAATATCCTATATCTGCCTAATACAGCCTGCAGTTATTATTCTCACAGCTTAAGATCCTCTGGCTTTTCTTGCTAGAAACTCACCTCTCTCAAATAATTAAAAATGTATTGCCTAAACTTTGCCTTTTGGTGGCTCATTCCAGTCATGTCTATACATGGAGGTGAAAGAGACATTCTGTAGATGAATTCCAGTCCTGGGCAACTGTGGTATGGAGTCCCCATTACAAAACTGCAAGACCCTTCTCAAGACTGGGTAGGTTTCAGTCTTCACCCCTGCCAGTGTAGCACTGTTTCAAATCTTTGTTCCTATGTGGGTTCCAAAACTCCCACTTCCAGACTGAATTTATTCCCAGAGAGTTTCCACCCATTCATTCCATCATCCTTAGGTCTTCTGTTTGCTGCTAATCTCCCTAAATTGTTTGCAATCCACAGACATATCCCTGCACAGCAGCATCATTTCCACATGCTCTTTGAAGTCTTTTAGTTGCCTCCCCTTTCTCTTCTGAATCCAAAACAAAGTTCTGGTGCATACATTCAAGACCCTTCCTCAGTTACGTCCTCTTTGCTTATCCACAGTCTTCTGTTTCTTATAGTTAACTAGAACAATCAGTGGATACCACTGTCCCATCTCTACTCACCACTGGCCCTAGGAAGAAGCAAGCACAAGCTGGTTTCTCAGTCAAGTAACTAGTGTGTCTCAGAAGAGACATACATCTCTGTGGGTTAGAAAATCAGAATTCTGTACCAGTCCAGAAAGAGGAAGTCACCCAATAGAATGCAGTACAGACTGTCCTTCCGAAAGCATTGGCAGCTAAATGACAAAAATAATCTCTGCCTTCTTCAAAGAAATGTTTATAATCAGAAAACAAGGCAGAGAATAAAGTCTTCTGCTACTGCTGCAGTTCCTTCTCTAGCACCTCTGATTCTGTGCAAGAGCTTGACTCAGAAGCAGTACAGAACATTCAAGTCTGAATATGTGCTTAGCCTGAGAAAAAGACAATGATTGGATTGACACTTCAAAGACAAGCCCACTTTTTTTTTTTTTTTTTAAATGCTACCATGGCATCAATTTTCATAATTTTAAACAGATCTTTATTATAATTATTTATGCAATTAGTTTGAAGAGTTTTCCAGATGCATTGCAGCTCTTTTCAACCTGTCCTTGCTTGCAGTGTAATCATGATTTTCTTTGTCATAAAGATGCAGAAATTAAAGCTAAAACAACCTTTGTAACATGTTTTTGCATTGATTTAGCAGCTTTCATTTTTCTTTAAAATATATGAACACTCTCATTTTGCTGCAGAAAACATCTTGTGTATCTTCATTTTGGCATGCAAATCCTTGAAATAAAAATGTTTCAATGCAACTATAGGCTGCTTACTAAAATGTTAGTTCAGGTTACACATATTTTAGAGTGCTGAAAACATGGGATATGAGAACTGAGTCGAGAAAGAATGTTTTAATTGTAAACTAGTGGTGAAGAAATTTTAAAACAATAGTAATGAGACCCAGGATAGAGACATCTTGAATTCTGCAGCCCCTATTAAACAAAGTACAGCCAGACGCAACAGTTAAAAATACGTAACCACACAAGTTCCCCATTTGCCCTCTTTTATTTGCTCTGTGTTTTCAATTTGTAATGACAATTTTGTATCAGAACAATAAACCAAGAGGATCATCTTTCTTTTGCCAGCTGTAACCCAAATGACTAGATTTGACTGTCCCATGAATGGAAACTGACAAATGAGACTTCAAAAGACTTCCCATTGCCAAGTTCAACAAAATTCTGCTATCTTTTAACCAAATATTTATGTATTACATGACTGTGTTTTATTATATTTATGTATTACATGGCTGTGTCCTATTAAATTTAAGCCTTCTCTGATCAGCGATACTCTCGTTCAGTGTCTTTTGTAATATTTGGTTTCAATTAATATACATGGAACTGAAAGAAATGCACAAAACCTTGTTTATTTTCTAGCAGTTGATGGTAACAGATTAAATGATTGCACATGGCACGGGCTCCATCCCCTGTTTGCTGTACAGAGCA
Organism: Apus apus; assembly: GCF_020740795.1. Classification (NCBI taxonomy): domain Eukaryota; kingdom Metazoa; phylum Chordata; class Aves; order Apodiformes; family Apodidae; genus Apus; species Apus apus. Next base: position 114,314,652 of record NC_067284.1, on the reverse strand, counting down.
GCTGGAAGGCCGCACCTGTCAGCCCAGGAGAGAATCTCATAAAGCTGCCAGTAAAACAGTGTAGCTGAATACACATCTGCTAATAAATTCTTTTCATCATATCCTAATCAAACAGCATATGCAGTTTATGGCCCTGCTAATAAAGGGGTTGAAATATCTCCTTGTGAGCTTGATGTTATCGATGCCAACCTGTCTGACCAGTTTTTATTTGCTCCTCTGCTCAGTGAGGAGGTGTGTGGTGAAATGACTGAGGGACAGGAAAAAGGGAATAAAAAATGGTTGTTGACATAGGCAAAGTGTAACCCCAGTCTTTTCTTAGTCTTCCTTGTCCACTAATGTGACTGTTTCCCTGCTCTGCTTGGGAGTCATTCTATTCCTGACTCCAGGCACCATGTGCAACACTTTCCAAGTGGTCCAGTTTCTAATAGCATCTACTGGAACACACAGAATGTGAATCACAACTTCAGTTTCAAGGTGGTCACGTCCAGTTCTCTGGTTGGATGACTGGAGCTTAAAATATCAGGCATATAATGATGGAGGATGTTTTTTTAGCTGGGGTAGAAGAACAAGGATGCTAACATGGTTCTGAATTAAAAGGCTGATGTTGAATAACATAATCTTTTCACAGGACCCCCCACTGATAGTAATCAAGAGTGGCTATAAATAAAATAATGCTATTTAAATTTGAAATGAGCATTTGTGGGACAGATTTTGCTGTTCAGATTGGAATATATCTAGTCCAGGTTGACTCTGCTTCTGACTGGTCTGTCTGGACCAGTGCTCTTTCCTCTACAGAAGCTGGAATTGTTTTAATGTGCCAGCACAGTTTGTCATGTAACATACTCTTCCTCCTTGATGTTTCAGTGAGGTATATAGCCCAAATATCTTGCACAGGCAGAACAGCTCTCTGTGGAGCTGCTGACCCCACTGCATCAACTTCTGGAGTGCTGTAGTCCTCAGTAGCTGAGCAAAAACTAGTGGTTCTTTTTCCTTTCCAATTCCACAGATCTCTACTAAGAGAGATTCTTTGCTCTTGTTACCTGTGCTATCCTACATCTCAGCCAAGGTTTCACCATAAGATAATGTCTTTCACACTGACCTGGCAAAAATCACCCTTAACCTAACTCTGTGATTTTTTAGGTTTTCTGAAGATGCATAGCACCATTTTGTAGCCAACTCTTGCATTTCTATATTTTTAACTTCAGCCACACATTCATTTTAGCCTTACTCTTTACCTCTTGCACTGCTATTCCATTGCTTAGTAGCTACATTTATATAGCTCCTCTTCAGTGTCTTCCTGATCTTTGTCTCTCAAAGACCTCCTAAAAAGTGTTGTGAATTTTGAAGTCAGGAGCTGGATGCAAATGCAACCTCTGCAGCACTTTTCACAGCACTTTGCTGCTTCAGGAGCACCTGCACACAGCTCCTTTTCACTATAGTCCACTCACACCTGATTTCTAACTTCTTTGCTACCTTTTCCTTGGCACCATTGAGTTTACAACAGGACTACGCCAAGTCTGGCTTACCTTCTTCTCCTAGGTATACAACACTGCCTTTCTAGCCTGCACATCTCCCTTCACTTGTGTGGAGCTAGAATCCTTAGGTTAACGTTTGAAGGGATCTTAAAGACCGTCAGGTTCAACCCCCCTGCATGGGCAGGGACACCTCCCACCAGCCCAGGTTGCTCCAAGCCCCATCCAACCTGCCCTTCAACACCTCCAGGGATGGGGCAGCCACAGCTTCCCTGGGCAACCTGGGCCAGTGCCTTCCTACCCTCATGGGGAAGAATTTCTTCCTGATGTCTGACCTAAATCTCCCCTCTTTCAGTTTAAAACCATTGCTCCTTGTCCTATCATTATCTTGCCTGGTGAAAAGCCCCTCCCCAGCTTTCCTGGAGCCCCTTCTCAAGGTACTCAAGCCAGTATCCACGTGAACTACAATAAGTGGAAATTCCTTAATATTCTTCAGGATATCCTTTGCTCTTTTAGATACACAAATCTTTTGAAAATTTTTAGATATGAAAGACAATCACACAGATGATTCATCTATGACTGTAACTTGTTTATGTCACCTTCATTCAGTGACTTTTATTTTTTTCCCCTCCTTTTTTTGCTTCATTTGCTTGATGCTACATTGTCATCAGCAGGAAGTTTCACTCACCTTGTCTTATTGTTTTTGTGTCTCTGCACTATAGATAAACCATAAGACTGTTATTTTTTATGTATCTAGTTCCAAAGACCCTAAAGAGGAAGGAAATAAAAACAAAGTCAAGATATTGCCAATGTCACATCACTTCCCTTCTGAATTAGAAAACATCATTTTCTGCCTTTGGGAAAAAAAAACAAAACCAAAACAAAAACCCACATCAAAACTGTGTGTGAGAAAAAAACTGGGAAATTCAAAGTTCATAAATGTTATTGCTACTTCAAAGGAAAAGACACCACCACTACTCCCACCACCCCCTGGTGTTACGTTTTGAGTGTACATACTTAAATGCAATTTCCACATGAAGAATTTTGAATCTTGTAAAAATAAATGTATTAAATATCTTCAATATCTGGTCATTCCTTCAAAACCTGGAGTGCTTTACGGGTCTGGGCTGTTTTTACCATTACATGAAGACTGACAAGGGATGTCAAAGGAGAGTCGCTTAGTGTTTTCTGTAGTCACACAGAATCATAGAATCACAGTATCACAGCATCCTAGGGGTTGGAAGGGACCTGGAAGGACCATCCAGTCCAACCCCTCTGCCAGAGCAGGGTCACCTAGAGCACATCACACAGGAACGTGTCCAGGCAGGTTTGAATGTCTCCAGTGAAGAAGACTCCGCAGCCTCTCTGGGCAGCCTGTCCCAGGGCTCTGTCACTCTCACAGGAAAGAAGTTTTGTCTGATGTTTTTGTGGAACTTCCTATGTTCCAGTTTGCACCCATTGCCCCTTTTCCTATCACTGGACATCACTGAATAAAGCCTGGCTCCGTGTCAGTAAATTTCCCCAGAATATCAACCTTTATCAACAAGAATAATTCAGTTTCTCATCATGGTGTTTCATAGATCCTAAGAAATACTTTTACTTTATCCATGATGTCTGTATCACTGACAATTTCTATTTGAGCAAGGCAATAACTATTTTTACACCTGAGGTGGTTGCTCTATAGAAGGACACACATCTAAGACACCTGATAGAAGAAAGCTGCCATGAGAAGAAAGAGGATGGATTTTGGTGCAGAAGCAGCTGACTTAGCTAAGGACACCTAGAAATATCCTTGAAGAAATGAGACTGCCCCATAGGTATCTCTCTCTCCCATCAGCCTTCTCTTGATACTGTTTGTTAACCTGAGGCAGGTGTTTAACACACTGAATCTAGGACCTAGGAGATGTCCTCCCACTCTCCAAGAGGGAGAATTGTATCACAGTGTTATGGTATCTCCAGTGAGATACAGCTGTTCAGGCAGGTGTATATCCAATAATTGTCTCTCATGTTCAAAGTAAGCTGTCCCTTCCCCCCTTGGTAGCTGATATTAAATATGCTTTGTGCATACCTAGAGGATTAAGCTTGATTAGCAAGGCAGAGTTTCCTAGAAAAGCTTGAAAATAAACCGTGAAGCCTTTGGCTGTAGCCTGGAAATGACCTCTAAGCAGTTTGTGACATGTAGAGCATGTTCAAGGCTGAGGAGAGCTTGAATATATTGACTGGCAAAGATCTGGATATTTATAAAGAATGTGACATCTGAGAAACAGCTCTGGGAATGACTCTACCTACATGGAACAGTAGGTGTGTAAAGAAACAGATGTTTAACCAATCCTGAACGCATGGCTTCTCTGAAAGCCAGATGATGAAGCCTGGGAATTCAGGCATTGTAAAGCTGGTGATTTCCAAGCAGCAGCCTAAGGATTCCCACACAGGTTACTAAGAACTGAGAAAAATATTTTTTGGACAGAAGGAGAAGGAATAAGATTCAGCAATAATGTCTCTGAATGGGAAAGAGTTCGACTGGACAGCTATAGCTTATTTCTTTTATATACCCTCATAGAATCATAAAACAGATCCCGGGATGCCTAGCTGATACAGGAGAAATTCTCATTTTAGTTCTGCATTTTGGTGCAGAGACCATTTCTGGGCAGCAAAACATTTTGAAAAGCACTCAGTGGCTATGGGGTTGAAGCAGACCTTTTCAATTATTTAGGCTGTCACATAAAACGGCCAATGGCCACTATTTAGAATGTTTTTAAATTTCATGATCAGGGGCTGTACAATGCATTAATCCCAAAACTGGGAATATAATCCCTCCTGGGCCTGTATTTGGCTGTAATACTTTAAACAGATATCTGTGATTTTGTAATCAAAGCCAAACCAAGATGAACTCTAACCAGAGGTATTCTGAGGTGGTTTCTATTTGCAACTTCTGAAAAGAGGCTTTCTGCCATAACACTCATTTTACTTTTCAGCTTGTGAAAGAATCAACAGATAAAAGGCAAAGACTGCCAAAGAAATGGGGTAAATATATTTGCTGAGTAAATATTGTATTATTAAATGAAATGTGTCATACTTAGTTTCAGCACACGAAGCAAAACTGGCAGAACTGGACAGAGATCCTTTGATTTAACTGTGGTTTTTTTTTCACTTTTACAAGCACAGAATGTGGTTTTGTGTCTGTCAGAATTTTCAGTTGGCTATAACAAGCTATTCTTCACACTACTGGGAAACATGAAAAAATAATCCACATTTAGCTTTAGCAATCTGGGATGAAAAATTACAATACTCTAGCAGGTGAGTCTGGAAAGAACAGAAGAAGTGATCTTATCTCTCCATTTGGCCCAAGAAAAGGTCAAGAAGACCAAAACCATTCCTGGCACATTTGTCTAACTTGTTCTTCCAACCTGTCAGCAAGAGAAACTGCACCAGTTGCCAGACAAGCCATTCCAGGGCTCAACCCTCCTTACAGTCAGAAAGTTCTTTCCACTGTCTAACCTAATTCTCCCTACCTGCAACTTAAACATATTGTTTATCTTCCTGTCCTCAGGGGATCTGGAGAATGCATTATTCTCTTCCTCTTTTCAGCAACTTCTAATTGCTTCACACCATGGTCCTGCTTTCCAGGCTGTCCACACCATATATCGAGTCACCTCCAAGATGCATTCTGCAGCTGAGCAATTGGGTGTCTCCTCAACCTACCTGTGATTCATTTGTTTGATTGTCCAAGGACTGAGCCAATGAACCAGCCAACCACCCAACCACCCAACGTCTCTTCTTATCCACTAAACCCAGTTCTTCAACCTATGCTCAGCCCATTGGGCCTTGTGATCTTCTTTGTCCTCACATTTCTTCCTTCTGCCCACAATCTATACCCATATTGTCACTGGGTAGACAAGTATAAATAACAAATCAAATATTCAAGCCTAAAAACAAGCCACATGGAGTCAGGAGGAGACCTAGGGCTTGCAGTAGGGTACCTCAGGCTGTCCCAGGCTGAGGTGAGAAAGGAAATGTGAAGAAAGAAAAGGACCTTGAGAATACCCCTAGCTGCTGAGAGGGATGTGGCAGGACAGCCCCACCTGTGAGCCTCTGAAGTGGGAAGAGAGGGATGAACAGACTTTGTGCAGATCATGAGAGGCTGGTGAATTAGTTTGTGCAGAGGTCCATGGGGTAAGTACCAAGCCAGGCTTTACTCCAAGTGCTGCAGTGTGTGGACACAATCAGTTCATATTACAGGGAGTGAACAAAAACATAAGCCAGTTGTTAGAAATTGGGAGTGGAACAGAGAATTTAAAAGAGAGCACAAAAAACTAGAACAGTTGTTCAATGTGCTGCAGTCACCCAAATACAGCAACAGGAGTGCAAAAGAGTTACACCAAGGGAGGGGTATTGAAGGGCTTCTTTGTGAAGAACAATTCAAGAAATGGGGACTCTCAGGTCTGGCAGAGCAATGACTTGGGGGGATATGGAAAAGCACTATACAGCCTAGAGTAATGCTGAGGATTAATTTTTTTTAGCTGGAGCTAGAAGAAGGGAGGCAAAAAACCAAGCAGGAAGCTCATTCACTTGAGGTGCAGTGAAGTTCCTTGGCATAGGATGTTGTAGGTGCAAGAATTCAAGAGGAGAAAGAGGCAAATTCAAGCAAAAGAAAGCCATGGATCTCAGGGAGTCCCTTAATTACTGGTAGTTGGAGGTAGGTGCAGTTTTACTAGCTCCTTACCCTGTTGCTATGCTCTTGTCTTGGTATCTGCTTTTCATATTTATCCTCAGGGCTAGATGGGCTTTTTGTTGGATCCAGTACCACCATGGCAACATAGGAGCACTATGGATGTGAGCCATTCTGGGCCAGATGATCTATCCAAGAAGGAGATGAGAAAAAGATCAGAACGGCCATAGGGACACTGCCATGAGGTTATTGCTTCAACCTTTGGCTCTTCCTACTACCCACCCAACCATTCCATCCTGCTGTCCCCAGCCTCACCATCAGGAGCACACTCTACTGCTAGCAGTTGACGTATCATGCTGCTGTTTCTCCTCCCTCAGCAAAAGCAGTATTCATCTGTAGGTTCTCCTAGTCTTTGGACTGTCAAGTTTTTGTGTTCCCTCATCTTTTTCAGAGACATTCTTAGGATTTACTGTGCCTGGAAAGACATGATTTCCTACATCCTCCTAAGGACAGAGGACAGGATTTCCTTATCACTATATTATTTCTTGTACAGAAATATTAAACCTGTGCTGTTACTAGAATGGTGCAGGGCCTGCTTTCCTGACCTGAGGGCAGATGGCACAGCATGGCTCACATCCATACATTTAACCTCTTTCTCTGCAGAACAGCTTGGCCACTTCCAAAGTCTCTGTGAGGAATTATTCCTGACCTACCACAGAATCGTAGAAAGGTTTGGGTTGGAAGGGACCTTAAAGAACATCTAGATCCAAACCCCCTGTGTGGGCAGGGACACCTCCCACTAGATCAGGTTGCTCCAAGCCCCATCCAATCTGACCTTGAATACTGCCAGGGATGGGGCTTCCACAACCTCCCTGGACAACCTGTTCTAGTGCCTTACTATTCTCATTATAAAGAATTTTCCCCTAATATCTAATCTAAATCTCCCCTCTTCAAGTTTTATACTGTTGCCCCTTGTCCTCTCGCTACGTGCCCACGAAAAAAGCCCCTCCCCAGCTTTCTCGCAGGCCCTCTTCAGGTATTGGAAAGCTGCTATAAGGTCACTACAGAGCCTCCTCTTCTCCAGGCTGAACAACCCAAACTTCCTCAGCTACATTTATAGCAGAGCTGCTCCAGTTCTCTGATCATTTTTGTCTCCCTCCTCTGGACTTGCTCCAGGAGCTCCATGTCCTTCTTATGTTGGGGGCTCCAGAACTGGATACAGAATTCCAGATGGGGTCTCACAAGACCAGAGTAGAGGGGGAGAATCACCTCCCTCGACCGGCTGGTCAAACTTCTTTGTGCTCAGACTTCTATACTGTAACCTTGACCTGTGCTGAGCTACTGCCTGGGGGAATGTTATTGGCATAGACCAAGGGTGTGTTAACAGCTTAACCATATGAACCAGTGTGTGCCAGAGCTTGGGCCTTCTGTGTGGTACTACCAGGACAGTACTTTCAAACTGGGCTTCAGAAAAGAAAAGTATTCTTCGACCTGATGATGTTTCATAGGGAGTGCCAGATACTTATGAGAAACCTTCAGAGATGTCCTTTTATTGACAGTTTGCTAGAAAGAGTTACTCCAGATGAGAATTTTCTCCTTGACCACAGGTAATCAACAGTTCACATCCATTCTATATAGGATCTTAGATCATGTTCAGTCTTGTGCTATAGGGCCATCTTCTAGTAATGTAATCATTTAGCTAATGTTTGGTCCATTCTGCACCTCAGCCTTCTTTCAGGGGAAAAATTATGTGAAAAAGTGTGTCTGCTCAGTAACACTTCAATGGTGCTTTTAGATTCTGGTGTAATTTCTCATGCTTTGATTTATCTTTATAAATATTAGAAATTACAGCACAGAGAACTCTATTTTGAACTTCAAAAGATGCTAAAGTGTGTGCTAGCACAATAACTGAATAGCTAACCAGTGAATTCCCAAGTCTCCAGGGGCATTATTTCGCTCTTGTACTCTGAGCAATCTTAAAAATGTGATTTAAACAAGATATACTGAGTTTTTTCAGTTATCTTCTAATAAAGAGTTCCACAAACAAAGTGATTTTTGGAGAAAAAAATCTTTCTATTGTTATTTTAAATGTAGTAGTCTTTTCATTAAAATAGGTGTTCCAAGTTACATGTATCTATAACATTAATTATTGCAGACAGTTTATGTATAATGTCCAAGCTGAATCCTTCCCCTTTTAGATGCTATACAAGTGCCTCTTCAAAGTCCTTAATCATTTTCATTGCTTGTATAATGTTCTCATTTAAATAATTAGTCTATCTAAAAGAAGCAATGTATACTACACGTATATATATATAAGTAAAATGGGCTTTGTGTTTTAAAAGGTTTCTGAAGAAAAATAAAAATTTCAGTAATAAATATTTAATGAGAACGTTTGGTCCAAACATTGTGCACGTTAGCTGTTCTTAAATCACTAAAGAAATGAGTTTGGATTGCAGCTTTTCCTTTCAATTAAACTTGGTGAGCAACCAAATTATAATCAACATCAATAAAGCATACAGGCTAGAACAGTAAAAAATAATGTTGAAACAAAATAGTTCGTGTCAGTTGAAACGGGGAGATAGATTCCCAGGTGGCTCATAAAGAAAAGGAAAATAGCCATAATGAACAGTACATTGAATCCAGCCCTCTAGTCCTTCCCCAGGCAAAACTTCCCTTGACTTCAAGCCATGTTGTTTGTGTAAAATGTTGACCAGGGCTCTGGTGTGGGAGATCTTTCTTATTTCCAAACACAAAACCCCTCAAACTTCACAAGCCCTTTAACTCTGTGTGTGTTCGTGTGCCTTCTCCCAGTGACTGAGGCTTGTTGCCCACTAAGAACTGTGACTTATTTAATTCTCAAGTTTTCTTCTGTTGTTGGGATTATTTATTCTGCCTTGTTTTAATGTGGAGTTCAAAGCAAACAGGAAAACAACCCCAAATTCACAGCGAGATCTTGTTCCACACTGGATATCATTTTGTTCTGTGTTCTCCCACTGAGCTGAATTACTGGGTGGCAATGAAAAGTTGGGCCCTTAATGAATAAACACATTCAACTCTTCATCTTTAATTCTTTTTTAAAATCTCTTTTTAAAACATAGGGAAAGCATACTTTTTTATTATGAGGTTTTAAGATATGTTTGAGCCTTAACAGACGGAAGACAAGATCTAATTAAATACGAGCAAACAGCTACATCAGGCACAGAAGACATATTGTAAAGCTCTACCTCACCTATTTCTACCAGAAATCCAGATACTGCTTTTCCTGCTGTACTAGATTTACTGCTCAGGAATGTTTGTTGAAATGTCTTCCTGACACTCAGCCACAAAACCTACTTAGGACTCATCTGTCTGCATGGGAGCATGTTGAGGGGAAACCTCTACATCAGAGCTAGTCATTCAAATCCCCTTCATAGCTCATATTGTTCCCTTCATAGCTTCTTTTTGTTCCCTTCATTGCATCTCCTGTGTAATACAGAGAAAGGGGTTTCTAAAATGGGTGAGATGAATCCAGCTGCCAAAGTGTCTGTTGACTGAAAAGCAATCCTGGATACCAGAGGTTCAGATGTTTACAGCTGTAGACAACTAAAGTTAAACAAGTTGTATCCTACAAAAAGTGTTGAAGTTCAGAAGGAATAATTGGGCAATTAAATATCTTAAATGGAGCAAAAATCTCTGACTAAAGGATCTCTTTTGTTTGGCTAAGGCACATCTTTCTGAAATGCAGCCAATAGTAAGATGAAGAGAAGGAGAACTCACCACTTTCCTTTGTAGCTGCTTTTTGTGACTAATCTCCCTCACTGCTCAAAAATGTGCCTTATTTCCAAACTAAACTTGTCTGGTTTTAGCCTGTACCCACTGATTTTCCTTTAAGTCTCTTTTCTTTGGTTTAAAGGTCCTTTCAGTGTTCAATGTATTTCCTAATGAATGTACATACATACATAATCAAGCCACCCTTAAATCTGCTATAATCTAAACAGATTGAGTATTGCCAGTGCCCCACTGTAAGGTATTTTCTCCATCATGAAATGATTTTTAAGGTCCTTTCTGCATCCTTTCCAATTTTTCAACTCTTTTCCCCCCCAAATATGGACACCAGATGTGCATGCAATGCTGTAGTATCAATCTCATCAATATTACATACGGAGGTAAAATCACCACCCTGCTTGTATTTGTTACTCAGTTTATAAAACAGAAGGTTTGTATGTGCCTGGTTTTTTTTTCAGGAATGCATTAAGAACTCCTGCTCTGTTGCTTGTCTCTTAAGATCCATTTTTAGAACAAGCTGCAGAAGTTGGGCTGTATTAAACTGTTTAGTTGAAGTCGTTTCACCTGGCTAAGTCAGCTATTTTTTGTATCATTTTATGCTCTTCAACCAGTTTTTTTGTCTTTCACAACTTCTGCCAATATTTTAGGAATATTTCACACTGAATACGGTCATGTTTCAGGCAATCTTTGAGAGCTGACACTAGAGGTAGGAGCATGTCCCATGGCTGGGTTACCCTTGGGAACTGTCAGCCAGTTCTTAATTGTATAAATTTATTAATTTATCAGTTTTTCCATCATTTTCGCTGGGATTGATGTCCAGTAACTTGCCTAATTTAACCTTTTTGGGTATCAGCACAGCGTTTGTACATTTCTAATCTTCTGGAATTTCTCCAGTATTTCAAGATCTATTCAAAAGCAACACAAGTGATTCAGCTCCTTCCTTGGAAAGCTGCTGAGGACTCCAGGATTCAAGTTATCTGACCTGCTGATGTAAAAAGATGTAACAGTTTTTGTCTAAAATCCTTCTTGGTACCTGAAGTACTGGAAATACTCTCTTGAAGTGATTAAATGATCCTGTTTTTCTCCCAGTATCGAAAGACAATATTTACTGAACATTTATCTTTTTTCTCTAGAATTATTAACAGATTTAACATCCTTATGCAACAACAAGATTGTCTAACTTCTAGCATATTTTTCTCCTTTTAATAAAAATTGCTAATTTTTGTTCTCTCTTTCTGAAAGACAGCAATCATTTTCTTATCCTTTTAGCTTCTCATTTTTATTTTTTCTTTTCCTCAGAATTTCTCATTCATACTGCTAACTAAGTGTGCCATTTCTGTCTGTTTTCACGTGTTATACATTGCTTTTATATTCCAAATTTCCACAAAATGAGGTTGGGCTTTTTGCCCAAAGTTTGTTCTTTCTTGATTGTGAAATTGTGGGGGTTTAGCAATGTAATAAACACTTCTAAAAGAACTGCTGAATATCATTCAAAGTTGTCTGCTTGCATTTCACTTTCCAGGAATTTTGCTCATAACATTCCTCACCTTTTGGAAATTATTACTTTTATAAGCACAGACTATGTGACTAATTGGAAATTTTCTTTGTTTATCTTCGTAGAAGATAGAAGGTCATGATTGCTTGTCTCCAAGCTGCCACACCATCCTTCAGTCTAGAGACACCATCTTTGTTCTAGAAAGTAAGTCACCTGTATCAAACAATAAAAGGCTGTATTTAACATAACAAATAACAAAACTGTCATGCAACATCTTTCATTGAATTACTATGCATTTAATTTTTAAGGTTCTGGTGTTTCATTGCTCTTTAAACTGAACTTCAAACCTTCTTCCAAGCTGAAGCTTCCACACAGCCACGTAAAGAAATACTTTTGTTGGGATGTTTAAGATATTTTAGAAACAACAACTGAAGTTATTAGAGTCTTTTGACACCTGTATTTTAATAGATCCTGTCCTGAATAGATATCATACAAACCAAACTGGTTTGTTCCTTTAACCACACGTATTCAGGCATACAGAATTATAACAATCCTTTATGCCTGATAAAGTGATAAGCTCTCTTAAAAACAACTGGAGCTGCAGTGAACTTTGGAAAACAAGCCCCCTAAAGCCTCTAAGTTTTATTGCCATTCTCCAGGTGGGCTCATAAGGAAAAGGGAGGTCTTCAAATGATGGAAATAGCCAAAGCACACGTAAGCGTAATTCAGAAATTTGAAAGCACAGCAGCCAATACAAGTTTCATACTATGGTGAAGACACAAGCCAGAACAACAGTCTTGCATCTCTTGGAAATATGAAATATTAACTTTCAGTAGGTGGATCTCAGAGGACACATACCAAGCTGGCAAGTGCCTAAGAAACAGAGGTAGGGAGAATGCTAAAGAAGAAGGAAAGTGTATTATTACTCCACATTCAGGCCAGATTGTGAGTCCACTGTCAGTTCTGTAAGACAAAATGTGTTAATAAAAGCAACTTTTTTATTCCTATAATGAAGCCATGATTTTTGTTTCTTCCCCACCACCTGAGAAGGAAGATAGTGGCTACAAGAAATTGCAAAGTGTGTATTCCAGGAGGACATTCAGACAACCTCCCACAGCTGCTAGGTTACTTGCTGGGTCATGACTCTTGTTTCCACCTCTTCTTGAGCATGAATTGCTGTGGATAACCAGAATCCAGCCATTGCTTGAATTTCAAACCCCACATAGGACATAAAGTGCAGGTGTGCCTTACTGTTCTGCACATGCTGGACCCACTGAGAGTCCAGAAAACAAACTGAAGGGTCTGTCAGCTTCTTTCTGCTACACTGTGCAGTCCTCATTTTCATAACGTCTGACTGCTACCCTGTTTTTAAGGTCAGGTATTTATTTCCCCTTAAAGATCTCAAAGTTGTGAGCAAAGACCTGAGGTAAGGAGAGGTGGGCAATATATTCAGGGCTACATAGGAAACCTGGGGTTGAACAGAAACTGAGTTGCCCAAGTCCTGATTTCTTGTATACAACTGTTACAGTGCATAGGGCAAGTTTCAGCAAATGTGGCAAGTTGTCCTGCCCTGCTCCAGTTTTGTGACTAAACACAGTTAGACCCAATGTTTCCCCTGGCTGTGGCAGGTCCCATATGCAGATTATCCTAGGATATTTCTGAAGGACTGCACAGTACTGTAGGTGCTTGGTCATTCTGCAAACAGACTTGTTTCTTGCTCAGGAGAGAAGGACACTGAAAAAACGGTGGTTTAGGTTGGTTTTATGCCTCCATAGCGCAAGGCCCACAAAGCACAGGATCTGATACCATCACCATGTTCAATGTGTATACATCTCCTAAGGAAGTCCCTTAAAGAGCAAGGACAAGGCTGAACGATTCTATAAGAATATGAAAAACAACCCAAACAAAACACCAAAAATCAGCAGAGAAGAATCAGTTTCTAAAATAAAAGTCTTTAACAAATTTTTTTTCCTGAAAAGTTTCAGTCTTCATGCAATCTGTTTTATTATGAGATCTGAAAGAGATTGACCAGGATGAGAAGAAAAACTGCAAAATATGCTGTAGAGCTTGGGAGGGAGTGGCACAAGAAAGTCGTTGCACTTTGATGTGTTTTTTTGGTTCTCTCCAAGAGACTTTTTGTGTCTAAATAATGTAGCTGAGATCACCCAGAGTAAAGTAAACCTTTTCCTTCAGATGCTCTGATTTCCTTCAAGAGCTGTTTGTGTATGCATGTGTGTGTGTTCCTGTATAGCTGAGAACACCCTGTGAATTCAAACACTTTCAAACACATTGAAACAATACTTGAGAATTAGTCCTGAGCCCCCCAGAGTGTTTGGTGCTTTACGAAACAGAGGAATCTTGACTGCTACTTCTAGAGCATTTTGTCATCTTGTCTAAATTACAGGAATGGAGAAATCCAGCTTCTTTACCGCCTGGAGTAAAGAGGTGTAACTTTGTTATCATGGTTAGGATATCCCCATCTATGTCAGATGAGGATCAGATGTACTGCTAAAATTGCTGGGTTTTATGTTTGCTCCAATGTCTTACCCTGACTCAGTCAATTATAATGTGAGAGGAAAACCACAAATAGGATATTTGAAGTGATGTTATTGCTGTTCCACTCATATGATTGGGGAGGGCTCCTTCAGCACACAGCCTCAGCTACCTCAGTGACTGTGGAATTCAGAAGGTATTTGGCATCTCTCAAGGGGTGACAAGGAGACATGACTCTTCTTTGTGGTCACTTCAGTCCACAAGCTTCACTCTAATGAGCCAGCACAAACTTTTAGAAGCACTGACAGTTCTACATAGCTCTTTCCTGACCTCTATGGAGCATTTGACACCACTGAGGGTTTGGCAAGAAATAATTAAGGGATGATTCTTGTGAAGTTTGTGTTCCCCAGCCTTACCTACCTGTAATCTGAGAGTAAACTGCCATTTCCATTAGTGTCAGTCACAAACGTTATGGGCAGACCTGCATTTTGTATTTCTATAACTGACTTTCCTGAGTCAGCTTCCAAACTCGTGCAGTCTGTGATTGTTTGCAATGGGACTAAGCACTTGCTTGGTTTAGTGTTGTTAAGGTCTGTTGATCTGAGGTTAGACCACAATTCCTTCACAAATGGAAATATTCTTGGTCATCTTTCCCCACCCACAGAAGGCACTTGTTTGTGGGTAGAGAACCTGCCAGATGACCTTTAAACATCCCTTCCAACCACATACATTCTATGATCCTATGATTGGCTACTCTCAGACAGAACTGTCCCTGTTTGCCATCATCCTGTCTTCAAGTCAGTGCTGTCAGTCACATTAGCTATTTCCTGAGAACTGCTTTTATCCAATAAATTAAAACAAATAAACAAAGGAGGAGCATGTTAAGCAATCTCTCCATTCCCTTCAGTAACTCATAATGGAACAACTGTGTAAATAAAGCTGTCATTTTTATAGACCTCAAGCTAACATAGCTCTCAAGTGCACCAAATTCTGTGGCTGCAGCCTGTCCTATTGCCTGACCAACACAATGTGTGATTTCTTGACCAGAGAAAGGGAGTCTCATCCAAAGGCATTAGCACCTGCTCTGGGAACCAGACTGCACAAGTTTCCAGTCTCTGTCAGCTGTGGTGGCTGCTGCTTCCAATTCCATGGACTTCAAAGCCCTATTCTTCAGCAAGGTGCTTTATCATATCTTAGAGCAGCGTTTTCCCATTTTCCAATAAATTACAGGTTTCACAAGCTCATTTTCAGTGGGCAGGGAACTTCCTCACCTACAGGTAGGGCAAACCAGAGCCACTGATTTTCTTTGATAGCAAGGATAAATATGACATGGTTTTGGGTTTGGCTCATCATCTCTCAAATTGGTTAATAAAGAGCAGTTTGTGTCGTGTACCACACATAGCACTGAAGAGGTTCAGCTTGGTATATCAGCAGACATTCATCTGGAGCAAGTAATGGATAAATTGTCTTCTCCTCTGAAGACTGAGAAGTCTAACACAAATGTCTTTGAGAGATAATGAAATATGGAGTATTTTTGCTTGCATGACAGAGCCTTTTGAAAATGTTTTTCATCTCAGACCCAGACAGTATCTTTTGAATAAGTTTCATAAATAAAAGCTACACTGACTTCATTATGGAAACCCTGATAGTCTGTAGCTGGATGTTTTGGGAAAGAAAATTACTAATGGCTTTGACACATATTAGCTGGATTAGGAGCTGTGAGATATGTTATGCGATCCTCTTACATCTTATGCAACAGTGCTATAGTTGAGCTAAAAACCAAAGTATTACCTTTATGCTCTTCATTCACTGTATTTACATTCACAGTAATTAATTAATTAACTGTTCTCTAGTTAGTTATCATTTTGAAGTAGGCAACAAAGGTAAAAGTCAGACCTTAAATGGTTACCTTATAATTTCACGCTTATTTTTGTATCATCATTTGGCAGAATGGTATGTACCAATTTAAAACAGCTGGTCCAAGTGAGTTAAACCAGTTTAATATCCGGGATATATCACCAGGGGGATTACTTATTAAATTATAGGAAGTGATCTTAGATTTCAATAGTGGTTTATTATTCAAAATTGTTTTGCCTTACAACAAATTGTAATTTTTGACCCCAGAGTTTGTATCTTTCGTTTTAATATTGTGGTAGTTTATTAGAATCATAAATATTAAGATATAAAAGTTTATTATTCCAAAATTTCAACAGGGACTCATTGGAAACTATTATTCCCAAATGCTTTTTTGATGACAGTAAAAATGTACTGTAAGTTAAGTGAAAACTTTTATTCAACAGTTCAGTTACAATGCTATTTCTATCTTCACATAAAAAAGACCACACCAGTTCATTAGAACCAAATTGCATCATTCTATCACTCCTGTAATGCAAGCTTTGCTGATATTTTTAAAACAGTAGACCCAGACTCTCACTTCCTAGTAGGTTATCTATGTCAGTTTTCATGTAATAATTCCTTATTTACACTGGTTTGAGTGAGATCACAAACAAACTCCAATCTTGCTGAGTCACAAGGAGAAAATACTGTTTCTGGTTTCCTCACAAAGCTTTTGTAACTTTTTTCTGCATATGTCTTTGGACAGATAGGAAGGTCCTGCCTAAGGCAGAGCTGGATGGGCAGAGTCTGACAAGGCCTCCTAGAGGGAAAGGCTTTTTCTAAACTTGTGATATGAGTAATCTTTTGCAGGCCTCATAATTCCTGTAGCCAGTTCCGTACTTCAGCGTCCACAATTGGAGAGCAGCTGTACTGGATTCATGTGTTTTGTGCTGAGTGGACTGTGAGCAATTTCTCAGTGGATCAGGGGAAAAAAACATTGAATAGATTTGGCTTAAGTCTTGCCTGCCTGCTCTGTGACTCGTTAGTCTCCCGGCACAGGATTCAGCTGACTGGTGGGAGATATCTATAATGTTGGGCTTTTTGCTTTCTCAAGTAGTCACCCAAAGCTCCCTTTTCATCAATGAGAAAAACAGGCATTTCTGGGATATGAGTCAGCTCACAGACATTTAAAATAAGCAAGATGAATTGCGTTCCAAAATTGTTGACTTATTTTCATGGGCCTTGAAGACAATCTACGGTGACTAACTCACATTTGGTTATCAACAAAGTTGACATGAAAATTGTGTAAGCTGTATCCCACTGCAAGACCATAAGTCTATCCAGTTGGGTGAGAAAATTGCAAGCTTTCTTAACTGCCAGGATATGACCTCAAGACTGAAAGAGAGTTAGCACTTTAGCACAGATCTTAATAAAATGTGATAAGCTCAGTCAAGATATTCTCCTCCCAGGACGTAGGACAGTCTCTCTGTCTGGTGCTGCTCTTTGCTGTGGAGATGCATGGGCTGCTGGGCAAGCCTGTGGCACTGTGGGCCACTGCTCAATGGGTAATATTTATCCTTCAGCAACCCTATCACAAATGTCAATCTACAGCATTTGGTGGTCGGAGTTGCTGTATTCCAGGGAGAAAATAATCCAATTATCATGAGATTGAACAGACAGCAAGTTTGGATTGCAAATTCCTCTGCAATCGATAAACAGGCAATATTAAGATCGCCAGATCCTGGAAACAATTCCAGTCCCTAAATGTTAAAAAAGTTTCAAAGTGCATGTTTTGACACAAAGTGTGATGAGTGATGCAGCTGGACACAAAATTATCATTTCTTCTCCAGATTTCACTTCTGCAGTGAAGAGATGTGAAGAACTGGACATGCCCCCCTACTCATTCTTTTCCAAGTGGAATTCTTCTTCCTTTGAGTAGGCATAGCAAAACTCAGTCTGGCTTTTCCTCTTCTGCTTTGAGTACAAAACAGTTCTACTGAGCACTGTTTTATGTATGCTGAAACAATGATCTTGATGCCTTTCTGGTCAGGGCAGACTGAAAGTTTGTCTTGCTTTTTTAGCCAAGTGTTCCAGCAATATTAATAAGGGCAAGAAGTTGGGAGTGACTGTTCTTTTTATCTGTGAGGCTGCACAGAACAGAGCAAGTGAAACAGCTCCTTTGCTTATATTTTTAAAAGGTCAGATTCCATGTCTGTTATTCATGGTTTATACTACTGAAGAGAATCATCTTCTGTATGAAATCTGAGAGATATTTGCATATAACATTGCGAGTTAGTTGGAGCCCAAGCTCCCTACTGCATTTAAAGAAGTTAACTGGCTGGAACTATAGGGCTAATATTGAGATTTCTTTTCCATGTGGAAAGAGCTAACTACTTATTCCCAAAGAAGGTTAAGGACAAACATTAAAAAGCTGGATGCCTTCTAATACCCATCAGAAATTCCCTGGATGGGCTTGGTACAGACAAATTCTCTAGTTATTCACCAGGAAAGCATCAGAGAGTAGCCCAGTTCACCACAGAGAGTTGTTAGAATGCCCTTAGGTGCCTGTTAAAAGACTTAGGTGACTACAGCACTTGGAGGACAATGACATTTTCCTTACAGCTTGATGGCTAGAGGGGGATGACCTGTATACACCAATGCTGGTGTCACTCTTCCATCATTCCGTCAGGAATACATATCCTGTGAGTGAATTTAGCTAAGAAGTTTTTCCTTTTCTAACAAATAAGGAGCTGCTGAATTTTTGGACTTGCTTTGGTGAATTGTTTTAAGGATTATATCCTTTCTTTTATCCTCATGGTAACCCTCATAAAGCATCTCCATTTCTGCCTGTCCATATCTTCCTATTCCTCAACCTGTGATTCATTGTCTGGGAGATCTGCTGGGAATACTGAGTCAGGTTTTCTTCTCCTTTAAGCCAGGATGACTTGCACTGCTACTGGATGTACTACTAGCACATATGGTAATAACACCTGCTCCAAATTCTGAAGTTGCCTGAAACAGCTCTGGCTTGCACTTTGAACTGCCTCTCAACTAATCCCATCCTTCAAAGAGGTAGAGAAGAAGACAACAGTGGTTCTTTGATGTTTTTAAACAGTACCACTGCTAGGTTTTTTTTTTTCTGGTGATTAGAGAAGCAGGTTTTTCTGTAGTGGATCCATAGCTTTAAAATATTTTTAACAGAGCTTTGTAGTGAATTTGAGCTCTGAATGTACATTTCCATCATAAAGCTATTAAATATAATTGATCTTTATTGTTACATTTTTCTTTCCCCTCTCCCACTTTTCCTAATGTATTAAAAAAGAACCTGATGTCTGTTATTACCAAAAGATGAGTAAAGATGAGCATATTAGAACAAATGGCAGAACAGAACATACAATGAATGTGAGGCAATGCAAAAAAATGATCAGAATACGTTTTCCATTACTTAAATGGCAATTATACTTTCATGCATGACTGTGTATAGATGAGAGTAAGAACTTCAAAAGATGATATTTCTGACAGCCAGCACTGCAAACTCAAGCTGAAACATGAGAGTAAAGCTTTGTTCTTTCTCCTCACCCTTTCATCATAAGAATAAGTAGAACAGTTCAGTAATCAGAATGTAGCTGGCATCCTTGATGACACATGAAGCAGAATGGAATCCATCTTGCTCCCATTGAGTCTTTTTCTGCTGCTGACAACAGAAAAGAGTTTACCTTGGTGAATCAAGTAGGTGGGATCTGAAGATATAGCCAAGGCAGGGTATGTCACGTATCAGATTGGCGTTGCTGATGGCAAATGTCCTTTGAAAAGTGAGGTTCCCCCCAAAATGAGGAACTTAATTTTCCAGAATTTTGGTCAAGCCATTCATTTCAGTCCAAGTGTTAATTCTGTATGTAAAGGAAGTTAAAGAAGATTTCAGTATAATTTGTCAATCCTCTCCTACTTTTAAGAGCTGTTAAAATAGCAAAAGGAATTTATCTTACATATTCTATTTGGAAATTTACAACATGTGAGTCTCATGCCATACATACTGCAAATGCCTAGAAAAAACCCTACAGCATCTACTAAGCAGAAGAAAACCATCCATCCAGGCATTCTCAGAACTGTCTCATTGGTTGTGGATGGCTTTCACAGGGGATAACGTGGGAGAAACCTCACCAAAAAAAAAGGAATCTGGTGGTTTTTCCTAAGTAAGAAATTGTCAAAGCATCAGGCAGAGGATTTGACCAAATCATTGTGGAAACTGATGATGTATGACATCCATTGTCACACAAAAAGTGAGAGTGACATCTGCTTCTCTGTTATATACTTTCTGCAAATGCAATTGAAGGGGCACATTAGCTGTGTGACAGATGCCATTTTGTCCATTGTCAGATTGTGAAACAGGGCAAAAAAGTAGGAGTTCTTGCTGTCTAAAGAGCCAGCTGAGATCTGAAACAGATGAAGAGCAGCCACAGATGGAATCACATCTCCCGTGCTTAACAGGGAGAGGAGCCTGACAATTTATCAGGCTTTCCCATGCTCCCCACTACTTGGCTTGGAAGATGCAATGAACTTGTTCTCCTTGTCAAATGTGCAATTGCCTCCATTGCAAAGGAGATGAAATAAAGCATTGCTACGTTGCTTGAACTTCTTAGAGTAGCAAAAGATAGCAAACTTCACAATAAGTAAGGTTGGGCATTCTGGCCTTGATTCAACAGTGCACTTAAATATGTGCTCAAGATCATCTCCATTAAGCAAAGCACTTAAGCACATTCTTAATTTTTAACATATGTATAAGTGCTTTTCTGAGTAACGATAGATTTAAGCACATGCTTGTGTGTCATACTGGATTGGGGCTAAAATCAGCACATATTAGTTCTTTCCAACAAATCAAAGCATCTGTTTCAAAAATAACAATGGGTCCTTCATAGCAAACAGCTGTCCTCATCTACAAAGTGTTTCAACCCAAGGCATGACTTGATGACTTGATGTGCTTAATAGGAGAAATACTATTTAAGACAGACTCAAGTTTGCAGAAAAGGTATTGGTCCTTCCTGGAGATAAATGCTGAAAAAAAAAAGGGGCTGTTTCATCTTTTTTTTTTTTTTTTTTTCCTTTTTTTTTTTTTCTTTCTTTTCTTTGTAATAAGAATAGAAATATATGGATCTAAGTGCATGGTCAGGGAAAAAAAGAGGAAAATTACACCGTTTGGATTTCATGTCTCTTCAGTGCTGTATTTAGAACAGCTAGAATTTCAGTTTGCTAAAACATTTCCAAAGCTATGACTATTTTCATTTTTCCATGGGCAAAGTTTTGCATATTTTTAGTGTTAATTCACTTTAATAAATAGGCACCCTTTAAAAAGCTGTACAATGGAGAGAATAATACTTGTAATGCAAATCATCTAGGGATTAAGGACTAATAATATAACACCACTCATCCCAAAGGATCCCTAAACACTGGAATGACTTAATAAAAAGATATCAGTCCTCAATCACTCACTCTTTTCCTTTTGGGGTAAGCCACAGTAATGAATTATCAGGGCATAGCATTACATCTAAGAACAGAAGGAGAAGAATATTATCTTTGACTGCAACAAAAGAGAGAATTTTACGTACTGTAGACAGAATAATTACCCAAATTGGAATTGGCCAGGACAGAGGAAAAAATTGGAGGAGGTGAACAGAAGGTCAAAATGAAGAGATGGGTGACTTCTAGAGAGCCATCTGTCACCTAGAGGGGAAAGGAGGAGGGGAGAGAGAAGCAGAGAAGAATTATGATTCCCTCTGGAAATCAAAGCAAAAGTATGCATTCCTGCCTTCAACATTGTTGTTTGGTAATATAAGGTTGTGGGGAGCTTGACAGAGAGCCAGAAATAAGTTTCTTTTTTACCCAAAGAGACAAGACAGATATATCTGGGAAAGAGGCTTGGGAGCCCTGTAACATGCTGAACTTGAGCCAAATATTATTGGAAAGGACTTGGGAGAAAAGAGAAACTCCAGGCACTGCACTGGCTTTCTTTGTTGGAAAGATCAGATCCTTTTGTACGTGATTTGAGATGTTATTATATATATATATATATATATATGAGTGTACATGTGTATGTGAGGGGGTGTAGGTCTGTATTTTGCTTTACAGAAGCAGCACCTTACCAAGAGTGAGTTCATCTGGGTCTTTGGCTATCTCAAGGCTTTGGGGTCAGCATAACTTTCTCTGTAAGAAGTTCAGCCCATGTATTTGTTTGGCACCTTGGAGCACAACGGCATCGCAATATTGATTGAAGACTATTGCTGCTACTGAATGATTAATTACCATCCATGATCCTGTATGGCTTGGAAATCTCTTGCAGCCTATCTAACAGGATATTGCAGTGAAGACAATTCTGTTGAAACATAAAGGTCACATTTATGCTGTTAAAAGATAAAGCAGAAGGATTTATCGGGACAGAAAGATCTGAGTTCAAGTCTCTACTAAGGTCCCCAGGTATGATTCAGAAAGCAAAAGACCTGTAACTGTTATTCTGTGGATTCATTGTTACTGCACAAATCAAAAAAAGGAGAGATGGAAAATCTGAATGTTATGCAAATTGCTTATCTTGCAATCGTGGCAATGTAGATCATCTGTGAATCCCTATTTACTGAAGATGGGTCATTTATCACTCCAAGGAGAACAGGAATTTGGAAATCTAAGTTTTGCAGATTCTTCCATTCCAAAATATGCTTTCATTTCAATCCATTTGAAAGCAGCCATAACAAGAATGGTTTGAGTCCATTGAAATGTTGTGTTTTGATAACACAGAGTTATTTTGCTTTAACTTTTTTATTACATCAGATAATATTCATTTAGAAATGAAAAAACATTTTAAATGAAACATTCCTTTCTGTTTGTTACCTTTTTTTTTTTTTTTTTTTCCCCCTCTAAAGATAAATGAACCAGCTAGATATGGGCAAATCTAAAGTCAGATTTTAATGAAAAGTCACATTATGACACAAAAACGGACTTTGGTACAAGAAAAAGAATATCCCTTTTCCTTAGCATGAGGAAACCTTGTTTTCTCTCTGCCCTTGGAAGGCCAGAAGGAAAGTAAAGCCTACAAGGACTTTGGGGTGTCTATACAAGTCTGTGGGCATGGTGACTGAAGAAGCTTGAAACTAAATTCTCTACCCTTATAAGAATTATCTTATTTCCTTAGCTGACTGGGTCATTGTAAAAGAAGCACACACATTTTTCTTGACAACTTCAACCTTAAGCATGTGAACCTGCAAACATATAGTAGATGCTCTGGTT
Organism: Apus apus; assembly: GCF_020740795.1. NCBI lineage: Eukaryota > Metazoa > Chordata > Aves > Apodiformes > Apodidae > Apus > Apus apus. The sequence goes on along the minus strand of NC_067284.1, from coordinate 114,291,650 downwards.
ATTGTCACCTACTCCAAATTTTCATTGCATCAATGTGTATCTATGGCTTCCTTGGCTTCTTGTTTTGTGCACCATCTCTGATTTACAAACATTAGCAATCTGTTGTTCTCATCTCTGTCCTTTTGCATGCTATTAATCCAAAGTGAGCCTCTTTTACTTCCAATGTAACACTGAGAGTACTGATAGTTTAGGTGATTTTTTTGTTTCACTTTGGCTCCATTGATATGCTTCTGAATAAAGGGTTGTTCTTACACTTGCCAACTTTGGTGAAGTTTCTACTGACCTCCAGCACAGTTTTGTAAATAGCTCTACCTTACACTTAAAATGCAGGAAAAGAATCTTGCATCAAAGGTACAAAGAGGCCACTGAGTTGGACAATTTCATCGTAAAAAAGGTTTTAAATTATTTCAGTGAAGTCACTTCCTTAATCTGATTATTTTCAAGTTAAAGAAATAGATTTTAAGGTTACAGCTACTCCAGCTAAACCATTTTGCAGGTCTCCTATAGATACCTGACACGTGTATTCTGTACGATTGTGCAGCCATGGCACGGTGTAGCCTGGACACTTAAGTGAGTTTCATTCCCTGCCTGTCTCTAGCATTCTTTTCTGTAAATAAGGAATGTAAAGAAGCCACTCTGAGGAATCAGCTTTTTCAGAGATTAAAAGGTATTTCTCTTGCTGAGTGGCTTCTCGATCAACCTTTTTGTTAGCAGGAGACCCTATAAAGGAACCCTTTGCTTATGGCAATCAAATACACAGTGCCAAACTTTCCTTAGCAAAATGACAAATAAGAGCAAATAAGATAATTCATACTTAGCTACTACCTTAACGTTTGACAGGTGTATTCACTACACATTGTAGGAAAGATTACATCAGCTTGAACTTCATTTTCATCGTGATAACATTAACCTGGAGGTTTAAAATCAGGCCTGCACATACAGCAGTGATGTGGTGACAGGGAGAAAACCAGATGTGCTGAATTTGTATCAAGATTAGTATAACTGGGCTTTGCAGTTCTCTTACATTGTGTTCTCTCTAACCCAGATTCACCAGACTGTAGTTTTACCTTTCCTAGGTATGCCAGTACCCAACATTTAACAGAATTTTTCCCTGGCATGAAGGCCAGCTTGCACTGCCTAGCTAAGCCATGCTGCAAAAATCTCTTATCATTCAAAAGTGGTCTTACTAAAACTGACTGCTGTGAAGAGTTTGATTCCCGATCTGTGCTGGGCAATATTTTTGGAGAATGTGAGGTAAACTGACAAAATTATGTCAAAATTTGGCCTAGCAACCAGGAAAATTTAGTTCTGGCATCTGTGTCTGGGCCCTAGAAGTGTTTAATTGGTCCCTGTAGGCATAACCTCAGAGACTACCTGAGCTCTTTCTTGTTCAATCTAGACTGGCACATTGGAAGAACTTCAGCCTGGCAATTAGAATTCTCAAGTCAGCCGGGTATCCTTCTTCATCATGAATGTAGTGATATGACTGTTACTGTTTCAGCAGAGTTTTGCTTGTAACGTGTTAGTTGCTGTATATAAGTGACAATAAATAGTCTCTTTATTAACACAAAATTGAAAAGGAATTAGAATAATCAAAGCTTGGTTTGAATGGAAAGGGACCTTAAAGGTCACCTAGTTCCAATCCCCTGCATGGGCAGAGACACTTCCCACCAGACCAGGTTGCTCCAAGCCCCATCCAACCTGCCCTTCAACACCTCCAGGGATGCGGCAGCCACAGCTTCCCTGGGCAACCTGGGCCAGGGTCTCACCACCCTCACACTCCAGAATTTTCTCCTCATGTCTCACCTAAATCTCACCTTCTCCATTTTTAATCCATTAAATCAAATTCAAACAAGAAGTAGGGAAAAGAGTAATTAAGTATTAATAAGGTAAAAGAGGAAACCAATACTGTAAGAACCATGCCATGTTTTAGCTGAGATGTATTGCTGAATAATTTTTGAGCAATATTAATGAGATGCTACCTGCTTAGCTGCTGTTAGATGACAATTTTCTTTATGGCAGGAAGAAACAGCTTCAGATATGTGGGGTCTTTTTATTTTTATGAGGTTCTGCAGAAACGTTTTCTCATGCACAAGATACATAAATTGGGTTTGTGCATCACGGCTGTGTTGGAAGGAGAAGCTGTTGACAAGGGAAAACAGAAACTTACCTCCTTCTAAGCCAATGGCAGGTTATGTAGGTTGAAAAATTTAACAGTGGGAAAGACTTCAACCTAGTTTTGATTGAATATTAGGGAAAAAATGATAATAAAAAAGACCTCTTTACAGGTGTCTTTGTAAATAATGTTGTCTTTCTCAGAAATCAGCAAAGACTGGATGCACAACTAATGTAAACTGGTATTGCACTTGAAAAACTGACCCGAAGCTGGTACACAGTTAACCCTTTCGCTGTTAGCTAAATTTCTGATGTATTTTGATGGTTTTTGATGAGTTTTGCCAAGCTCATCACAGGCTCAGTACAGGAGTAGGTCTTACATGTGTCCCTGAGGCTTTAGCCCGTGGATTTCAATCACACTTTCTGAAAACAGGAAGAAAAACTTTTATATTAGAGGTCCCACAACTTGTAAATGGGCAAAATTAGACTTGCCAAGCTTCTTGCTTCTTTCTTCTTTCCTCTCAACAGCAATGAGCACTGGTGTTCAGCAAGTTCCTAACGTATCTTCCTAAGTGACAAGTCCTTATTTTCTTGGGTTTCTTTGTGCCTCTTGATCTTGCCTGTGTTGCTCCATGTGGCAGGTAAAACTTATTTGGTTAACCCATGGACTTCCAGTCAGTCTTAATCAAGGCACTAGACTTGTAAGAAGACACATTTCAATCAAGATCTAGATCCACTGTAGAGTTAGAGAAACGAGTGAACTGCTCCTTGGCAAGTCAAACAATTGACAGGAAGGCTCACTGGTATTTTAGTGAGGTGCACAATAGGCTTTCATAAGAGGCTGCAAACTCCTAACTTACGGAGACAAACCCTGAAAGAAGTTGGAAGTGGAATCCCCAGGTATTTCTCCAGTAAATTCTTCAGCAGATGTACAGATTGTATTATGACAAGATCTAAACCATAAGACTTGAAAGCAAATTTAGTACTGCTGTGTCAAATGTTGAAATCCTTTTATGTTCGTCTAGCATCTCATTGTGATACATGGATAATGAGTGTTATGAGGGAGAAATATTTTTACAAATTATTATCACAACTCTGGAGTAGATTTTTATGTCTATGTTTCTTTGGCATTGATATGGACTTCAAAGCAGAGAGAGAAAACCAGTAAGAAATTATATGAATGATAAGAGATAAAGATATATATAAAAAATATTTAGAGAGACTGAAAAGGTCTGATTTTGGTCCAAAATCTTGCTTTTTAATAATGCAATCAATGATCCAGATAACAGTTTTTGTTATTTACCCCATAAACTTCCATTTATTGCAAACAAGATTTATTCTCTAGATATAAAAAATAAATAATCTATAAGTAAATCAGACCTGCAGGTAATCTGACAACTCTTGGATACCTTCATTGGGAAAGATGAATTCCACTACTAACTTTATTTTCAACTCTGACAACACCATTACAATTTTATTTTATTAAAATCAGTATTTTATATTCTATTACTAATATAATTAATATTATTATTATAGGTAGAATTTTAAAAGTTTCAGGTTTTTCAGACTCATGAGTTGAAGCATCTCAACATGTTCACAAGCATAAGATCAAGAAATTTTAGACCACTAGAGCTATTATAATAAATAAATTAGGTTCTTGAGACTGCTAAGTGGAAATTGGACTTCTTTATCTGTGTGGATATATTGTCAAGTCTGTACTCTTTTAATTTCTTTAAAAATACATTAGTTTTGCAAATCCAAACAATATATTATAAATAAATAAATAAATAAAAGGTTGAGAAAGTTGTAGAGAAAATCTTCCCAGCTTTAAAAAAAAATCAGGTCTTGAAATGAAACAAAATTAAATAAATTATAGAAAGAAGTTGGCATTTTTCCTGATGGGTAAAAACAACAACATTTTTTAGCAGTCAGTATCTCAAGGATCTATGCATCAGTTCCTACACATGCAGACTCTGAGGTATCTAAGATATCTAAGTAATGTAAGTAGCTGAGTGACAGTAGAAGGAAAAAAAAACAACAACCCAAAACAACAGCAAACAAAGCTATTTGGCCTTGTTTCAGAAGGACTGAATTTCCCCTGGATGGCTCATTCCAGAAGCTGGAATATTTGAACTAAGTTGTGTTAGCAATGATCATAGCTCTAGCATCTCTTCTGCATTTTGTTATAAATTCTTTCTGGGAAAGGAAAAGTTTTGTGTATTTTAAAAAGTCAAAATATGGCTTTAAATATTCATATTTTCTGAAAGAAAGCATATTGCTTTTCTATTGAGTCATGCTATGGGAATAGAACCCAGACCATGCTGCTGGGATCCCTACAAGAACTTTCAGTTGCTTGAGCATATTGTATAATCTGAGAACCAAGGGACTCAGCTGCAGTTAATTTTCATTTGCTGTTTGTATATAAATGCTTTTAGTACTTAAACTAAATTCAGATCAATTAAACTAATGTTGTTTGACATAATATTCCTTGTTCCAAAATCAATATCCCTTCATTTGACAGACTTATTCTTGAATTCAGGATGTTTATTATTCTTAAAGCTTACCTATAGACCTGGTTTTTGTCTTTGATGATGTAAAACAGTTCTTCCTTATGTACCATGAGCCAGAGTATAATGGGGTTCAAATTTCTCTGGTAAATATCTTTAATTGTAAGATCATGTCTTTTAACCTCTTACCATAGTGCTAACTTCCTATCCTCTCCTTTTGTCTTTGTTATTTTCTCCCATGTTCTCCCAAAGAAGACATAGATATATTTTAGTAGTGCTTTGGTATTGGAGACATCTTTTTCTGAGATTGTATGAATTGATAATGAAGATTTTTGAGGGTGAAAACTTGCCATTTCATTTCAATCCACAAAGTCCATAAAGGTCTGTGGCCCAAAAATCTTTCCCCAGACTGGGTTTGATAATGTTTATGGCACCGCCTAGAGAGGAAGGAGGGAGGGAAACTATAGGGAAGCACTAACTCATTCAGTATTTCCTGTCTGTACATCACAGGGCTGCACAATGTTCATCTCCTGAGCTTCATGGTGATCCAGAGTTGAAATGAGAGGGTCCAGAGAAGGGCCACAAAGATGCTCAGAGGGCTGGAGCAGCTCTGCTCTGGAGCCAGGCTGGGAGAGCTGGGGTGTTCAGCCTGGAGAAGAAAAGGCTCCAGGGAGACCTTAGAGCAGCTTCCAGTGCCTGAAGGGGCTCCAGGAAAGCTGGGGAGGGGCTCTTCACCAGAGAGGGCAGTGACAGGACAAGGGGTGATGGTTTTAAACTGAGAGAGGGGAGATTTGGGTCAGACATCAGGAAGAAATTCTTCCCAATGAGGGCAGGAAGGCACTGGCCCAGGTTGCCCAGGGAGGCTGTGGCTGCCCCATCCCTGGAGATGTTGAAGGGCAGGTTGGATGGGGCTTGGAGCAACCTGGTCTGGTGGGAGGTGTCACTGCTCATAGCCAGGAGGTTGGATCCTGATGATCTTTAAGGTCCCTTCCAGTCTTGACCATTCTGTGACTCTCTGGAGTCATGGCTTTTCTACTTTCTACTCCTTGTTTCACAAGCCCATTCCTAGGTAAAGAGAGCTGATGTGGGGAATTACTGTACCCCCAAGGTTGGGACTTCCTTGCCATCCCACAAGAGAAAGCAGGAATCACAATTTGTCCCTCTGCTGTGTATTTCTTCTGCTAGAGCCACACTAATGGCAGCCAGAGCTTGCCTGAATGATGGCTGGTTAAGGATTGCATGGAGTTCTTAGGATTTGGTCCACCAGGAGCATTTTTCTTGAGCTTTTTTTCTAAGAAGACAGAGCAGGGCTCATGCCCTTCAGATCCTCTTTACCCTCCCACTGTGGTACTTATAAATCTTCTGATTTTGTTTTGTCTGGCCCTTGTCCAAAAACAGACCTGTCGAATGAAAGGCAGCTTTGGGATCATTTATCAATGTAACAGTGGGAATAGTGGGCTGAACAGTAGTTTTGTGCTGTTACCAAGTGAAACCACCATGAGCAGTTACCTAATTGGAATAATATGGCACATGTTCCCATAATTGCTCTCCTTTGATAACTTCACTTAGGTCATGTTTTCTCAGTTAATTATCATTAGAAAAATATCTAATGAAGGTAACAAGGACTAAGGGTCACAAAAAAATGGGAATAGGCTGCAGCATGACTGATCTTCAGACACAAATATTTTCTTTACATTAATGGTAATAGAAATGGTATAACTTGGCATCAACTGCAAATGTAATCAACAGCTATGGTTCCCAGGTATTTATTGTGACGGAAGGTCAGAGTGGAAGAGGGGTTATTAATGAAACTTAAGCCAAACTGTCTCAATTATGCTGCTGGAGGGCAGAGTCCTGACCTCGTCCTCCTCTGCAGCTGCCCAGACCTCCAGACACAGAGGAGAAATTAAACCCTACATCTTCAGGTAGAGCCTCCCAGCTACTCAAGCCTTGCTCCCACTTGTGAAAAAACCTGAATGAAATGGATATTACTCCGTGCTTAGGACAAGAATGAAGGCAGCGTGGCTGCTGATAAATCACATCATAGTTTTTTTGAGAGATGTAGAAGGATATTACAGTCTGGACAACTGCTCCAGAAAAAAAAACAAAACAAAACAACAAACAAACACCTCTTCACCCTTCCACACTTCCAACTGTTCTATTCTGCAGGGAGCAGCTTAGGTGTTTCAACAGGGAAACTTTTCAGAATTTCCACTGTTTTCCTTGAGTAAAAGCCTTTAATTTAATCTATATGGTCTTTAAAAGTGCATCTTAACCTGAAGGATATGCTGATAAACTTATTAGTATGTATTAGGCTGGTATCTGTCTCACCTTATCTCAGGTGCCTAATAGTTAGAGGTCTAAGTCTGACCTGGTGACCTCAAGCTTGCTTTATAGTCAGAAGAAAAAATGGGCATTCCCAGATTGCAATCCATCTTATTTGAGCTAAGTACACAAGACAGGTCAGATGAATTGTGGCCTGGATTTGCTTCCACTGAGTATAACAGGAAGCCAGGGTAACGAGCAGAGGCTTAAATGTTGAACTTTCAGATGTCTACATTAAGGTAGATGAATTGCACCCTGAAGTTATGCACACTAATAAATTAAACAGTAGAAGGGAACATGCCCTGTCGCTTTGTTGCCTACAATACAAACAGGTTTGGATGGTACCTGGCTGGTTTTGACCCAGGTGGCCTATTGCCATCCACACCAGTTCTGGAGTGAGCTGGGGTCAGAGACTGTTGCTAGGAGGCAGTCTGGATGTGGCTGCTCAGTGTCTGAGGGCACAAGGATTCAATAAAGGGATGCAGGCCTTTCTACTCTAGTTAGCTGCAGTGCCAGGGAGCGGCGAGAGAGCATTTAATTTTAGAAAGTGGTCATAGTCTTAGCAGTTACAGGAAACAATTAATATCCAACCCATTTTAAAGCTACAGAATTCAAGTCAACACTTTCCTGCAGATTTCAGTGGAAGCAGACTCTAGACAGATATACAGATAGAAATCCCCTCCTCCAGCCTCCAAGGGCCTCCAGAAACCCACAGCAATCTCCCTTCACAAAGTATGAAACACTAATCTTATTGATAGAGAATAACAAAGATGTGAGCAACTGTGTGACAACATCTAGCCAAAACATTATGTTTTAAGACCATGATTCTGTTCCCACTGACTTCAAAGCTACAGGATCAGGCCTGAGGTTTTTCGCTGGAATGATAATGGCCAGAAGTGGAGTTATTTTTATTCTTTATGAGAAACAATGAATAAGAGATCATGCTTACTTTTCACTGGAAATTCTGAAACAACCAGTTCACTTCAGGGGGAAAAAAAGAAAAAAAAAAGAAAAAAAAAAAAAGAAGCCCTTTACACTGAATTATTTTTTTTCCACTATGGTCATGAACACTTTCAAAGAAGCCTGACTCAGGACAGCCAATGCAGGATAAAGCCAAGCTACTAAAACGTCTTTCCTTTCCTTAGACATTTGGGGCCTGTATTCCTTTGTATATTTTGTCACTGGGAAATAAACCAGCTGTGTTCTTGAAATCCCTGTTTCTCTTTCTAGTTAGGTCAATTCACTTCCATGCATTATGTTTGGCTCTGCTAGTGTCTGTGAGGGAACCTGTGCTTTGATTAATAGCATTTTGCCTTTTTTTTTTTCTTTAAGCTTGCTTATTGGCAAGGTGGTTTTAATTAACCAAGCCACTAACTAGAATCAATTACATGAGCTAAGTAAAGCAGAGTAGAAAACTGTGGAAAGGTGAAGACAACAGTAAGAACTAAAGCACATCACACACAAAATTCTCCAGCAGAAAGAACTAAAACCAGTCTATGCCACCATCACCTTTGCTTCGTAAATTACACAAAAAGTCAATATACAGTTCTGTGTTGCAAATCTACTCACAGAATCCTAGAATAATTTAGGTGGGAGGAGACCTCTAGAGGATTCTAATGCAACCTCCAGATAAAAGCAGGGTCATCTACGGGGTCAGACTAGATCTTTATCCAGTCAGGTCTAGACAGCTTCCAAGGAGAGAGGTTGTACTAACTCTCCTGGCAGCCTGGTCCACTGCTTCAGTGTCTTCATGGAGAAGAGATATTTCATTCTATCCACATTGAACTTCTCTTGTTTCAATTTATCTTTGTTGCTTGTCCTTCCACCATGCACTATGTGAAGAGTTTGGCTCCATCATCTCTTAATGGCCTCAATCCAGTGTCTCAGCCAGTCTCTGTAGTTTGGTGTCATCTACAAGCTTAATGGGACTACATTCCAGCACCTCCAGGTCACTAGTAAAAATGTGAAATGGCACAGGCACCATGACAGATCCCTGCAGTACTCCATCAGTTACCAGCCTCCAGCCAGGGTATGACCCATCAACCACTATTCAATATCAAATCAGATTTTATCCATCTCATTGTTCACCACTCCAGAGTGCAGCATCCCAGTTTGAAAGCTAGTTAAAGGCCCAGCCAAAATCCAGGCAGATTACATCCACTGCTCTCACCTCATCCACAAATCTAGTTGCTCTTCATAGAAGACAATCAAGTTGTCAGACAGAAGTTATTCTTGGTAAACCTATACTGATTTTTCCAAATCACCTTCTCCTTTACACATCCAGAAATGGCTTCCAAGAGAACATACTAGGGATCAAAATGAGGGTCATAATTTTGTAGTTCCTTGAATCATCTTCCTTTTGGGCTTTTCTTTAAAAATATACACAAGATTCACTTTCATCTAGTCTTTGGTGTCCTCCCATTAGCTCCATGACCTTTCAGAGGTGGTAGAAAGTGATCTTGCTACCACATTTGCCTGCACTCTCCAATGCAGCCTATATGGTCGTAAGGACTCAAATGGATTGAGCTCTCTTATGCAGATCTGACTTGATCCTCATCCACTGCTCATAGTGCTCTGAGCACTTTCTGTAAGCACAAGAGCCTGGGATTTCTTCACTTCTTGGTGAAGACCGAGGCAAAGAAGGCCTTGAGTACCTCAGCTTTATCTGTGTCTGCTGTCACTAAGCCACCACCTGCCTCTTTCAGCAAGTTCCATGTTTTCTTCATTCAGCCTTTTACTGCTACTATAACACTAGAAGTTCTTGCTGATTTTGATGGCCCTTGCAAGGCTTAGTTCTAAGTGAGCTTTGGTTTACCTGACATGATCACCATGTTCCTGGACAACACTGCTTCCGTGTTGTCCCTCCAGATGTCAGGCAGACTCATGTTTCCCATTAGAACTGGGGTTTGTGATCTAGAGACTTGATTTACTTAGAAATTATGGAGTTTCACCAAACAAGCTCTGATGGAAAAGCAGTGCCAAGAAGTTTCATTACTGAGGCCACAGATGTTTAACTATGGTTCTAATAGCTCTGAAAATTACTTATTTATCCTGACATTTTTTGATGGAGCTGAAACCACATCAGGTACAAGATTTTTTCAACATAATTATGAAGCATTTTTATTACAGAGAACTTGGGAATGTTTTATATTTTATTGGTGGTCCATAAACCAGTTCTTAAATGTTGACAGTTTGGGTTGGAACAACTGATAGGATTTTGTTCAGATTCATTGCTGAGGACCAGACTGCAGTACTCACTATCAGAGATAATAGTTCCTTCTCAAAGGGTCTTGTTTCATTTAAGTCAACATGAATCTTCAAAAACTAACATGTAACTCAATAAGAGAAAAGCTGTCAATGTAGTTAAGAACAAGGCATGCATTTCCCCTTCTTTCAATGAAAGGAAAAAAACCCCATATCAGTCATATTTGGGACGTGTTCTGCAGAGAAATCTGGCTTAGCAGTGTGATGGCCCTTTTCTCCAGACACCACAACACAAATTCTCTCCATTTAGTCAACATTTGAACCCTGACGTGCTTTTCATGAGCTTTTCAAGGATGTGATAGCACTGTGTCCAATCTGAGTCCAACCTTGGGTTGTTGGAGGTAAAGCTAAAAATGGGAATTCGTTTGGAACTGTTCAGATTTCTAAACCAATGTCCTTCCCCTGCTTGCCAGAACTTGATAATAGTATGACAGTTTGAATCTCATCAAATGTACTTTTGGTACATTTTTTGGTTTTTTTTTTTCCTTCTGTAAATGAAAAGGGAAATCTCCCAACAGAAATATGCTTGCAGCCCATATGCAAATTCAGGCTAGCATCATTGTGCTTGCTGCCATTGGGACATATTTGGATGCTTCTGCTATAATCAAAGTAGAGAGAGATTTACAATGAAATTCATGAAAGCTCTAAAGTGCCATTTAAATGCTGCCTTCCCCCCAGAGTAATCCATGCTCTAAGTTTCCAGCATTAAATCCCCTGGTTATCTTATTACTTCTACATATGCTTGTAGGCATGCCTAAGAGGGTTTAAGTCCTAATAAACACTTAATTGATGCTTATGCTATTTGGAGATTTATAGTTCAAATATTCTCTTGCATTTTAGAAAAAAAAAAAAAAAAAAAGAAAAGAAAAAAATCCTGCTGTTTAGCAGTTAGTCATAGGATTTCCTGCAGGAGTAAATCTGGTTTTAGTTTAGGTAATTTCTAGCACTTTCTTTGACAATGCTCCAGTACTGTACAGGAATATTACCCACTAGGCTGTATGGATTCAACCATTCTTTTTCTGAAGTAAGACTGTAGCTGTGTGGACACAAGTCATGCTGCACCATTCCTCAAAGTCAAACCAGGGTTTCTCAATTGGACTTATTCCCTAGCATGGACATAGTTTCTTTTTTCAGCCAAGCCACTATCCATTTATTCCTTGAAAAATAGAACTGGCTCAATTGTCACATCTCGTGGTAATCTATAGCTGATAACAGGGCTATTTTTTGGAAGAGAAGAGACCCAAATCTAGATTTTTTTAATGCAAAATAGAAGTGCCAAAAGAAGCCCTGCCCCCAAGCACTGGGAAGAGGCAGGAATGCCTTCAGTCTACCCAGGCGAAAATAAGTGCAGGCACAGTTCTTTGACAAGTAGGTGAAGTTCTATGAATTTATGAAATGTAAGCACCACTACTCCCAGAATCCTTTTGTGAGATTGGGCTTGCTAAACTGCCAGAGCACAAAACATACTTTGTGTCTCTGACTTCCACATGACAGGTATGACCTTCTCCGCCACTTTCTGAGCTAGCTGACCTCCTGTCCAGCAGGCTGCAGTTCTCTTATCTGTTTAACATCCCCATTTTGTCTTGCAGGGGAGTCCTCGTGCCCAGTGCAGGGTTGTGCTCTCTACAAAGGGTCAGGGGTAGTATGACACAAGGTACTATCAGGGAGGTGTTCCCAAAGAATAACTTTAGCACCTGTGGAGATGGTAGAAATAAAGGAATAATCAGAACAGTAAAGGTAGTAAGTGCTTTAGTAAGATACTAAACCTTTCTGCTTAATGAACTCTTTGTGAATCCCTCCTGCTTCTTGTGTCAATTTAGTCATTCAAACAGGAAAAACTAGACTTGGAACTCATCACAATCTTGACAGATTGAGAGATCTGCCTGTCTCTTTTCTCACATAACCTTTCATCTCACAACTCTTTGGCCAAGCTAGTCTTGTGCACATTCTGGAAAACTCTCCCTCTAATACTTTTCTCCTGTCCATAGAAGGAAAGCTTACAGCAACAGTATTTTCTGTCTCATCCACTTTGCTATTGAGGCACTGGAAAGGCCAACTTCCTAATCCAAAGGGACACACAATGGCATGTTCCAAAACAGCCATTCCCCACCAGTCTGTCAACAAAACGCACTCTGGCTTGTAGTGTATAGAAAATACACATAAGTGTACTATATCAGTGCATTTCTGTTCAGGAAACAAGTTAACAATATGTTAACAAAATGTCTCTAAAAAGAGGCTCTTAGGCATTTTGTCTCTGGTGGGTTTTAAAAAATAGTTTCAGTTCTATCATAAAGTACAGCTGCTATGTCAATGGAACACATTTTCTATATAGAACTGCATCCAAAGTGAATCCAACTGCGTCCATCTATATCTATTCTGTGAAAAAGTACAGCTAATTTTTTAAGTCAGCAAGGACCTTTCTTGTTTTCCCTTTCTTGTTTTCATCCTTTCTAAATTTACTTGTAAGTATATTAGCATTTTACTTCTCATGTGGACTACAAAAATACCTGCCTTGTTTATGGCCATTAGCATTAAGGACATACAGAAGGGTAACACCACAGTTCTAAATATCATGTCAAAATTGGTTGTTGCACATAATTTCCATGCACTAAAGGGATCCTATCAGGTCAATTTAGGTCCCAGATTTTATTTTGATAAATAAAAGCTTTTAAAAGTCTTAAAAATGAAGTATTTTCATGATTATTGATTCAACAGTGCAATGGGGACTTTATCCTTTTTATTTTTTCTCCTTTTCTTTTTTAAAGCAAGCACTGACCTCCAGTATTCCCAGTGCAGAGGTTACACTGGTTAGCTGATCACTGCTTGCCCATGAGAACCTAAAACTCTGAACTGAGTTTAAAGAGGTGGTTAAGCTTTACATAAGATGACTGGTTTTGCTGTCAGAGTTAAGGAAAAAGGGTAAATAAACAATAGCAAAGATATATATTCTCACATATAAGAGAAAAAAGAACAGAGATTTGTTAAAACCTGTTTAGACAAAGGTGGATGTTTTATCGTTTTATAATGGCAAGTGACCTGTCCTGAAGGGTATTCAATCCAATCAAGAACATGGAAGCACTGCATTTATTTTTTCAATAACAATTTGCTTAAATACACTGTTTTAACATAGAGAACAAATCTAAAGGAAATAGTCTCAGAGGGCTGGAGCAGCCCTGGAGACAGGCTGAGAGAGTTGGCCTGTTCAGCCTGGAGAAGAGAAAGCTCCAGGAGGACCTTACTGTGGTCTTTTAATACTTAAAGGAGGCTTATGAGAAAGATGGGGACAGAATTTTCAGTAGGGCCTGTAGTGATAGGACAAGGAGTAATGGTTGAACGGAGCTCTAAGCAGCCTGAACGAGTTGAAAATTTCTTTGCTTACTGCAGGGGGGTTGGATGAGATGACCTTTAAAGACTCCTTTCAACCCAAACCATTCTATGTGTCTATGGTTCTAGGAGCTTGCTCCCAATACAGTGTCTAGGTTCAGTCACCTATACTAGGTAAAAAGAGAATGTAGGGAAATGGACAAAACATTCGGAGGGTTTTGGTATCATGTTCAGAATGTGAACCTGACACAATATCAGCACATATGTGACCTGTAAGACTTATTAGCAGCTGTGATGTACAAAGTCTAGGTTTGTCTGAGCCCTGCTCCTAAACAGCTCTGTTATACCTGAATTCCTCTTTCTCTTGCTGTCCATGGTATCAGCAGCCAATGTGAAGCAATAAAAATATGCTGTAACCCTCCCTACTCCCCTCTGTACGTACAGGTCAGGCTACAATTTGGTTTTGATTAAGTTAAATTTAATCTACGCCTTGAGCAGAAAAGAAATAAATACTTTGACTTTTTCTTTCTTTTTCCTTATTTTTTTTTTTCTTTTGGCAAAAAACAGGCACCAATATTGTTTTAAAACCAGCAAGAATATGGCATTCTTTATAAACCAGTTATATTTCAGGAACCTGTCCTTAAAAACACACAGTCCATTGTCCTGATCATGCTGGAAGCCTTGAGTTCCTATGTGTAAACTGTGTATTTTACTCACTGTTAAATTACAAGGGACTTCTCACATCCAACATTTTATTCAGACTGCAGTTCAGACTTAAGCAAGCCTTATTTGCTATCATTTAGTCATTAAACACTCTCATTCTCTTTGCTCCTTTACCTAGTTTTTCAGTGCTTTCGGGAAAATTTCTGGAAGAGCTCAGTGGGGATTCTAGAAGACCAGGATTTCTGAGCTTTGAGTGTTTAGTGTTTAGCTCAGTGTTTTAGTGGGACTGGTTTTGCCATTTCAGCCTCTCAAAATAAAGAATGCTGATACAGACTGAAACCAAAACATGACAGGTTCAAAGCCTTGTGAGATCACTCACACATAGCAGTAGCATTTTAGCTATCATAGTGCATTTAAAGCAAGATTTATATGTAGGGCTAAAACTTTTGAAACTTGCTGGTTAATGAAAGTCACTGACTCTAACAGAAACGTTTGACAGACACTTGATAGTTTCAAGAGTGACAGAAGCCTCCAGACAATAAGCTCCTACTTGATTTTTAATTTTAAAGGGAGAAATCCTCTGCAAACATGATCTTTCATGTATTTAATTTCAACCAATGTATTAACATTGCAGCAGCCTTTGTTCAAAGAAAGACATACAAAAACTTGACTTCCCCATAAGTCACAGCAGACACAGTTCAGGGAAAAATAAAAAGGTTCCTGACATTTGCAAAGTGTTTTGCTTTCTATTTATTTGTTTGCTTAGGCCGGTTGGTTAGTGGGGAGGAGGCACTTTTGCTGCAGCTCCTTGCCTCAGTGAGTTTCTGTTATCTGAAGGACTTGCATTCACACAAAGCGTTCTGTAAACGGCAATTTGTCATCAATTGAGGACAATCAAAGAGGGATCAGTTACAAGACAGTCTGCTGCTTATACTTTATCTACATCAGCACTTCTTCCTACCTTAGTGAAATCACAGCCTAGCACATGAGCAATTTCTGTATCTGTAACAAGTTTGCCAGATATTAAGAGCTGATTGAATACAAACCACAGGCTGAAGGCTTTTGTCTCAATATTTGCCCTTTTCTTGTTGTCACGAATCATCCATTGATTTCAAGAGCACAAACATTTATTGAGGGTGAGAGTTAATCTCTCTTTTATGCTTGTTTACACACCCTGTTGAGTCCAAGAAGCCAGTTGCACTTTTCACCTTGGTCTACAAGTGGTCATGCAAACAAATGTCCCAAACCTGAGCAACTCCCCATTGTATCCACCTATGTTTGTTTAACTCATGCTTCTGCTGCCTGTTCCTAACTTGGTTATATATTCATTGCAGAGCTAAGACCCTGAGATCAAAGGATCTAAATGTACACTGAGAAAACACTAGTGAGCAAAGAGCTTGATTGACCTTTGTGCAAATCCTTCAGTTTCAAAACTGTGTCTGCTGATACTCAAACCTTGTGTGTGCATATATATACACATATAGTAAATAGTGAGTAGAGTAGAGCAGAACACAGTAAACACAGAGATATTACACATCTCTATAAAGAAAAAGATGCAGAAACATTACTTATCATGAAGAAAAATTTAACACATTTAACTTAAATCCAAGATTTCTTCAGTGGGTTACACATTTTATTCAAATACTTAAGACAGTAAGGATAGCTGGAAAAAATATCCTTGTCTTGATGTGCCTGTTAACAGAGATGCTCAAATACATTTTTTAAGTTCTTGTGCATGCCTGAAGTTGATAAATTCTTTGTTCCATAAGGTGCACATCACTAATCCCTGTGTGCCTTGCTGCTAGACAGATTTGGCTTGTCTGGCAAACTTGTCCTTAGCACTCAAGTTCCAACAACAGAAAAGAAACCCCTAGTGAGGGCAGCACAAGGTTGGAGACAGCCTGAAAAACTACGGGAAGAAAGAGAAAGAAGTGACTGTCTTTATGGATCTTTTGCCATTTGTCAGTGAGGGAATGACATCTTCTTAGGAGCCAGACTTGATACTTAGCCCTTAAGAGTGAGAGGCTGATACGAGATTTCTGTGAAGGATGGAGAAGCCTTCCTCTTAGGGGCATTTTCTTGCTAGTGTAGCATCACACAGACACTAAGAAATGAGAGAGCATTGTGTGCTACCTCTGACACAGCTCATGAAGAGACACCCGGCCCTGGAACAAGCTCACAGCTGTGTTGCATTTCAGGTTGCTTCATGTCATGAGGCACCAGAGTGTAAGTTTTCCTGCTGGCTTCAAAGGGTGCACTGAAAAGCTTCGTGACACCTGGGGCTTGTTAGGGTTTTCCTTTGGGCATTCCAGATGGAGCACGTCAGTGATACTTTGGCGTGTGCTCTGAGGCCAAGACTAGTGTGTCTACAACGGCAATTTACTGCAGGTCAGGAACATGCTTCTGAAGCTAATAATCTAGTTAACCCCTCCAACTGCTTCTTGCATTGCATCATGGAGTGGTCTTCTATCACAGGAAATCAATACCTTTTGGGTCAATATAAACCAAAGGATGCTTTTTGGCATTAGACCTAACATGCAGCAAGTGGTAATGAGCTGAGATGTAGAGGATAAAGCCAGAGCTAGTTCAAAAACAAGTTCCAGAAATGTTTAAGCCACATCACTTAAGTCACAAAGGCAAAGGCAAGGACCGGAAGAATGAAGAACCATAGTAGGGGCGGATCAGGTTCAAGACCATCTCTGGAAGCTGCAGGTTCACAAGTCCACTGAATCTGATAAAATACATCCACGGGTCCTGAGGGAATCGGCAGATTAAGTTGCTAGGCCACAATCCGTCACAGTTGAGAAATTATGGCAGGCTGGTGAAGTTCTCACTGAATGGGAAAGGGAAAACATAACCCCCATATTTAAAAAGAGAAAAAAAAAAGAAGACTCAGGGAGCTACAGTCTAGTCAGTCTCACCTCTGTGCCCAGCAAGATCGTGGAGTAGATGCCCCTGGAAATTATGCTAAGGAACCTAGAAAATAGAGACATAACTGATGACAGCCAACACGGCTTCATTAAGGGCAAATCCTGCCTGACAAATTTGGTAGCCTTCTGTGATGAGACTACAGTATTGGTAGATAAGGGAAGAGTGAAGGATGTCATCTACCTGGACTTGTGCGAAGTGTTGTCCAACAACATCCGGTTCTCCTAATTGGAGAGATCTGGATTTGATGGATGGACCACTTGCTGGGTAAGGAGTTGGCTGGATGGCTACACACAGAGTTGTGGTCAATGGCTCGATGTCCAAGTGGAAATCAGTGACAAGTGGCTTTTCTCAAGGGTCGGTACTGGGACTGGTGTAATTTAACACCTTTGTGGATACATAGACAGTGGCACTGCATGCACCCTCAACAAGTTTGCTGATGACACCAAAGTGTGTGGTGTGGTTGACACTGGGAGGAAGAGAGGCCATCCAGAGGGTCCTTGACAGGATTGAGAGGTGGGTCGGTGCATCATCATTTGTGCCTCCCCACATATAGGGAAAAATTTCTTTGTATCCTCATTAAGAATACCTGTTGTTGCAATTCCCACACTGGTTTTGAGGTGATTGTTGCTACAGCAGAATAATACTTCAGTAGGAACTCCGATTCTACCATGCTGGGCCATGCACTTGCAGTGAATAAAAAGCCTTAATCCTCTTAATTTTTAATCTGAGTGAAATCCTTTGTTGATCTATGGCCTGAAGCATGAGAGTTTATTTTGTTTCCACACTTTATTTATACCAGTGACATTTGTGCTGTGTTATTGCAACATATTGTTCAGAGGCCTTTCTGAGCATGTACTTATCAAATGACTTATTCATAATGCTCCTGCTTGAATGATAACTTGCTTGAGCACTAACACGACAAAGCATGCTCTGTCAATCTAGAGATCTTCACACCAGCCTCTGATGGCATAAAAAAAGTGAAATACAAGTGAGTGGGATGCATAAATTCACACCCTCTGCGTTGTTGCAGCAGAGGCTGAAGGCCAAGAACCATCAGTGCAAATAGGTGTAAATTTATACAACACAATCTTTGTGCTGTGGTGTCTTTTTTGGATGATAAATGATAATGAAATGGTAGTTTAAGCGAAGAAAATGTCTGTGTCACTCACGAGTTTCAAACCCACTGTGTTCTGCATGATTGCTATCACAGATCTTGGAATCTAGGCTAACATTCCCAATCTTTCAATTACATGTAAGTGGGGAGTCTTATAAATTGTGAGCTTTTCTGAAATCTAGCTATGTTCCAGTGATTGCTATCTGAATCCCACCTACTGAGTGGTGACAGAACCAGGCTTCAAGATCCTAGCAGCTACTCAGGTCTCTCAATTTCTATTACATATTAGTGTGGCTGACTCTGCCTTTTTTCTCACTAATCTGGCTATAACTTAGGTGATCTCTGTGCATGGTATTATCTAAAAAAAAATAGTGAAGGAGGAAGACCTGAGAGATACTGAGGTCTTCTGCATGAAACAGTCATGTGTGACCCAGGAGAATACTTGTAAAATATAATGGCTAACTTTAGACAGCCCACTGACCATGTAACCTCCTTGACTTGTTCTACGCTCTTTCTCTCATTCTAACTCTTCCTTTTTTCTTTCTATCCATTATCACTTTCCTCACTGTCAGCAGAGCTTACAATTTGCAGTTGACTGATTTATAAACTTTGCACCAAATAAAGGTTAATGCAAACTACAAACAGCAGCTCATGTTTTAACCCTCAGGGTTTTTTTTCTCTATGAAAACCTCAGGTGTATTGGGCACCAGATTTGTACCTCCCACATGACAGAACCAAATGACTCCCCGAGCTTTTATACAGGCTTGGCTCTGTGCTTCATTTGATTGGACTAATTGGGTTTACTTCAGAGTGTTTGATTTGGTTTAAAATGATTTTCCTCTTCCTACTGGCTGCATTGACCCACAGGTAATAATCTAATGTCTATAAAGATTCAAAGCCCTTTGGAGGGGTGGAGGGGAAAGTGAGCCATACCAAGGTTGTCTGCATGCTTAGCTTATCAGGTATCCATTTCTCCTCAGATCAGGTTTTCTGGTACATCTGATGTTCTAGTACCTCAAAAAGCTTCTGTCATTATCTCCTAAATAAAAGCTGTGATCCTCTGTCATAGGAATTGTATTTTCTTAATAGAATAAGAAAGGAAGCCAGGTGAAGATATTCATAACAGAAATTGATGCTTCTAGTTCTCTTGAGCAGGAATGTTATTCAGGAATGACGGCAACCTGGAAATTATTATTTTTATGCTCATGCCATTAGTTTCATAAAAACATGTGTATTTTTTCCTTCTTGAACTTATGACCAGGATTTGCTGCTATGTTGTAGCCCTGCATTCTTGGAGTTGGGGGACCTCTGATTCTATAACCTAAGATCCTTCTCTTAAGGTTTGAGAAACAACATGAATAAACCAATACATGTTTTGTGTTTGTTTTGTTGTTGTTTGTTTTATTTTTCTTGAAAAACAAGAAAAAATGAAATGTAAATATGGTAACATTATGGTGCAGTGAGAATGCTCTTATTGAGCATTAATAAGTTATCCAAAGAAAGTAGCACTGAACTGAACAAGTCCTTCTTGTGGGCAACATTTTAGTCCAAGTGAATTAGTCATTAGAATCAGAAAAAGCAAGAGAAGATTTTGATATATGTCCCAAACTATCTCATCTACTTTTAAAAGTATAATGAGCAGACAGAAGAGCGAGTAAAAAAAAAAAGGTCTTTTATTATTGTTATGTTTTACTTATGTTATTCTATGTTAAATATTTTTCAATGACGCTGTTGCAGTTTGAGTTGGGAACTTTTAGACATGCCTGACCAATAATGTGCACACTATAAAATTAACTTAATGTTTTACTACATTTGCCTTTGAACGTGAGTCCTCTTCATTTTTTATGGTTAAGTGAAATGCAGAATGTTAAATTCCAGAGTTGGCAGCCATGTGCTCTAGTAGTTATTCATTTCTACACCACAGATTTTGTTTCAAAGGCATCATTCTTGTGCTGGATTGTATCAATTTTTCTGGGTGTTGTTCTACAAGGAACACCCCAAACATGAGCATAGTCTCATTCTTGTTGATTTCTTAAGAGTACCAGAATTTGTAACTTAATATATGGAAAACTAATTTTGAGAATTTTATAAACAAATTATATAGAGAGATGTATTAAATCCTCAACTGTTTTTCTGAATATATGAACTTCCAATATTTTTCCCACGAAAAAACCTCTGCAACTTGTATTTATGCTAATCCTGTGAAATTGTCCTGGAATTTTACCTGTCATGGAAGATAGAAAGAAGAAGTTTCTATTGGCAGCAGAAAAAAGAAAAAGAAGAAAAAAAAGATTTCCAGATTACAAGAAATACAAAATCATGTGTAGCAGTACAGATGGTAGGAGACAGAAGTTGTAGCAACCTGTGAGTAAAGTGTGCCCTCAGAATCTAAAATAAATATTTTTGTAAGAAAACTAATTGATAAACATAATTTTGTGTCTTGTATCTTTGATTCTTGCATAGTTAATGGGTGAAGTGGGCGTTCTTGTTAAACAGATTTTCCAGACTGGGAACCCCAACTAGGTTTCATGACAGAAACAAAACTAGGCAATAAAAACCAACTAAAACTGTAATTATTTTCTGTGGTACAATGGAAAAATTGAATAGATTTCTAATTACTGACTATAGAACCTATGTTAGTACAGATTTTCATTCCAGTGCACTAATTCCAACCTGTTGTGTTTTTTTCTAGTCATCTTACCTAGCTGTAATTAGCTTCCCTATTTCACACGTGAGGTTGAACTTGAGTAACCAGATAGAAGTTCTTCAGCATGCTCAGGAATGGAGGCTGATGTCAAAGATTCCATCTGGCAAAAAAAATTGCCTGGCATAATGCAAGTAAATCATGGAATGCAAGATGCCAAACATTTTCAAGTTAACCTTGAGTGGGACCATCACACAGAACTTCCATCATTCAGGTCTGAACATCACCACCACCCCTTGATGTCTCTTTGGAGACAAGTAATTATGTCAGATTTTAAAGATAGGAAATCATCTCAGTCATCTCTAATTGCAACTAAACTGACCTCTGGTGATTGGTTTTGCTTGTCTTAAGTTTGCTCTGTGTGGAAACCAGAGTGAGGAAGGAGGCAGGTGAGCATCCAGGTCTCTTAAAATGGAGTCAGGGCACAGCTAAGACATGCACAGGACTTTTCCTGGGTTAACATAGTTTGGGCAGAAAGTTAGATGTCTATCCAAGGTTGAAATGATGGTGCACCTAGGAGTTATCTATTTCTGTCTTTGGCTAGGATGAGCAGAGGATGACTAGCTTAGAGTTAGACAGAAACCTCTTAGATGTCTAAGGTAAATTGAAATCACCATTGAGGATTTGTCTCTAGGAAAAAAAGAAATTAGACTATGGCACAAGTAAATTTCCCACCCAAGGTGGAGAGAAGATTAAAGCAAGAAAGGCCCACTGGGCTTTCAGTCCTGACTTTTCAAATGCCACAGGATGGAGTGCAGTTTCAGTTTTGACCTTGAAAAATTAGCGTATTTTAGAGTTCTTTTACTCCCACTAGGTTTTAAAGGAAGCTGGTTAATGCAACATTCTGCAGAAGGAAGAAAGTGCTAGTCTTCCACATGTTGCAAAGGCAAATAGTTGCTGTCCTGAAAGAAATATTTTAAAACTTTGGTTTTTGAGAGGAGTTTGTGTCTTTCTGATGTTACTGTTGGTTTAGCTGGCAAATACTTCAATTTATATCATTCATATATATATAAATACATATATATATATATATCATATATAAACCACATAAATTTATAATTATAAATTATATATTTATTATGTTATGGTGTATATATATTATAAATTCATATTTATATTCTATAAAATATAACATGCATGAAAAATATAATTTTCCTCCTTGTTTCTAATTCCGGGAGAAATGGCTTTCTGATGCACTCTAAAACCTTCATCTCTCACTGAAGGAATAATGCCTGTTTAGCTGGAGTCTATTTATTTAAATAAGTACTATTATAAGAAAATAAATTTAGCAGAGTAGTCTCTGACATTGTGCACAAAGAGGGGTTCTATATATTTTTTTTTATATATATATATATATATATATATGTGTATATGTATATATGGTGTCATTTACATTGAACTTTTGAAATAGCAGCTTTTCCTGTAGGGAATAAAATTGAAGTCCTCCGTTGTTCCAAGATGGAGAAATGGTGACTTCTCTATTTCCTTCTCCTGCCTGTGAACTTCTCTTTCCAGTACCAAACTTTCCAGAAGGAAGAAAAGTGATCGCCATTTTAGAAGCTGTGTTTATCCTTCTGTCTTTTCTCTGTAAAGCAACTCTGTTTATCTTAGCAGTATTGTGTTTTCAGAGAAGAACAACAGCCAGACATTTCAGAGATTGGTATCATGCTGATAAATTGCTGCAGCCTGAGAAAAAGCTGCAGTAGAGCCATTACTTCTGCTCCACTCTACAAGATGTCTGCATGGAAAGCACTCTGGCACTATGACAAAATTAATGGCAAACACTAAGAAAACTTAACATTTCCACCTCCTTCAAGAGCATTGTTTTGGCCTCTCTTCTGCTGTCATTTGCTCACTGCATAACACCAATTTTCATGCACTTTAAGTAAGAGTTGAGGGAAACAGCTGCCTGTTTTAAAAGCAACACTGCTGGTATTCTGCCATCACACTACCTGCATACATAGCAGCTTATATTACACTGGAATGAGAAGCAGATAAGTAATACATGTCATGCTGACAGATTTTTAGTGGAAATGGGTAAACTTTGGAAAGGGACAAGTTTGTCCATTTGGGCTGCTTAGCATGCTTCTATGATTACAAAGCTGAGGAGGTCTGCTAGTGTAAATTCCATTTTTCCCCATTTACTTTACCTTGTTACATCAGTATCAGATCAGACTCTACTTCACCTTGTATACATTATTCTTCTAGATTCAAAAGTATCTCCACTTCCTTAGTAGACAGAGATTAAAACACAAAAAAACTAGTCCCTGCTGCCAGTTTGATAAATTACTTATGAAAATAACTTATTGCACCTTTCACTTTTTCAGCCTTTTGCCTTTCTTGTCTGTATGGTTTGTCATTTTTCTGAGCTGAACTTTCTCCAATGCACAGAATTCAGCATGGAAGGATCCTAAACTCTGTTATCATGTCTATGAATTAGAAAAAAACCTCAAAAACTAATATAACTCCACCACTCAGAAGATCTGATGAGCATGTCCTTGGTTCAAGGAGCTTTATCTGCCAAGAGAGGTTTGTTGCACATTTCAGGAAGCACCCGAAAATTTCTAAGCATGATCACAAAAAAAATTAAATAATAAGTCATCTATGTGCTTATCCTGTTAAGAAATTATGTTACTTCAGTTTTATCAATTCCTCTCTATAATGCTAAATGCCTCAGTTTATTCACAATAAGCTAAATCCACTTCACAATGAAAGCCCACCTCAAAACCCTCACATAGTCCAGGAACAGTTACACTGATTAAAAGAAAATGAGGCAATGCCCTGGGAGAAATGTCCTTTGGTGACCTTGTAACAAGTGTGTATATGAAGTGACTCTGGAATTATGGGTTTGACATAAATTGTGCAAGTTATACATGCCTTTATCCCAAAAGACACCCATCAGGCTAGGAACCTACATGTGCTAGTGTACACAAAGGACTGGATTTGCTGTAATTACCCAGCAAGATAAGCATTGCAATCTGTCTGGATGGGAAGGAGCTGAGTAGGAAGGATGAAGTCCATATAGGAGGGAGTCAGGAGACCTGGACTTCATTCTAAGCACTGTCTGACTGCTATACCTTATATCTCCTTCTGATGTCCTTATTTCTCCATTAGCTGCTGCCTGCTTTACCCTTGGTGATGGCAAACTCTGTGTGATGATGGCATCCTCCCATTGATTTAAGATCATTATGGGAATTCAGGAATTTAATGTAAAATAGAAAGGAAAGTACAAATAGCCATGGTGACACCTTGGGCAACAGAAATGCCTTTTCTGCAGTTTGTTTTCTTCACTCTGGAGAGTGAGAAGCCAAGGCTCCAGGGCACAAGTGTATAAATATTGTGCAGGAAACTGTGTCATCATTCCCTCCTCCACAATAACAATGTGTTAGTCCAGGGCCAGTTCTTTGCCAGGCATTTGTCTGGGGTTTTCCAGTAGCAGCAGCTAGGCCTAAGGCTTTTTCTTTGGCAGACTGTTCTGATGATCTTTGGCACTACCCTGTTGCTGGTTTGGTTGGCTTCTGTGCAACAGAAATAAGCTTAGAGTTAGGCAACTGCTGAGGATCTGGTTTGTCTTTCTTTCTGACATTTTTTCTGGTTTGAACATAAAATGCAACACTTAAATTGAGGTTGGATTTATAACATAGGCCTTGAAATGCAAGAATAAAAGTTGTACAGTAAAAAAACACAGTTACTGTCCTTAATAGCACTATGTGTTTTTAGGGTTGATTTATGAAGGTTGGAGCCTTTACTGCAAATGCACAAAACAGGGATTACCAGCCCATCAGTTTGAACGTGTAGGATTATAAAATCATAGAATAATTCAGGATGGAAGAGACCTTGGGAGGCTCGAGCAGGGTCTACTATGAGGTCAGACTGGGTTGCTCAGGGCTTTACCCAGTTGGATCTTGCAAACCTCTGAGGATGGAGGCTGAATAACCTCTCCTCTATGTACATTCAAGCCAAACCCCTTTATGTTTCACCTTGTGCCTCTTGTCTCTCATCTTCTTGCCAAGCACTGCAGTAAGTGATCTGTCTTCTCACTGCTCTCCTGAGGCACAGGCTGCCTTTGGGTCACAGGCGCAGATCTCTTCTCCCCTTCTAACAGGGCACGTTCTCCAGGGATGAAAGCTACTCTGCAGCTTGCTGGTGGCTTTGGCTGCTGCCATGGCACGCTGTTGGATCCTGCAGTTTTCCCTGCCTGGACCCTCCAGGGCATTTCTGCAGAGCTGCTCCCCAACCACAGGCTTTGAACTTTTACTGCCACCATCTATCCAAAACTGGAGAAACTCAGATGTGGAGCTTTAAACTTCTGTGGATTAAAAACAGTCCAGAGGAGAAGGACTTGGGTGTGATATTTGATGAGAAGCTCAACATGAGCCAGCAATGTGGGCTTGCAGCCCAGAAAGCCAACCCTGTCCTGGGCTGCATCAAAAGAAGTGTGGCCAGCAGGTCGAGGGAGGGGATTCTCCCCCTTTACTCAGCTCTCATGAGACCCCACCTGGAGTGTTGTGTCCAGTTCTGGAGCCCCCAACATAAGAAGTACACAGAGCTCAAGGAGAGAGTCCAGAGAAAGGCCACAGGGATGATCCAAGGGCTGGAGCAGCTCTGCTATGAAGACAGGCTGAAGGAGTTGGGGTGTTCAGCCTGGAGAAGAGAAGGCTCCAGGGAGACCTTAGAGCACCTTCCAGTGCCTGAAGGGGCTCCAGAAAAGATGGAGAGAAACTTTTTTCAAGGGTCTGTAATGAGAGGACAAGGGGGGATGGATCAAAACTGGAAGAGGGGAGATTTAGGTGAGACATGAGGAAGAAATTCTTTAGAGTGAGGGTGGTGAGACCCTGGCCCAGGTTGCCCAGAGAAGCTGTGGCTGCCCCATCCCTGGCAGTGTTGAAGGGCAGGCTGGATGGGGCTTGGAGCAACCTGGTCTGGTGGGAGGTGTCCCTGCCCATGCAGGGGGTTGGGACTGGATTATCTTTAGAGTCCCTTCCAATTGAAACCATTCTATGATTCTATGATATACTTAGGTCAGGAACACAACACTTTGGGTTCTGTAGAACTTCAAGCACCTGAGATTTTAATACCCTTGTATTTTTTTTAATGTCACTCATGACTCATTTCTGCAGTTTTCCCTATTTTAGCTCCCACCTCCTTTCCTGTGGTCAGAGGTAAGGCTCTGTAAACTGGCTTAGCCATGCTCACAAAGGCAAACTATCTTTACGTTTCACATCTGATTCAGTCCAAGTTTCTACTCTTTATTTTCACAACTTTCTCATACTGTTACAAGTTGTGCTCACAGGGCTCTTCAGCGATAAATGATCTTATGATGTCACCCAGGAGGAAAATGAGGTAAAAATTAGAAGCATTGCCGAGTGCAACCAGTGCGACGAGAATGGGTGCCCAGGGGACTATGCCCTGTGAATATGGCAGTAAAACAATGAGGAAACTCAACCACCTGTCCCACATGGTCCTTGTCTCAGGGATGGCTGGAGTTGTGGGTGCTCCCTCAGACAGGGAAAGGGCAGGTTCCCTTGCCCGTGGATGGCTTGAATGCACTGCTTTGCTTTGCAGGGTAGGAATTGTGAGCAGGAGGGCTGAGGTCAACACATGACATTGTCACAGGACAATGAAAAGGGCCAGGGATTATTCATGTTGCTGAAATTATCTGATATGAGCCCATACTCAGGCCGAGACTCTAATTTCATTTTCTTAAAGACACATCAAGTACAAGTAGTGATGTTTTCTTTACCTGCCAGGGGCCTTCGGTGGATGCATCCAGCTCACCCTGGTTGTGAGGTTGGGGGTCCTGTTATGCTCCTTCCTAAGGCAAATCCAAGCTATATCGTGGGCACGGGTGAGGCTCAAAATGACTCCTGGGGCTTTACAGGGTTCCTGCTCCCACATAACCTGCAAACTGGGGTCCTTCAGCATGGAGACTGAAAAGCTTTAGTTGCTCAGTGCCCCAGATCAATCCTTATCACTCACAGTGCACTCACAGATGTGGCATTCCACTAATACTTCTATTTTAATCCCTTTTCTTACAGAAGAAGAAATTAAGCCACAGAAGAACAGCTTTGCCTACGGTAAAGCAGGAAGTCTATAAAACTCATGGAATTCTCAGCTGAAAGCAGATATGCTGAAGACAGAGACATTTGTTTTGGTTTGGATTTTATCCTTCTTCTTTTTAATGTCCATCCATAACAGCAAGAAAATTTTCTGAAACATGGTTTAAAGCTGACAGACAAAACCAATACCTGCTGCATAACAACAGCAAGATTGCTTTGTAAAATACATCTAATAAAACTGAGATCTACTACTGTTTAAAAATGAGCAGGTCAAAGAATTTGACCTAACCCTGACAAATTCTGGTTTAAGTCACCGTAGCTCAAAAGGCCTCAGGCCAGACTGATTAACTATTGGTTTTCTGTCTGTGTGGATGTTTCACACACAGAAAATATATGTGTGTCTGGGAACATGGAAGTAGGTACACACATGGACACTTTCACATGCACAAACACATTAGAATTGGAAAAAACAGCAGTGTAGGTCTTTCTTTTCAGGAAAAAGCCACAGACTTTTATAAAACCACCCTCTTCAAAGCAAAGAATTTTATTTCTTTGCATTTGTGAGGGACAAATGCAAGGCATTGATTATTTTGAAAAATTCTTTTTTGTTGTTTTGGTTTTTTTTAGCACTGAAAACTTACCAAGGAGATCTCATTTAACATCACATAACTCATCCGCCCATGATTGCAGGAGACTGATGTCAGGACAATTTTCTTCAGTTGATAACCCTTTCACCTTTAAGTTGTTTTGTTTTTTTACTTCAGGCCATCATGTCTTTGAGAAGTGGCTGCGTTTAACCTACTAATACAAGATCAATTTTATGCCCCTTGAGTAAAAAAAAAGAAGCAGCCCACACTTTGGTGGACGTAAGTTTCCAAGAAAGGTGTTTGTAGACTACATAACAAAAAACTGGAGGCTCCTTAAGAAATGGCAAATAATCTATATTGATCTTAAAAAGTAGTATGAGTTTTTCTTGCAGTTCAAAACTGAATCCCTCTGACATCTCTTAGCCAACAGTTACAAATCTTACTATTTGTAAGCCAAAGGGAAGTCAGCTCTCCTGATCAAAATCCTCACTGCCCTTTGATATGAATTGATCAACACTTCACACCAGGTTCAAACAAGTCGGTTCTGAACCCATTCCCGTGTGTGTCAGTATTGGCCGCATGTGTTGCAAAGACATTGAATTTGGGAAGATTCTTTCAGAGCTGACAATAAAAGCTTGTTTTTGCTTTGCACCTAAAATACTTTAGAGACGTGGTTTGTGGGATACTGGACTTGTGCATAAGGCAGTGATTTGGGACCAGACTGCTCAATATTCACTTTGTGATGCTTTCAGCTTTACAAAGCCTGTCTTCCATCGCTTCTAGCATTATTATGGGCCTTTGGAACATGCAAGTATGTGCTCTAGATAATGGTTGTGTTTTCCCCCCCTCACTTCTGCCAAAGAAACCGGTGCACACTGACTGTAGCACAGCGACACATTCTTGGATCACAGCTTTTACAGTTATGCACCTGTAAAATGAGCTCATCTGGTATTTAATCTGGTTTCATGTTATAAATCAGGAACTAAAATATATGGGAAAAACATCAGGTCTGATTTTGCAGTTGCTGGCTGGTTAGCAGGCATCCAGCATCCACTTGGATGGGAACATCACTGCAACATGGGAGCATCACTTAAATCTCTGACCCTAGGAGTATACATAAATGAGTTCAACATCTATTTGACTTACAAAAAGCAGCCATATATGTAAGCATGTCCAGTAATGTAAGATGCATCCTCTAGTGCTTTGTAGCAGAGATTCTGAACCTCAATATTTCCATCTAGCAACCATTTCCCATTTACCAATATAAAAAGACAAAAATATCCTCCTTTTTGGAGGCAGAGGATTACCTTTATCCAAGCCAAATGCAGAAATACAGTGAACAGCATTTTCTTTCTTCCAGTAAAGAGAAAAAAACCCCAAACTACAAACAGAACAAAACAAATAAACAAACAAAAAGAAAAACCCAAACCAAAAAAGCCTCAGTAGAAACGTTTGGTGAGAGTTAAGCTCCTGCAATTGAAGGACAAATCTTATCTGATTTTATCTGAAGGGTCAACATCTGATGCACACTCTTCTTTTGAAGAAACTCAATTCTTTCCAACTTCATCAAATTTAAAAGAAAATTACCTTTGGAAAGTAATGTACTCTTTTCAGAAAAGCATGAATTGGAAAAGCAGAGAAAATAGGAGTACAGTGCCAGCAAAGGCAAATGCTATTCAACAGAAAAATCAAGCTACTAAATTTGCTTTTATACTAGTTTGTAATTAAATATGAAATTTGGTATTAGATGCCCACTTTTACTGATGTGTGAACTCATCATCTATGATCTCCACTGAACACTTTTTCTCCCAGAAGGCTGTGAAATGCATGTGTTGTGGGGTGAACCTGGAAACTAGGCTAAATCTAGTCCAAAGAAGTGTCCTTGGCCTGATGTGCATCAATAGCTTTAATATACTTACCTGCTCCTATTATGCTGGATTGGTCACTAATATGAAAGCACACAGTTGGATTCAGAAAACAACCAGCATTTTTCTGCCAAGCTTTTTGAAGAATCATATTCATCCAAACTGAAACTCCTCTTACTTCAGGATAATTTGGGTAAAATATTTTGGCTGGTGACACTCACACTGTAGTTTGTGGCCCCTTGGTAATCTGTGGAGAACTGCTAACGATTCACAGAGTATTGTTGTGTTCATTGTACCTTTCTCCTTGTATCCAGGTGTCACTGTGAGGGTCAATAACATGCTTGTTTTTTTCCTAAACTCTGTTGCAGAAGTTAGAACTAATGTGGATTTGTATATGACTTTTCTTCTAAGAGGCTGTCAGAAGCAAAAAAAGTGCTTTTGAAAGAAAAGCAAATGAAGAAATTATGTCAGATGAGGAGCAGTGCTCAAAAAAAAAGTCCTAATTTGAAGTGGCAGAGTAGATGAGACAGTTGGAAATGAGAGTGGAAGCAGTGCAGACTTGTACTGTAGAGTGAGAATATAAGGAAATGAAGTGATGTGAGATTTTTGGCATGGGCAAAATTGTGAAGCTGAGTTCCTAGAGCCAACTTTTTCATGAATGGCTTTTAATTTCAGGTATCTGAACTGAAAAAAGCCCCCAAGCAACAGAAAGCCCAGCTTGGAAGGAAGCCCAGTTATTCAAAAAGTGTTGAGAATTGGCCCCTCTTTCAGTTTAGAGATGGTTGAGTAATAAATGAGAAGCCTCAATTTATCTTGTCCTCTGAGTGTAACTGGATGAACGCTGACTCTTGAAGCAATTTTACTGTTTCTGAATTGGCATTGAAAGATCTGGAAACTTTAGATCACTGACAAATATTCTCATTTAGGCCCTGGAATGTATTGTCTTCAAAATATACTCTTTCACTAGAGAAATGGGAAGACTTTATAAGCTTAAAAGGGTGTAATATTTGCTTTCTGGTGCGGATGTTTGACAGTGAGAATCTTATCATTAGATAAGAGTTAGAGTAGCTACCATCCCACATTCTCCAAACATAGCCAGATGGTTTGAAGACTAAGTAGTGAAAAAGCTCAGTCTTCAATCAAACAAAGCAGTTTGCATCTTTATTGTACCATTTGTTTAGTAAGCTGACATGGGATGCCTAACATCCTTAAATATCAGTATTTAGGCAGCTGCTTAATTAAATTCTCAAGGCTGCGTTTTGATGGGGGTAATTCATTTGAAACGAACAACAAAACAGAAACCCTTCCTTGCCCTCCTTTTCACAGATAATGCTCCGTTATCAGTTGCTTCTGGCTGGCTGCAAATAACAGTGACAGCTCAAAATGAGTCACTGATCTCTGCAGCCCCCCTCCATCCCTTACAAATGTGTCTCAAAATCTGATGGAAATTAAGGTAGGTGTTTCTTCAAATGAAAATATACATTTCAAGATCCTTTGTATGACCCTGAAGTGTCAGAGTCTGTTCAGGAAAATATCCTAGTTTAGCAGTGGGAAGAGTTTTGCTGAACAGATTTTACCTGTTGGGTTTTTTTTTACCTAATAAACTAATTATTATTACTTTTTAAAAGGTTCTTTATTCTAAAAATTTAGAATAATTTAAAACTAACAGTTTGAGTTTCTTCTACCCTATTGAAAGTCATCTTACTTCCTTAGTATATCTGAAAAGCCACTCTCAATTGTCAAGATTTTCCTGAATAAAATTTTCAGTGAGAAAAAAGCCACTTACTGTGCTTAACGTTTTTTAGCCACAGGTAACACAGCAGCAAGGAGATGCTCTGGCCCAAACCTGGACTGTAGTTCAGTTCAGGAAAAACTTTGCATGGCAAACCTCTTCATGTTCTTCTTACTCAGATATCCCTTGTTTCTCTAAATTATCAGTTCCATAAATGGTCTAAAATAAGCACCAGTATGTCTATTTTTGCCTTCCAGCCTAATAGTTCTGGAGATGCCATTCTATCCCATTTCCAGTGGGGCAAAGAAATGATAAGGGAGAAGGAACTGGTATCTGTTATCACCTTATTTATTATTCATTATATATGTATGTATGTCTGTTTAATATCTATGTTTACCAAATGTAAGAGTTAGTCTCAAGTCAGATATGGCTCTAGGGTAAATAAGGCAATTTAACAAATTTTAGGGGAGTTGTCATAAGAAATAAATATGTCCTCTTTTTTATAATGTGAGTTACTTAGAGACGGCACTGGCTTTCATTTAAATTTCATACAGCTTAAAACACATTGTCAAATAATGGTACTGATGATGATGTTGATGAGACAGAATTAATTGTTAATCATGAACGTGACTACAAACCTTTGAAGTTGATTCACATTTTCTAATAGAAGTTACTCTACCCTGTAAAATGTTCACCAAAATTATTCTTCATTTCCCATTGTGATACTTTCTGTGATCATATCCCAGACTAAATTAGTTCCTACTGACTGCAGTGGCTTATCTGAGGAGTGACTAATCTTATCTGGATTTCACAAATACCTCAAATGGTAGCTTGTGACTTTGATTACTAGGGGAGTAGACCTAATCAGATTCCTTTCCTTAAAACAGTGGTCCATCCAGATCCTTCACTCTGAGAGATCAAAGCTGTTTCTTCTCTCTATCTGCAGGGAAGCTCATTAGGAGGAGGTTGTCAGGGTTATAATCATGCAACAGTTTTACTTCTGGGTTATAACGCTTTTCCTTTCTTATCAGTCTGTGAGGTCTAAAGTGAGAGGAGCAAAGTAGGTATCACTGACATATGATGGTTTTAATACTTTCAGAAATCACTGTTGTCTGTTTTATTGATTTCTCCTCTCAGAAAACATTTAGCAAATGTATCTCAACTATACAACTACTTTGGAGGAGGTTTTATCCTAACATTTTAAAACAAGCAACTATGTAAACAAGTTAATTTAAAACTTCATTAGTTCAACTGCATCATACCTTGCATGCACACTTGCACAAATTGATCTTAAGGACTGTGTGTCATTTACTAATGTCAGCATTTCTTTGTTTATTTTAATATAGAAAAACATATTAAAATATATTCCTATTGTAGATCATAAAGGCAGCCTTTACAGTGGTTAGACTGGATGTCCTGCAGCTAGCAACTGTGCAACTTTGATTCTGTTATTGTCACTGAAATATTTGGTATTTTCAAAAACATTGCATTTACCAGCAAATGCTAGATCCTGACTTCAGAGTTGTTTCCTGTCTCCCACTTCATTATATGCTCAGTGTGTTTGTCTGTGCAGTTTGGTTTAGGGGACCACATTTAATGATGATACTGGCAACTACCAGGTAATTAATGAATCAACAGGATATTCGAGAGGTAAAACAATATGTATGTTTCAAACTTGCAACTACGTCCTTCACTCTGCTGTGTTCAGAGTCCCAGTAAATGTAGGTGCAGTACTCATCCAGGTGTTTGACATGTAAGATCAAGACTTCAGTGATAAATACTACAAACCATGGTGGCATGAAATACGAACATATTTTTTAGGCTCTTCTAATGAGCAATTATTGAAAAGTAACCACTTTCCTATAGCTAGGAATGATCTTTGGCCAAATTTTCTCTCCGGATCCATCAAAACTTAATAATGTGTCTTATACCTGCAAGTGCATTAAAAATAAATAAATAAATGATGCATTGAGTAATTGATTGTGAAACGATGGGAGTGGAACAGCCACTGAACAAACTACTTATGGATCCAAAACTTGAATGGTCACATCTGTATTTGCAGGCCAAAGTAAAGGGAAATTTAGGGGCAATATACACTTGAAAGGCACCTTGAAAAATGCCCTGTGGATATGAACATTCTGTTACAAAGAATAAGCCTTTGCCTATTCTGCAGCCTGAGATATTTGCTTTCCTTTAAGATTTCAGAGGTTGAAGTTAGTAGGTAGTTAATAGTGATCTGAATATCAGAGAAGCCAAACACCACGTAAAACCAGCTGGAACCAGTTAAAGCTGTCAGTGCTCAGAATCACTCAGACATCTATGTTGTCCATCCTAATACTTTATTTTAGAGTTGAAGTTACTAAGCTATATTTACTGAGTCCTCTAGTTCCCGACAGCACATTAGGCAACTCAAAAATATTTTGTATCTAAATTAAAGAAAATAAATAAGAATTAACTTTAAAAATAATCTGTGGATTGGGGGTTTCCTGAGCTGAGCAAATAATAGTGGAGAGGGCTGAAGAGGAACTGAACAGGTTGTGTTTTCTGTATGCATCTTCTACATTTAATTTACTGATTTGCTCAGAAGATCAGAATTATGGAAGAAAATTATCCTGATTACCTTTCTAAAAATACTCAGAGTACAGAGAAGGCAATGATTTTATGCATTTGAAAATAAAGGGAAAGATAGCTTCAAACATTTATACACAAATACATTGAGAAGGAAGTATTGCCTGAAAAATTACCTTAGTTTAAAGATGTTCATTCTAAGATCGGGAACCCTCATGATGTTCAGACGACATAAGTAATGAGTAGTGCTGTTTTGGGAAATTCCAGATGGTGATGTTTCTGGTAGTGGTCAGTGCTATTTTCTAAGCTAAATTTCTCCACAGTGCCCAGCACTGAACACGTGTCCATATTCCTGCACAATGCAATAGAGAATATCTGGCCAACTGAACTGTGTGATTGGCAGAACATTCAGACATTTCATTTTGGAAAAGAAATGTCACTTCATGGAATGGAACTTCCAGCAGACTATTCCACTGCCACTGCTGAAGGGGAATGATTCTCTAATTTTTCCTTTATTTGAAAGTAGAATATAATATTTTTAAAACATGGGCATGTGAATATAGGCTTCTGATTTTTAAAGTATGATCTTGTTGTCATATTATAGGAAAAATCCAAACTGAATACTTTCTGTGGGTCTGTAGACTTCTCCAGTTTGTTGGGTTTTTTTTCCAATGACATCATTATGGTACTTACAATAATTAATTTGGTATGAACAGTTGCTGGTTAATGCTCTAAATAGTCTTTTTGCTTACTACTGGTAGATTGAAAAGTACTTTTATAAATGCTGCTAGGGAAAATTGCCTTCATTTGATATGAGACCACTTCGAGGCACCGTGTTTCGTTTATTTAGAGGACAACAAATATAAGTCTGAACTAAACTATGAAATATAACAAAAGTAGGCTTTTCCACTCATGTCCAAACTATGAAGTGTAATAATGTTTCAAAGCAAACCACAGTTATTAGGTCATGATGTGAAAAGGAAGCAGCAAGAGCTACCTCTTCTTTCCATTTTGTACTAGATGTTGGTAAAAAGAGGCAGGAATAGAGGAAGAAAGAGCCTGCAGGAACTAATGTTCCTTTTCAAAAGAGGAACCAGGAATGAATAAGTTGTCTAGAGCTAGTAGTCTTTTATGGTCCTATGTCCTCTGTGTGAGACTGCTGTCAGGTTGCTTAGAGATTTTGTCTTGTTTGGTAAATACCCTTAATAATCTGTTTGACTTAGGGAACCAGATACAGGGACAGACAACAAATGGAGGAGGGTTTCTCCAATCAGACTAGCAGGCCTGAAATTTTTTTGTGAAATCACAAAGGCTGGCTCCATTTCTAACCAAAATCCTGCCAGTGACCAGGAAATTATTAAGAGCTGACAATATCATTTTACTAAGAGACAACAAGGTCTATAATATTTTATGTTTTGAAGACTAAAGCGAATCAGAATAACAACCAAAACAAAAGTTTATGTCTTGGAGAAAGTAAAGACTTGGTCATCCTAGTCCTGGGTTGGACTAGATGATCTCTAGAGGTCCCTTCCAAATCTGACAGTTCTGTGATTCTTGATCTTCCCTTGGTGGAAGGCAAAAAGGAAAGGAGACTAAAACTGGAGATGTGTTCTTCTTTCAGCCTATAGAAGAGAAGGTTTCAGGGAGACCTTATGGCAGCCTTCTAATACCTAAAGGGAACCTACCTGAAAGCTGGGGAGAAACTTTTCACCAGAGAGGGCAGTGATAGGATGAGGGGTAATGGTTTAAACTGAAAGTGGGGAGATTTAGGTTAGATATTGGGAAGAAATTCTTCCCCATGAGGGCAGGAAGGCACTGGCACAGGCTGCCCAGGGAGGCTGTGGCTGCCCCATCCCTGGAGGTGTTCAAGGCCAGGCTGGATGAGGCTTGTACAGCCAGGTCTGGTGGGAGGTGTCCCTGCTCATGGAAGGGAGGTTGGAACCTGATGATCCTTAAGGTCTCTTCTCTTCCAACCTTCACCATTCTGTGATTCTATGATTCTTTTCTGGAAAGACTGAGATCCGGCTAGTGAGATATCTGCCTTGGATCTCAGTTGGATATTGTTTTCTCTCTGACAAATCTGTCATCAGTGATGATTTCTAGAGTGACCATCAGGAAGGAAGGTGTGAGCTGGACAAAAAACAGTGTATCTCCTACTGAAGTCATCTGGGGTGGGAGCACAGTTGAAAAATTTTTCAAGAAACCTCTTTTAGTTTATGTCTGGTACAAGGACGAAGTGCTTTGGAGTTAAGCAAACAGAGGTGTTTCTTTAGTTGATTAACAAATCAGTTAAAAATAAAGCAGTATGTTACATCAGAAGGTTTTCTTCATCAAAATCCTGACCATTTTAAATATAAGCCCAGGCTGATCGTTTTCAACTGAACTTTTAATTTCCATTAAGTCTTCCAAATTTTTAAATTGTTTTTGGATAAATGGGTGATGATTAATCTATGCATCTATCCCCAGACCTATCCTCAGATTACATTCACTTGTTTCTTCACAGGATGCCTTGGCAATTACTGTGAACTCCATTTTCTTCTAATGGCATAGACATTCAGTAAGATAAGAGATGTTCCTCCCATTTCCACATAAAAATTTTTCATTGTTAGCTTTCTGGAACGAGCAAACACAGACCTTAAGAGACCTTAACACAGACCTGCAGCTTCTTTGGTCTGTTTTAGGTTTTTTATCACTGACCCATCAAAAACCCCTGTGGCTCTATTGGATGCATACCATCTGTACATGTCCTTCAGGCAACAGCTTCTGGAATGGAAAGGAATATTTTTGTGATTCACCATTCCAGCCTTTTTTTCCTTCCACATCACCTTCAGAACTGCTTTGTTTTGTTTTGTTTTTCTACAGACTCTGCTTCATTCTCTTCAGATTTTCTCTCCTGTGCATGGGCAGGAGCTTGTGTTTATGAACCCAGTGAGGTGTTCCAAGGAAGCGTGACTTGACACATTAACACATCTCACTGTAGGTCTGAAGGCATCGCAGGGCGCACTGTCAGTGGCAGAGGAGAACGGTTCATCACTCAGCATGACACGTTGTTCTTCACTTATGCAAAGTGGGAAACATTTCAATCTTCACAGACTAGCTGTGCATGGAAAGCTCCTTGCCTCCCAACTGATGAGGCTTTTTGAACTGTGATGAAGATGTGGAAAGAAAGGAAAGTAAGTCTTGGTGTCCACGTTATTGCAGCTATAGCTCATCTTTTATTTCTTTTTATTGTACTGAATTACTTGATTCATTTACCTCCCAATGATACAGCTGGTATGAATATTGTTTATAACTTGTTTTCAACATTAAAAGTCTGAAAATATCCCATTAGAGATATCATATGACTAAAAGCTGAATTAAAGGATGACAGGAATCTGGCAGTAACAGAATATATACCATTGTTTTAATTTTAAAGTGTATAGAATTACCCTATTGTTCCAAATGCTCACTCTCTTTAACTACCACTTATGTTGTTTTAAGCAGCATAACAAATATGTAACATTCCACATACATTCTTATTAGAACCTCCTGAGAAATTGTGACCCATATAAATACATACATATCTTTAATTTTCCTTGCCAAGTTAAAACTGAACTCTGTTGAATTGAAAAAGAAAGAAGAAAGAAAAAAAAAAAAAACACAACACAATTTGAAGTACAATATACTTGGACCTTTTTTGCAAATAATTTTTTAACTGGAATTTTCTAAAACAGATTGCCTTTTGGAGGGTTGTGGGTAATAATATTGAGGTTATATGGAGATCTGAAAGATCAAGTCAAAGAAAAGGAACATTATTTTACAAAGGGGAAACAGGTGCAAAAAAAGAGAAGTGGTTTTCCAACATCCCTTTTCAAACTAGAGGCAAAGCTAGAAATAGAACCCAGTGTTTTCTAGCCTGTGGTCCAATATTTTGTTCATTAAATCATACTGCTCATAATAAAAAGAAACAATTAACTCGATGAAGACCTTTCACTTATGTACTGAGAGGGTGGTCAAACACTGGAACAGGCTTCCTAGAGAGGTGATTGATGCCCCAAACCTGTTAATGTTCATGAGACATTCGGACAATGCCTGAAGTGGTCAGGCAATTGGACTAGATAATCTTTGTAGGTCCCTTCCAACTGAGATTTCTATTTTATTGTAATTATCATTTTGTGAAAATTTTTCAGTGGGAAATTATGGGAGTGAAGGGTGTCCGGGGTAAGAAGTTGTGTTGCTGCTAAGAGACAACTGAGCATGGCCGTAGAGAGGCCATAGCAGACTTTGGTGTCTGTGGTAGTTCATGTTTCTCTCAGGTAGGGCTTTCTGGTCACAGCTCATCTCCTTGGCCTTTCCCCAAGAATTCCCTTGGCAAAGGAGGCAGAGGCATGCAGGGATCTTTGGAAATAATAAAAAGCCTTGTGGTACAGATGGGGACATTATTGGGCTGGGAGACCAAACACCTTCTGTCTTCAGATACGTTTGCACTGTGAGCCCACTGTGGAAAGAGCTTTTCTTTTGTTACACCAAAGGGAGGGTTTTTTATTGTTTCTGTTGCATCTCTGAGTAAGTTGGGCCCATCATGCCCAAGCATGGCTCAACCCCATTCTCACTCTTCTGGTCACACACAGTAAGTTTCTATTTACTGATGCCAGACTGATATCTTGCAAGGGATCATTTTGGGGTCATACACACGTTTAGCAAGAAACCAAATAAAGAACAGACTCAGGTGGTTTTGCTTGATTTCTTTAGGCTGAGTGTTTATGACATGATAATATGGCACCAAGAGCAGACACCCTAAGTTTTAGGGTAATATCCCAGAGTTACTGAGCAATCTCCAGAGATCTCAAAATCGAAGGACTACATATGACCCATGCTGATTTTGCAGAAGTTTAGTTTCATACCTTCATTCAACCACCTCTCAGAAGACATCTTAACAGACAAAGAAGTACCTTATCAACACTTCATGGATCTTTCCTTGAAGACTCTCTGTTAATCCATGAAATGACCTCAGGGAAAGAGATGGAGATTGTGTGCTGTCTGTATGTGTGAAAGGTGGGAGAAGTATTCAAGCAAAGATTTTGGGCTCAAGTACCCAAACTTGCTACCTGTTTTTAACCACCACTGCTGTAGAGGAAAAAATCATGTTCTCCTTTCTCACTTCTTTCGTGGGTCCATCATCTATTGTTGTTGAAAACACATAAAGAATTTTGTATTATGAAGTAACTTATGTAACTAGTCCAAAACAATATTCGATTTATTCCATTTGCTATATGAAAGATATTGTTAGAATGCAGTCCATTTGGCAAAACTTGTCTCATAGTTCCAGGCAAGGATTCAATCACCTGTTGCTAAGAAACTTAAAAAATATTGTCTGTTTTAAAATGTTCCTTTTTAATTGAATAAACTGTTAGTTTGAAATATTGCTGCCGAGGTTAAAAAGGTTTAGAAAATCATATAACTTTTTTTACTGGAAAGCAAATTTTAGAATGGCTTAAAAGTAACAGCTGCAGCTTTTATTTGTCCTATTCTTCAATTAGATATTAAAAGTTGTATTGAACCAATGATTGCTTGAATATTTGGGAACTGAGTTACTAGAACATTGTCACAGACCAACTAAAAATTCTGCTTACCAATACATTTGATTTGCACTATCCATGTCAGCTCCATGACAATAATTTCCAGGAAATAAAACTGCTCTTAGGAGTTCTGAAAATGTTCAGGGATGTTACACGGGCACTAGTACATGTTTCCTCCATGTAACGGGGCTGAAAGGATAGAGGCGATTAATCCCAGGCACTCTACACTTAGAATTACATCACACAGTAATCAAAGAGTTCTAAAATGTTTTTATATACTTTTAATTCTGACTTTTTTCTGAATTCTGAATTTTTAATATATTCCTCTTTTGTCAGAAGGATATTCCCAGGAAATGGAATTATACTGACCTAATATTTGAACACTAAAGCATGAATCTGTAGTTTGTGAAATTCTGACAACACACAACAATTGGCTTCACCTATTGACCAGATTAATTTTTATCTCCTTGCAGTAGAATTTATAGGCAAAAGGAGCATTCTGCTTGTCTAATAAAATTGCACTCAGTATATTAACAGTTCTCAGGCCTCAGGTGAATACTGAAAAAGATTCTTGAATCTGACAAGAATTTGAGATCTGTCCTTTGAATTTATCTTTTGTAGTCTGCAAAGAGGAGGGAATGTTTTATACCACCACTCTGACTGCTCAGCTGGAGACCTGAGTGATACCCAACAATTTATGTATCTCATTTTTATATTTCACTGAAGAATTTTGCCATATAACAGTTTTGATGCAATCAGGAGACAATAAATCCATGTTTTTGGAGAGGGGACAAGAGGGAAAATTTTATCTCCAATAGTTGATGGGTCTGAGACTAAAAAAAAATAATAATTGCATAGATCCAGACTGGCTTTGGCTATCAAGATGTGATTTATCCTTCTAGAGGGAAAAGATCTGGTGTAAAATTTGGATCTGAATTGAATCTAAGCTATCTCTCAAAGCTAAGGGTTTAAAAACATAATTTAAACCAAAAAAGAGTAGATGCAATGCTTTGAATGTTATTTTTTCTTCCTTTATCTGGTATTTAAAGTAAGTTTGGTAAAGAAAGGAACAAACCAAACATTCTAAGCGTTGATTTTTAATTTTATTTTATTATTTTTATCCCCACAAGGCTTTCCCTTTGACTTTTTATTAGTTCCATAAATAATGGGCTCATTTAGCCTGGAAGATACTGCTGGTAGGTCATGAAGTCCATCTTCCTGCATCCCAGTAGGATTGATTGCTTTACTCTTGAACCATTCCCAAACAGATGGGTGGCCCATACTTGACCACTCACGTGATGGTGATTCCATGACCCCTGTTGGCAGTGCACCACTTCCCTCAGAGTGTATTTAGCTTTTCCTAACATTTAACCTAGATTTTTCTGAACTGGATTTTATTTCCACCATATTATGTTCCTTCTTTGAGGATGAATGGGAGCAACTGGTCATCTGCTTTTATCAAACATCTCTGCACAACTTACTTAATTATGAACTCAGGAATTCAGGTCAGGGTGGCTGAAAAGTTTACTAAGGTCTTCAAGAACACAGTCTGTATGACTGTAGATGTGTTTAGTTTAACTATAAAAATTTTAAAAGAGATGTTTCATTCACTGAAAACCTACAGGTTACAAATTGCTGAATTACCAAAAGGATGGTTTAAGAATTGAAGTTTTTTACAGGTGCTAAATTCTGAAATGAAAAACAGGTAGTGCAGAAAATTCTGGCAAAACAACAGACTTCCCCAGTGAAAGACAAATAAATTTAGGTACTTACAGATCTGAGCATCCTCTTCTGAAATTCTCATCTGACCAAAAGGCCTACACAGTGAGTCTGCTCCCTAAAATCATTTGTCTGACGTGTTCAGAGAAAGAGGTTATTGTGACTAAATCTTAATGCCTTTATCTGAGCTGTTTGCCTACACTTCCTTGCAATGCATGAAGAGCATAGTCTCTTCTCCATTATGATTCATGTCATCTTAACATAACTTTCTAAAATGCTTCACATGAAACATTCCTCAAAGGTACTTATTTTCCCTCCTTCTCTGTTAAGCACTCTGAAGCAATCTGTGGACAGCTGCAGCTGTAGGCAACTTGGGTCAGGTGAGAGTAACACCTTCTTGCTGTCACTTTAACTAGCAAGTACCTGCACATGCTCTTTTTATCCTTTTTTATTTTTATTTTTTTTAGCTTAAGGCATGTCTAATACATCATCTGAAGAAGCTAGTTTTTTGTCTCATCATTACGTAGAACTGTGTTTCAGATTTTAGCTGGAAGTTGTCATAAAACCCTAATGCTTCCACTCAATGAGAAATTCAATGCATTTGAAGTTGAAATCTCTCAGTTTCTGTCCTTAAATGATGACTATAAAATTGATCTTATCAGCTAAGATGATGAGGCCACTCAAACAACCAGGAAGTGATTTCCAAGCACTATCCCTAATCCAAGAAGCAGTTAAGTCCCTCTTGATTCCTGGGGATGAGGAAGCTTTAAACATATTAGTTAAGTCTATTCTGACAGGTTGTCTCTGACAAATCTGTGGAATGGGGGCTGTACAGGCAGTGGATGGATATAAATGTGTTCTCCACCTGCACACATGCACAGCAGCATTGGATGTATTTCAAATTGATTGAAACTATAAATAGTGCTGCTGGCAAGGCTGCAAACAGTAACTTCTGGACTGAACTTCAGCCTTTGCACAGTGAAGTCAGTCAGATCAGCAAACAGTACAGCTTGTCGGGTTGAAGGTATGTCGTTGTGTCCTCTACTTCTCATAACACTGTCAGGCTTACTTCTGTTTAACCTCGTGTAGTAACAAGCTAACAGAGCTTAAATAAAAAATTCCCACTGTTAAAAACAAAAGTGTTTATCCTGCAATCCCCAAAGGCCCAGCTATTGCCAACAGTTAACCATTGATGTGTGAGAGTGACCCGGAGGTCAAAAAGATGCCTTTCACTAACAAGCTCAGTTTGTGCATGGGTCAGGGCTGTGACTCAGCTCCTTCTAGCTCTGGCAGATGAGGAGATGTAACACTGGCAAAGCTTTAAGAGAGAAAAGGAGAAAGGAAGAGAGCAAAAATTGTTGCTGTGCAGCTTTTGCCACGTGCCTAAAATCAGCTCTGTAAGACGTATCTGCATTGCAGTTGTAAGAAAATCATAGAAACTAGTCCTCTCTTACAGCTACAGCTTAAATTTTCATCCCAAATATGATTTTTCAATTAGAAAAACATGACTAAGGCTCATGTTTTCCAACCAGCTGTCCCAAAATTTCTAATCTTACATCAGCCACTGCCCTGCTGTGTGACTGCAGGCAATTTCTCAACTCATTTATTTTCATTTATGATTATTTGTATTGCTG
This sequence comes from Apus apus, assembly GCF_020740795.1. Taxonomy (NCBI): domain Eukaryota; kingdom Metazoa; phylum Chordata; class Aves; order Apodiformes; family Apodidae; genus Apus; species Apus apus. The sequence continues at coordinate 114,248,981 of NC_067284.1, read as the reverse complement.
TATATCTAGGAGCCAGAGCCCTTTGTGCCAGGTGCTGTAAAAAAGAAGAGAAGACAATTTCTGCTGGAGAAAGCTAAGGGTCTACAGCCAAGGAAATCCGATGGATGCTGACTGACAGGTGAGGACAATAAGAACTTAACTAAGGACCACATTCAAAATGTGACATGGTATCTCTGAGCATGACAGGCGATGGCCTTAGCATGCTAGGAGCATGTGAGTGTTTTCTGTATCCATCATACTAGAAAAGCATCTTAAAGAGAGGACCAAAACACCTAGTACTTTGATGTTCACAGGGGTCTCCTTCAAAAGAGTCTGGATAGGAATACCCAGAGAGATATGGCTCAATGATTGCATGTAAATTGTGAACCTAAATGTCAAGAATGATGGCAGTGTGGTGACACTCCTGTTCTTTCATTTGTTGTTATTGAATCTCCTTGGGGGAAGCTCTGCATTTTCTAGAACACTTAGCAGGATGTGTCCCCTCCTGCATCTTGGCAAATAGCTAATAGAAAATAAGAGTCTGAAAATAGGTCCCTCAGCTCTGTTTAAATTCATTTTATGGACCTAGGTGTTGAAAAGCTCAATTTGAAGACTTAATTAAGAAAATAACAAACAAGGGAAGGACCAAATAAATCCGTGCCACCTGCATATAGTATGAAATCATTTGCCTTGGCAAAATGCAAAAATATTCATCTTCACAATTAAACTAACATAACTGTTAAGCTGGCCATCCAATTTAATGTGATTAATCTTTATCATTGCCACGTCCATAGACCTCCAGGATTTAATTCAAAATGTGAATCTTTCCTAAATCACAGCACTTAAACTTCTAATCTTGTTTGTTTGTTTTGATTAAACAAAGATGTTCTGCTTTTTTTGTAGAAGTGATGTCACCTAATTGACTACATGTTGGTTTAGCCTCTAAAGCCATAAAATGTGATTCTATTCTTCCTAGCTTTTAAGCTTGATTAAAGCAAGCTCCTCAAGTCGTTCTCTAATAGCAGGCTCCCCAGAAATGGAGAGAGATTCTCAAGTGGTTTAGTGTTTAGAAAATGAAGAAACATCTCCACCCCCTCATGTAACCACAGGAAACAAAGTATTAAACTTGGGGAGGGGGAAGGAAGGAGGAAAAAGAGAAGTTCATTCTCTGTCTTCCCCCCAAAATGTGAACCACAAAGGGTTGTTTTCCTTTCATGTGAAGAGATTTCCAGCATTTCATTTCCTTAGTTTTCTATATGGTACGAGCAAAACTCTTAAATCACTAGTTAGCGGTTTCGATCTAAATCTCATCATCTAATTATTTTTACAACGCATTCTTGGAAGGGTAGGAATGGTTCTGCCAGGAGATGTTTCACAATAATTAGAAGCCCCAATGGGTCTCTTAAGAATGTTTAAAGGGTTCCATATGCAGGCTGCTACAGGGAACCATGCTGTACACAGCTCTTCGTTTGAAGCAATAAGCCTTGACAGCCCTTGTTGTATTTTATTATAGCAAACAAAATCCATGCCAACCAATCAGGCTCTTGGATGTCTTGCCATTCTTTACTGGGAAAAATAACAGTGGAGATCAGTTAGCTACAAAGGCACTGTCATACTCATGTAAATATGGGCTGCTTGAAAGGCATTTCGCTCACAGGCAGTTCTGTGTGGCCCAGAGACAGCTTTAAAAGGTGAGCTTTGGCAAATAGATGTGCCTTCAAACCAGTGCAGAAACTTTTTTGTTTCCCCAGTCATGCAGTGAACATGCAGAGTTGGCTTTGGAGGTGACAATGTATACACAGAAATATGACTTGCTAACACAAGTAAATGAAGAGAAGCTTAACCCTCCTCCTATTGTGTGTGTCAGCTGATGAATCCCTGCTGTATTCATAACAGTCCTTCAGCATTTAGTAAAAGATGCCTGAAGAAAGTGGCCCAGACAAGGAGAGTTACACCATTTAGTTTATTAATTTCTTTGTACATGATACATACCTGCACTGCACTGGGTACTTACTTGACTAGCACCAAGGGAGACAGAAAGCTAGAGCTCTTCCACAGTGGAAGACTGATAGGACACTGTTCATAGCAAACACGTAAGAAAAAGTAGGTAATGGAAACAGAGAAGGAAATAGAAAATCGCTGTTTGAACAATCATCATTACTATGAGGACCTGGCAGGAGAACAGAACTTCCCAAGAGAATCCTCTTCCTTCTGAGTCTCACATGTTGCTCTACATTCTCAACTACCTGTTGGTGAAACTTAGCTGAAGCTAAGTCTTCGTCTCTGAGGGTAACAGAGCGTGACTCAATGATCTTTAAGGTCGCTTCCAACTCTAATCATTCTGAGATTTTTCTAGAGAACTACCAATGTATGTTTTCAGAAGTGTGATTTGCCTGCCCATGTCAAATATTTCTGACCACGTTAGGCACCCTCAAATGTATGCATGTGACATCATGTGCTTACACTTTCAAATCTAGTCCATAATATCCTGGTGTTCAGACACAGACACATCTCCCATGGGAACTGTAAAGTCATTGGCTTCATCTCTGCTTTTATTTTAAGTGAATGCTTTGGCAAAGACTCAATTTGAGACATCATATAATTATAGAGGTATCTGTATGTAACGTTATACTGACTGTTTTCACCAGCAAGGGCTCTGTGCACTTCAGGTTGCAGAAGGCAGGGACTGGGAAAAGGAAGATCCATCCACCATAGAAGAGCTGGTTTGAGACCATCTAAAAAACCTGAAAGTTCACAAGCCCATGGGACCTGACAAGATCCATCTATAGCTCCTGGGGGAACTGATGGATGAAGTTGCAAAGCCACTTTCCATCATATTTGAGAAGTAATGGCAGTCTGTGAAGTTCCCACAGACTGGAAAAGGGGAAATATAATGCCCATTTTCAAAAAAGGAATAAAAGAAGATCGAGAGAACTACAGGCCAGTCAGTCTCACCTCTGTGCCTGGCAAGGTCATGGAGCAGATCTTCCTGAAGAGTTTGCTAAGGCACATGGAAAATGCAGAGCTGGTTCATGACAACCAGCAGGGTTTCACCAAGGGCAAATCGTGCCTGAGAGATTTGGTGGCTTTTTACAATGGGGTCACAGTGTTGGTGGACAAGGGAAGAGCAACTGATGTTATCTACCTGGACTTGTGCAAAACATGCAACACTGTCCCACACAACAACCTGGTCTCTAAGTTGGAAAGATATGGATTTGATGGATAGACCACTTGGTAGATAAGGAATTGGTGAGACTGTCACACTCAAAGAGTTGTGGTCAATGGCTTGGTGTCCAAATGGAGACCAGTGACGAGTGGAGTTCCTCAAGGGTCAGTACTGGGACTGGTGCTGTTAGACATCTTTGACAATGACATGGACACTGGCATTGAGTGCACCCTCAGCACGTTTACTGATGACACCAAGCTGTTTGGTGTGGCTGACACACTGGAAGGGAGGGATACTACCCAGAGGGACCTGGACAGGCTTGAGAGGTGGGCCAATGCCAACCTCATGAATTTAAACACAGGGCTGGAGCAGCTCTGCTATGAAGACAGGCTGAGAGAGTTGGGGCTGCTCAGCCTGGGGAAGTGAAAGCTCCAGAAACAGTTTATAGCAGCCTAAAAGGGACCTACAAGAAAGCTGGGAAGGGGTTTTTTGCAAAACTTGTATTGAGAGGACAAGAGGTAACGGATTAAAGCTGCAAGAGGGGAGCTTTAGGTCAAACATTAGGAGGAAATTCTTCACTATGAGTGTGGTGAGACACCAGAACAGGTTGTTCAAAGAAGTTATGGAAGGCCCATTCCCAGAAGTATTCAAGGGCAGGTCAGATGGGGCTCTGAGCAACTTGACCTAGTGGGAGGTGTTCCTGCCCATGCAGGGTATTTGGAACTAGACGAACCTTAAGGTCCCTTTCAACCTAAACCATTCTATGATTATATGATTCTATGACTTTGATATCTAGTCTTTTTATGATGTAGGAAGAATATCTTTGCTAACTATTCACTAAGAGTTGTCATTGTCATTCCCCCACCAAATACAGGACAGATAAATATGAATCTGAAAGAGACCATCTTTGTGTTAAGCTCCCTACATGTTCAAACTGTCATGCAGCAGGTAGAGTAGCTCTGATTTCTCCATGCACACTTTTCATAGATGCAGCTTCAAGTGTTACCTGAAAACTCTTTTCTTCCTAGTTTTGATTCTTGTTTATGTATTTTTTCGTAGTCCAGGGAGAGAAATTGGCTGACTTGTAAAAGATTACAAATGTCCATGGACTGAAACTCCCCCTGGAAATGTCCATCTCACTCCAGTGCCTGTAGGAGAAATCTAGAGCAAATGACACTCAAAGGTAAGAATCTCAGTTAAGTGTCTACAATTAGGCTTGAAGAGTGTGATTCCAAGTTTATGGATCTCTAGAGAGCACTAATGCCCTTCCACCTGCCCGTCCTACTGCCCATTGCAAGTTGCATAATACTCCCTTCCTCACTGCAAAACATCAAGCTGCCAGGTGCAAAAGACAGCACAAAGTATCTCCAGAAAAATCAAGGAAACCAAAGGCTGTTGTTAAGAGTAATAGCCTGAAATTTTAAAGGAGTGTGTTCCCAAGGGATCCTGAAGAGTAAACCATGTCCTGTGCCACAGAAGGCTCCATAGGCAGTCCTCATTGACTTTGGCCAGCGTGACTTGGGTGAAGGTTCCTTTCTGACTCCAAAACTGGCAACTGCAAGGCAGAGCTGCAATAGTCAGACACGTGATAGATTCTGCAGAACCTCTGCATATACCAGGATGTTCTGTCCAACGTTGCAGATCCATATTCAGTCTATCTCGAAGGCCTGGTGGAAGGAAAACATTATTCCACTTCCTCAGGCCGTCAAGTTATGACTCAAGGAGTGAAAAAATAATATTTCTTCCTCTGCAGGCATCAGAAGAAACTTCAAAGCATAGGTTTAACATAAAATAAACACAGAGGAAAACCAAGTCTCAGTAAGTGGTGACCATGATTCTTTTAGGGTGCTCTGTTGGGATATAAAATATATATATATTTTTTAATTTAAAAAAATATCCTTATTGCATCACTTTTGATTTCTAGTTATAGCATCACACTAGTCAGTTATACAACCCTGTCTTTATCCAAGGTTTCAGGTTACATCTTGAAACAATTTAGATTCCTTACCCCTGTCTACATTCTTCAGAAGGTTGTCCTTGAAAATCACAATATGGATGTTTAGAAATCTTCATATTTCTACTCAAAATCCTTTTACAAGCACTTTGAGCTCATTTGATCCTACACCAGTATCAGCTTTTAAATGAAATAACAGTTGTCTTTCGTATTTATGTGTCTTTATCACACTCATATACCTAAGTTATTTTAAGTCAAAACAAAGATTTTTTGATCTGATTTAATAAAGTAAGCACTTAATAGAATCACTTTGCAACCTTTACCTGTCCTTATATACAATTTAAATTATTTTTAAATTAATAATTAGAATAATAATCTGTAACTGGAACCTTACCATTCTGTACTGGTGGCAATGCTTCCCATCCCTGTAACTCTCCCCTCTATAACCTGTAAAACAATTTCAGATAAAGCTTTTTATTAGGTTCAAATAATGAAACTCCTTAGTGTAGTAATCTTTGTTGACTTGATCCCTAACCTTCTTTTCTCTTAGAAATCCAACATATTACTTTGATTCTGCTTTCTAGTTCTAAAATCAGTTTAATCAGCTCATGGTTGCTTAATACAAGAAAAGTTTCTATATCTACCTTGTCTAAGAATACCTTCCATCTTACTTCCATCTTTTCTTTTTTAGGTTCCTTGGCACAGGGATCCATAAGTCATCATAGTAACTTTTTATCTACATCATCTAAAGACTAGTGAAGACACTTATTCCAGAACAAACCACTAACTCCCAACTTTCATCCAGATCCTCTTAAAACTCAGAACTACAAAAAATGCTGGGAGAATTTTGTATTCTTTCTCAGTCCTCACCCTGGCAGACCTGTCAGGTAATGAATTCTAGCTATGTAGAACAGTTTCCTACTAGTAGTGATCAGATGTCATGACTTTTCTGTTCTTCCATGTCTTAGGCAAGGCTTTACAAGGAAGTTCCTTCTGTTGGAAATTCTCTCCATGATCTCCCACAGCTCTCTACATTCAATCAGCTTCATGAAAGAATGATCAATAGGCTCTGTGTAAACTGTAACCTTGAAGGTGAAACATGAAGCAGTGAATTATAATTCTTTAAATTGCACCTCTCTGGAAATGAAAATCATCTCTTGTACTGTAGTAATGTAGAATAACTTAGACTGGAAAGAAGCATGGGAGTTTTAAGCCCTGCTTAAGGAGGGTAAAGTCAAAATTAGATTAAGTTGCTTTAAGCATAAGGCCTTGTTTTGAGTATCTCCAAGGATGGAGATTCCACAAGCAACTTTATCAAATCTGTTCCTATGTTTATTTTCCATAGTTATGTTTTTTTTTCTTTTACATCAAGTCAGAATCTGTTTTTGCAGCTTAATGTCCATTGCCTGTTTTCCTTTCAAGGTGCACCTGCCAAAAGTGTCTAGATCCATCTCCTCTAACACTGCCTGATATTTGGAGAGAACAATTAGATTCCTCTGTAGCATTCTCTAGGTTAAGCAAACCCAGCTCCCTCAGCCTTTCCTCATGCATTGTGCACTGTGGACTCCTATCCATCCTGGAAATTCTCCCTCCTGTATGCTATTGCTTTTTTTTTGCTTTGGGGACCCAAACTGGACACAGTGTTCCAGCTGTAGCCTCATGAATACTGAATCAAAGGGAAGAATCATTCCCTTTGATCTACAAGCCATGCTCTTGCTGGTGTAGACTAGTATGTGGTGAGCCTTTATTGCTGGAATGGGGGCAGAGTTCAGTCCTCTACAGCTGAGAAGGTGAAGAGATTTTCCTGTAACAGGGCAGGAGTTTTACAACACACTGACCAGTCATGATGCTTTGCACCTGGGAGGTCTCTCAAGCAGCTGACTTGCACAGCTAACCAAGGGGTCACACAGAGATCCCGTGAAGCTGTTATTTGTGGAGTGGATTCTTTTCCCTACAGCTAGGGGTGACATGTTGATTTGTTGGGTGGATATTTGAAAATCAGAATTAAAAACACAGAGGGATGAGAAGAAGTAAAATTCAGACTGAACAGAATACTTAAAAATGTAAAATACCCTAAAGTATATTAAAATAGAGCATAATTTTGAATTGAAATCTTGAATACTTTGCTTTTGAAAGCATCAAAACAGAGGGTCCATTCTTCCTGTTATTGTGGGGGTTTCTTTTATTTGCTAAAAGAGTTGCCAGTAGATGCTGGTACACGTAATATTCAGGTCTTCCTGTTCTAGGTGAAAAATGTTGAGATCTTTCAGACATTACACTGCAGGTTTTCATCTTAATCTTTCTTCTAGTTGTTAATTTGTTCGGTAGAAAACCCACCATTTTTGGAACATCAGCACGTCCTTGACAGTCCTCAAGGCAGCTGGAAGAGCAAACAGGAGGAAAGAAGACTTTCATTTTTCTATACAGAAAATAAACTGGTTTATGGTAGGATAGGACTCACAATCACCAAGCTCAGTTTTCAATTAAGCTGATCATTGGTTTAAAATGGCATAAAATTGGTATAAAATGATCAATGCTAATCTTTTTAAAATCCCAACAGGTACACTAGCATCTATATAACAGGAACAGGCAAAGCCAGCAGTGGATATGTTGAAATGGTCTTCTGCAGCCAAACAAAAGATATTTCTACTGACACCTGATCAGATGCAAGAGAGCTCTGCTTGTCCTCTCTGTTGATGAGGAAGGGCAAGGCTGTGACAATGCAGCACATACCTGGACTCATTCAGCCTTCCAAGTCATCTGGCTCTGTGATTGGCCCTACCTGGGTGGGAAGTGGCTTTGTTGCAAAGTTTGCTTGTCTTTCAGGGCAAAGTCGGTAGACCCATTGCCCATTATTCCGGCAATCATTCTGGAAACTGTAATTTGTTTCTTCCCCTCTGCTTGGTTCAGTAGTGAGCTCTCAAATGTCAGCTTAGGACTTCTGTGATCATGTACTTGGAAAGATATAGCCTATAGTATGATACATCTTTGTATATGGGGTTCAAGGTCTGATTTAACCCCTCATTAGAGCACTTCTGTACTGATTAATGATTCACATTAATGTAAAAAAACCCCCACAATTAGAAGACCAGATTTTACCACAAAGAACATAAGTAATACTTTTGATTGAATGGCTAGCAACAAATAATACTGATCAGAAGAAACAAGAATTTATTTTCTTTAATTCCTTCATAAAAGGTTTTGTTACCCAAGAATACAACTCCTGCTTTTAATGTGGAGACTTCTCATTGCAGTATTCATCAATCATCCCAAACTGTTCTGTAGAAAAATTAATCTAATTTTTAGGAACAGCAGAAAAAGAACAGTATATTAAAGGCAAAAACAATATGCAAGAACCTCACCTTTAGCTGAACACACCTAAAAGTTGGGACTGAGAGGTCCACTTCCATGACTTTTGTCTGGAAGCTAATCCAAGAAATACAGGAGCTGGTGGATGAACGGACATAAACAGAGTAGTCAGGGTGTTGTTAATCCCTCACACGAGTGCAAAAACCACAATAGCTTCATTGCAACACTGGTTGCACCAAATCACAGAATCAGCATGGTTGGGAAGGACCTCTGAGATCATTGAGTCCAATCATCAACACAAAATAAAAGAAACCTAAACCTTAGCCACTAGAGCATGGCCTGAGGTCCCACATCTACACGTTTCTTGAACACCTCCAAGCACGGCGACTTCACCACCTCCCTGGGCAGCCTGTTCCAGTGCCTGACCACTCTTTTGGTAAAGAAATCCTTCCTAATACCCAATCTAAACATCCCCTGCTGCAATTTCAGGCCAATTCCTCTGGTCCTGTCATTATTCACTAGGGAGAAGAGGCCAACTCCCATCTCCCTATAACCTCCTTTCAGGTTGTTGTAGAGGGCAATGAGGTCTCCCCTCAGACTCCTCCAAACTAAACATCTCCAGTTTCCTCAGTCACTCTTCCTATGACTTGTTCTCTAGACCCTTCACCAGCTTGGTAGCTCTGCTCTGGATGTGCTCCATTTCTTGCTGATTTAATCTTAATTAACTCTGCAACCTTGACATCAAATGGAATATTTTATTATTTTATTTTATTTTATTTTATTTTGTTTTATTTTATTTCATTTTTTTTAATGGTGTGTAATCTTTCCAGTAAAGATACTGAAAGAAATATGCTTCTTGATGTAAATAAAATACCAGAGCTTGGCCCAGTAAATGCAAAAGCATCATTCAATGAAAGTTACCTGTATTTATTTAACACAATACAAGCCTCCATCATTAGTAAAATGACACTTCAAGCAGCCTTTGTAACCAAGTGCTTGGCCTCCTGCCCAAAACTGTTGGGTAACTCTTTGCAGATTAGAAGAGGGGACTGAAGACAAATGGTGTCTTGAAAGTAAAAACGTGACCTTTCCCAAACAACATGATGCTAAAATGCAACGCGGGAGATAGCCCTGCAGTGTGACTTAAATAAAACCACAAGTTGTGTTTGCTTTTCAGCATCCACAAGCTATTATTCTGTAATAACAGAAGGAAAAGTTTTCTCCAGGAAACCCTTACAGTGGTTGCAAACTGGAAATAACTTCCAACCACTAAATGGTGTTTAATTTTTTTTCTTTCCCTTTTTTTTTTTTTCTTTATTTTTTTCTTTTTTTTTTCTCCTGTTTCCTGTCTATCCCTGTTTGCACAGCAGAGCAAACGCACTTGGAAGGATGTGTCACTCTGAATGCAGAGCAAGATACTTTGATGAACAGAAATGTGCCATGAGTTGTACACACACTCCAAAGAAAGGAGTCTCTACCAGCAGTTCCTGTTAGCCTAGGGGCTGGTCAGAACCTTCACCTGATTTTCTGGTACTTGCTGTGTCACCACGGGCAAGTTACCTGGAACATCTCTGTGTCCCAGTGCTTTAAAATGGAATTGACAGAATTACAGAGTCACCAAGGCTGGAAAAGACCTCTGAGATCACCAAGTCCAACCTATGACCAACACCACCACATCTCCAGACCACGGCACTAAGTGCCACCTCCAGCCTTTCCTTGAACACCTCCAGGGTCGGTGCCTCCACCACTTCCCTGGGCAGTCCCTCCCAATGTCTGATCACCCTTTCCATGAGGAAGTGCTTCCTGATATCCAACCTAAACCTCCTCTGGAGCAGCTTCAGGCCCTCTTGTCCTGTCACTGGTTGCCTGGAAAAAGAGCCCAACTCCACCTGGCTACACCCTCCCTTCAGGTAGCTGAAGAGAGTGAGAAGGTCCCCCCTGAGTCTCCCCTTCTCCAGGCTAAACAACCCCAGCTCCCTCAGCCCATCCCTATAAGACTTTCCCTCTAGTTCCTTCACCAGCCTCATTGTCTCCTCTGGCCCTGCTCCAGCAGGATGGTCAAGAGATGATGCACTGATTAAGCACTGACTTAGGTCTCACTTTCCACTTTCTCCCAGTATTGGAACTTAGCACTGCATGTACACTAGTGGGACTGCCTAAAAAAGGCAAAATTGGTACAATATTGAATTTGATTTGAAGAATATTTCAATACCAATATTCATATTTGTATTTTATGAACACAGACCTGCATTTTTGCACTGTTTTTCCCTTGATACTAACATTTCTCAGAAATCAGCTGGTTTGGGCGTTTGTTACTTTTTCTTTCCTTCAGCTATATTATGCAAAAAGAAGTAAATAAAAAAAAATCTTAGGATTTAAAAAGAAATTATCAGATAAACTGGTGTGCAGTGGCAGCACAAAATAATCCTTGAATAAAGGGGGATCAATACTTACTATTAGTAAGATAGCAGACCTGCTGAATCAAAGGGTTTAAAGGCAGAAAAAACACTATACTTTTCTCACTTGAACTTCCATTAACATAAGCAATTATGTTCCACAAACTATGTGCTTCCTTTTTAACAGAAGTTTGTTGGTTTTTTTGGTTTTGTTTTTGTTTTTCTACTTAAGTATCCAGTCTTGTTTTGAAGGCATCAGAAACTGGAGACCACCACTTTTCTTTCTTAGTGTATCTTATTTTCCCCTCCTTCTTTCTATCCTGTCATCCTATGTCTGTCTCCCAACTCTTTCCACACCTTTTTGGTTTTTTTTAACTTTATTTCAAAGATGGTATTAGATGCACACCTGGTGACAATTCATTTTAAGTTGGCTGTCCACTCCAAATCCCAAGCTTTAGTAATAACTGCTATCAGCCTGAGACGAATCCAGAAAAAGAGCTGTAACAATACCAAAGATACCTGATTAGGGTTCAAGCAGATTAACTGTACTTCTGTCAATAATTCCTCTAGGTGGAAGATTTGGGAATAGGTAAGGAAATTATTCTCTTAGAAATTGTCTCACAAAGACAGTTCCCTTCATGTCCTGTCCCTGGCACCACAATCCCTACAAGTGGAATTCCATCCTAGGAGGTTACTGTATTATTTTCCTGTGCAGGAGCTGAAGTCTCAGTTGAAGTGTACTTCCCATTCCATCCACGTGTTTCTTAGCCACTGATTTTATTCATGTGTGTTCAAATCTTTTCTGTTGTTCCTTGCTGAAGCTGTTTCCATGGCTGTAACTTGGACTATATGTAAAGTAGAACTGCAAGTAATATCATGTTACTTAATTCATTCGATGCTGCACATTGAAGGTTCAGAACAGGCTAAAATATTTAGGATTATTGGCATTATCCAAGCTAAGATGTAACTGCATTTGGAAATAATTTGAAAATACAGCTACATATTTATTTATAATCCAGTCCTCTGTAGGAAACCTTCAAACAGGTAAATTTATTCCTTTTCTTGAAGTACTTATTTGCAAATTGCATTGGTCAGAATGCACAAATGATCCTTACAGGAACAGCAAAGAATGTTGCCAACACCTCTCTCAGGTGGGATTTTCCTTTTCTATGTCACCTGCCAAAATGATCTTCTGTAAGTGACAATCAATTGAGTTTTAATGGAAATCACATGCCTCTGAGCTATCTTTGAATATGCCAGCTGAAATGTGTGCATTCCCTCCTTTCTTCATCTCTGTTTTCTTTCTCATGTATGACTTTTGGGCCACAGCCCCATAATGAACTGCATATGCAGAGACCAGTGTATCTGAAGGAGTCCATTGGCTGCTGTAGAGCTCCATATGGAGGTGGGGCTCCATCCAACAGAGTAATGCTCAAGTTGGAGATGTTGGACAGCAAATCATTGGCAGCAGAGACCATCTTCATTTCTGTCCTGTACAATATCGGGCATGTTATGGGATGCTTTGTCTTTTTCTCTCATTATACAACCAAATTATATATAGAAACCACATGGGCACAGTGGGGTTCCAAACAAGCTTCTTTACTAAATATAGAGAGCAGAGGAGAACAAGTTACTTATACATGGTATTGCTCAGATAAGTTTCTAAAACATTAAACACCACAGCACAGAAAACTGCTCAGAGACTACTCAGAGAAATGTTACTGCCCACTACTTGTTCCAAGTGACTACACTAGCCCTTAAAAAAAAAAAAAGAAATAAATTTTCAGGGAAAAAAAATAAAAAAATTGCTTCTGACTAAATATAATTCCAAGAAATTGTCACGAAATGGGTAAGTGAAGATTGTTATAGTCTGAAATCACATAGTTTTTCAATAATGCCAAACCACCAGCTTTAAATAGAATCTGATTTTCATTAATAATTCTGCTCTTCAGTTTTTTTATTATTTTTTCAGCAGACCTTATGGATCATATGTAACAATAATACGATACATGCCACAAATGGTCCATTTTTAGAGGAGATTCCAGGGTTTTGCTTAATTTCGTGAGCACTGTATCCAAACTCCAGTGGGACTTGCCAAAACTCTAAGCATTCATTAACTCAAGCTATCAACAAACTTGAATAAAACAGCTATTTGTAAAGTTACTTACATATATGTTACATATGGCCAAACACACACACACATGTATGTGTATATGTATACATATATGTTTCTGTGACCAAGTTTACCTGTGTGTGTGTGTGTGTTTGGGCATATGTATGTATGAATATATAGAATTTCACCCCCAGAATAAAATTATATAGAAAGAATCAGCAAGCATAACTCTGTCACTCTCTGACAAAGATAAAGGTCTCTTTGAAGTCCCAAGAGTGAAAGATGACGTGTCTGTGGAGCATTTAATTTTCTAAAAATGTAAAGATTCACACTACCACAACCACAATCTCTGTTTCTAACTGTATGGCCTGTTTAAGACTTTCAGAGACACAACAACTTAACTAAGCTAGCTACTTTGAGCTTGGAGTCTTGATTAATTTCTTCCTAGACTTTTGGCCAGTTTGAGACAACTTGGAGGCTGTAGACTTTAGGAAATAATAAGCCTCTCTATCCCCTGAACAATAGATCCACTGAATTTTAAGCCAACATCTTTGGAAAGCTAAGAGTTATGGATAAAACGCAGGCAGTCTAAGTCAGATATAGTTCCTGCATCTGGATCAGTCATTCCAAAAGTGTTTAAGTGATCTCCATTTGTTCTAAATAAAGGCAATCAGGTAGGGGTGAAAGCATGAAGGAATTCCAAGAGTCTAAATTCAGGATAAGAACTCCTCCTTTACAAGTTTGGACACTGGCCTTCATCCATTCACTTTATGGGAAATTTAGGCATTAACCTGGGGAAAAATGGTTGAGGAGCCACTTTGTAGTCGTCTGTAAGGTGGCACCCAAAGTTAGATCAAGTTTCTCCATAACTTTCAGTACCTGAGATCTGAGTACCCCTCTGCCCCCCAGCACTAGCAGATGTTCATCACTTGCACACTCAAATTTTCCACCTACCATAAAAAAACCCCAGATGTGTTTACATTGATTTGTATGCAGTTTCTGAGATGCAATAGGATAGGATGATGATTACAAGTTGTTGGCAACTGAAATTGCTTTTTTTTTTTTATTGTTCTTGTTGGGTTTTCTTCATTGTGGAAGTAGTAAGTGAACATTTAATTCAAGGCCTTACAGTAATGCAGACATGCAAGCAGGTTGAATTTACATTGTCTGGGGAAAACTGGACTTACAGCCTTTTCTGTATTTTGCATACTTGACTTCCAAGTTTACTACTTTTAACATGATTCCTTGGTTGGATTTGCTTGATTTTGTCTGGTTCAGGGCTCCCCCACACAAGAGTGACATGGACACCCTGGAGAGAGCCCAACAAACAGCCACTACCATAATCAAGGGACTGAAGCATCTCTCATATAAGGAAAGGATGAGAGAGCTGGGGCTGTTCAGCCTAGAGAAAAGAAGGTTTGGGGGAAAGGGGCTGTATCTTATCAATGGGTGTAAATGCCTGAAGGGAAAGTGTAAATAAGAGGGAGCCAAGCTCTTTTCAATGGCACAAGTTAAACACAGGAGGTTCTTCCTGAGCGTCAGGAAATACTTCTTCGCTAGGAAAGTGGCCAAGCAGTGGCACAGCTTGTCTAGAGAGGTTGTGGGGTCTCCTTCCTTGAAGTATGCAAAAGCTGTCAGGACATGCTTGGGCAGTGGGGCTGGATTAGATGACCTCCAGAGGTCCCTTTCAACCTCAGCCATTCTGTGATTCTATGTATAAGGGCAGACATATTCCATTATTTGTTTTTATGCTTAACAGAAGATATCATGAGAATATTAAGGGCTGGAAGGAATGTCCTATGAGAAGAAGAAAAGTACTGAGGGTGACCTCATTGCTCTCTACAGCTTCCTGAGGAGGGGAAGTGGAGAGGGAGGTGATTATCTCTTCTCCCTAGGATCCAATGAAAGGACAGATGCGAATGGTTCAAAGCTGTGACAGAGGAGGTTTAAGACATTAGGAAATGTTTCTTTACCAAGAGGGTGGAACAGGCTTCCTAGTGAGGTGGTTGATGCCTCAAGACTGTCAGCGTTTAAGAGGCATTTGGACAATGCCCTTAACAACATGTTTTAACTTGGTAAGTTCTGAATTGGTCAGGCAGTTGGACTAGATGATCACTGTAGGTCTTTTCCAACTGAAATACTCTTCTCTTCTGCTCTGCTCTAGTACTGTTGGCTGTTAGGATGTCGAATAATAGCTCACATTACTGTATGACTTAATTATTTCCTTTTGCACTGGATATCTTGATAATTCAGATCCACATTGCAGGCAGCATGGACTGAAGAGGACTCAAATTCCATACATGGTCCACACTGTCTTCACTTAAAACCAGCCAAAACACCTCAGTCATTTGAATTCCAATATCGACCTTCTTGATCAGCCTGTATCTTAGCTAGGTACCTTAGTCCCATAAGCCCATTATAAGGAGCTGGAAAAAGCAGTAGTGTTACAGACATTCCCTAGCTCCTATAATAATGTCCTGCCTGTGAGACTGTTGTTCATTGACAAGAATCAGGTAAGAGAGAACCTGAATAACCAACGTCAGGTTAACCAGCAGGAGCAAGACAGACTTGAACTCCTTGTTTGGCTCTTAGGACTGTCTGGTTATACTGATAACCATAAACTAGAGTAACCATTCTCTGGGTACTCCAGTTGAGGCCAACTGGAATGATCTGACCAGAATCATACTGTGGTGTCTCTAGAACAAGGTGGGCATGTGGTAAAACCTGAACTGTATTTGGGAACCATCTTGGAAAATTCTGAGTGCAAACCAAAACTGTGCTAGCATCCATGTGATCATTCTAGCAGTTTAGATGACCAAGTTTCAGTGCTCACAACCAATCCCCAAATGCACCTAAATGAAATAGCCATGGCTATTGAAATAGCCATGGTGTTTGTACCTCAGAATACAGAATACAGCAATTCATGGCCATGGGAAATAGACACCACGTTTCTTCAGGCCCATGGGCTGCATGTTGTCATAGCTCCTACTGGAGGAGGGAAGCTTGTGCTTTTCAGGTTGTCCTGTAACTCTCACAGTTAGGGAAATAAAGACGCAGAAGATTCTGATTCAAAGTTTTCTCTAAAATCAAATTGTCTGTGTTACATTAAGTATGTAGAGCTGCCATTGCATTTTGAGTCTCAGATGAATGGATTTGTGCCATATAAAAATATTTCCTCAGAATGGGAGACTTCAGACAAATGTGAATGATGTGCTCAACCTTTCCCACTGACTAGATTTAGCCTCCTGATCCATTGTTCATACTGAACTCAGAAAGCTGTCTTTGGACACAATTAACACTTCCCATCACTAGCTTTTGGACCCTTGGTGCCTGTACTGCTCACTTAGGTGTAGGTAACAGTGATCTTTCCCTCTATGTTAATTCACTAATGATCCAACCTAGAATGGTCATCTGGCTGTGTTTCATATTTAACCACTCTCAAAGCAGAAACCTGAGACTAAATTCTGCTTTGTATTCCACTAGTAAAAACGTGGTGCATTTCTACTGATGGATTTCATGGCTTTGCTCATGGAATGGATTCTGAACAGTCTGTTCATTCCCTCTGTGCAGCTGCAGACATGACAGATCCCCTTTACATCCACTGTAGCACCCAGAGAATCCAACAGCTTTTCTCAGGCATTTGTATTTTGACATATCGGCAAAATTCCATAAATTATTTTTCCTTGGAATTTTTATGACTAGCTTACCCATCATCTTTTCACTCACTCACGAAAAATGCCAAAAAGCTATATAAATATTTAGTTTGATTTATGGTTGTTTTCTGGGCTAGAGAAGGGCTGTGATACAGCTAAGAGCAAAGAAATCACAGGCCAGAGAGCGTGTGGCAAGGCATCAGTTGCTGTTCCTTATTAATCCCTAAAGTATACCCCAGTGAAATTAAATAAATTAGTTAAGCCTGTTCACCAGGCCTTACCATTGTCCCAAAAAGGAATAGCTCCTACTGCCTAAGAATCAGCTGAAATACAGATCACCAAATTACTGGAATGGGAAATACATGATTAACCTCTGCAACTGTTCCAGGCTCTTTCATTTCTGCAGAGATCTATACCTATTCCAGGCAAGATGTATGACAACCTGAAAGAAATGCTTTTCTTGCAGAATTTCCATCCCATTTTTACAACCCAAAAAGTGTTTGGAATTCTTTGAACAAGATTCAGAAAAGCATCCCAGCTTTCTGATGTTCCTCCCTAAATTAGATGGGATACTGGGGACGCATTAAAGGTTTTAAAAGGGTAGGAAATGTACTATATCATTTTTTGAGTCCATAAGTGATTCTTTATTCGTGCCAACTGCACTCATGAGACTCAAGGGCACAAACAGACAGCCAAAGCACAATTTTAATGGATTCTGTCACATCAAAATTTCATCTAGTTCTGCTGCCCTTGATTATGCTATTTTTTTCCTCCAAAAACATACGCTGCAGCCATCACTTCGTAAGGAAAAGAGAGAGAAAATGTTGAAGCACCAAGATGTGAGTTTATTTTTAATAATCCCTCATGTTCATTGTGTTACGTATCCAATGGCCTTGTAAAAGGTTGGCAGGCAGCCTACAAGTCTAACACTGATACTGTGGGCTTTTTGTGTCACTGGTAAAAATTTATTGTCAGGAATTAAAAAATCTATTACTGACACAAGCTATTTCAATATCAAGCTGGTAGGTAACATGCTACAGGAAACTATGAGTTTGCTATTTATTTACTCAAACAGCAGAGCATTCTAGGGTGAATTTTTAGCCTTGTATGGAGGAAATTAAGCATCCCCTTATTTCTAGTATTGTTTCACAACAACTTTTGGTACAAAACTGAGCAGTCTGGGGTTTTTTAGGATCGGTGTCTCTGCTGGTTTCAGAGGATTCATTTCTTCAGGTTCGTTCGATGGTCGGACTTGATGATCTTGAAGATGTTTTCCAACCTCAATGATTCTATGATTCTATGTAAGGGTTTTTTTGCAAAGAAACGTAATGATTTTTTTAACAATTCACAAAATAGAAGGAGCTCCAAAGTCAGCATATTTTCAGTAAGGCTATATGTATTTCAAATGTCTCACATGAAGGATGACTTACAAATAGTGACACACCACAGTCCATATAGTAAAACAACAAATACATTAATCCCCAAAGTTTTGCCATTACAGACAAGCCCACGTATCTGCTTCTGTCTACCTGATTGACCTAACTGTGGTTAATTCATGCTGGTTTGATGGACAAATAATATCGAGTGAAACAGCTAAACCATTTCAGAGTTGTGGGGCTCCCAGTTCACAAGTGTGTTCTAGCTGAATTAGTTGTGAAAAACATTCAGTGGGGATCTGGATGCTTTGATGTGCTTTGACCAGATACTATCACAAAATAAAATCTTTAAACTCCTCTTGTGGTAATTTTGTATTCAAAATAAACAAAGATAAGCATGATAAACTATTAGAATGAAGAAAATTCCACAAATAAAACTGTTTAAGTATTTTAAAATTGTATAACAATCTAGGTCACTGTCTTATCTATAGTCTCAGGTGAATCTTATGAAGCATTTTCTCCAGAAAAAAACATGATTTTAAAACTATACAATGTAATCTCCTCTTTGATGTCAGTGATGTTCATAATGCAATTTTCCAAAAGGAAGGGTTGAATGGTACAAACCAGAAGGCTGGAGAGAGCTTCAAAGTTAGAGCTCTGGCAGAAGAGGTGGGAACAGAACAGAGTTCCGTTCAGATGCTGTTTGTCAGTCACCTGCAGACAAGGAAGCTCATGACTGATCACAAATGGACCTGCTTGAGGTCTTTTTTCCAGCAAAAATCTCTTTACCCAGGAGAAGATGTAAAACTGAGACATTAATGGGCCAGTGATAAAAGTGATAAAAGTGTTGTCATGTTTGGAAGCTGAAACACAGAATGACATGGCTAAGTGCTGTTAACTACTGCAAGTAATGGATATGGCATAGCTTGTCTAGTTTCACACAAGCTACCGAATGCATACCAGGTTATAGTTTCTGTCAAAGTAGTTATTTGTTAGATTTAAAGTCTTGACCATGTGGTAAGAAGTCCTGGGTCCTAGTACTAGTTAGATAGAATTCTGCAAAATTTCAGTTCAATGGGGTTTTTAAAATTTATTTTTAAAACACTTATATTGAATGTAAATAGCTCAAGACTTGCTGAACCTCAAGAAAAGCAGATCCTGCCATTTTATGGCCTTCTTTCTTGTTTGTTTTCAGGGAAGCTGGGAGAAGCTGTGCAAGCTCAGCATTTCAAAAGGCAGCCTTTTACTGCATTGTGTTAGTAATTGCAGTGAACCCTACCAGAAGGGTTGCAGAAGTCATTGCATGGCAGCTATATCTCCTGCTTCTGCTGTACTCTTCAGCTGACTGTTTCTTGATTCAAGACACACTTTAAGCTTCCTCTGCTTTTCATGGTTTAGACACTTAAATCACAATGTCAGGAAGGTGCTTCTCCCCAGCAGGAGGCTGACAGCCTCCTATGGCCATGTGGGTAGATTTTTTTCTATGAGCAGTAGAAGAAGGTAAAGTTGATGAAGCTGTTCCATCCAGAGAAAGGCAAATTGGTAGGAATTTGGAGAGGAGGATTTGAGTCTCTCTTCATGGACTGAAGGAGAACAAATCATAGAATGCCAGGTTGGAAGGGACCTCAAGGATCATGTAGTCCAACCTTTCTAGATTCTACTACTTCTTCTAATACTATAGTTTACATGAGATGGCTCAACATCCTGTCAAGCTGAGACTTAAAACTGTCCAATGTGGGAGAATTTGCAATATCCCCTAGGGAACTATTCCAATGTTTGACTGTCCTCATGGTGAAAAAAATAATTTTTATTATTTAAAAAAATCAATTTTACCATTGAGTTATACAGTTGTTTTCTTATTTCCTGTTTAACCTGAGCTCATTCTATTTGAGCAAGAAGCAGGGACTAGAAGGGATTTACAGGAAAGCACCTGACTTCTGAATCTTTGGGTTTACTTTTGGTCTTTTTACCCTGCATGTTAAATGAGTAAGTTATCTAGGGGTCCTGGGTGCTCCTTGCTCAAAGCAGGAACACTGCTGTCTTTATGGTACAACAGCACAGCTTCAAATGGAGGAGTAAGCAGGATTGTATTTTATAACACACTATTATGTGATGTGTAGAGGACTCTGAGGGATGTGAGCAGCTGAGGGTTAAATTTGCCTCAAGCTGTGGGAGGAATTGTACTCAAGTTTAACTACCTCATGGGTAAATCCACTATTAAGCTGACTACTTTGCAAAAGCCAGTGAACACCACCTTCTTTTCCAGAAAGCTGTTTTAAAAGATAACAGAAACAATTACAGCTTGTGAGAGGCCTGGTCCTACTGGAACATATGAACTGGGCCTTAGGCATGTTTATGGGATTAAGCCCTTTAGGGAACTTTGGCACCACACAGCTGAGTTTCTGGATCCCATTAAGGCCTGGGTAGATCTGGGCATGCACACAATGCAGAACTGCAGGTGCCTAAGGAACGTCCAGGTCCAAATGTGGTGTGCCTGACGAGTTCAGATGCTTTCAGAGTTACTCAGATGCTGGGTGGGAATTGAAAGAGGAGGAGGGAAGAGAATGAGTTGCAGTTTAGGGCTTAGAAATCTAAAAATATATTTAAAATTCTATTTCAGATGAGTAAGTTTCTACTTTGTGGTTTGTTGAGTTTTGTTGTGTTGGTTTTTTTTTCCGTTTGAGTTGTGGGGTTTTTGGTCCGTTGTTTTGGTTGGGTTTTTTGTTGTTTTGTTTTTTTTTTTCTCCATCAGGCTATTAAGTCTTTCAAATGCAAATATGAGAGTAGACAAGATGGCCCAAATTCTTCTTGCAGGGATGGAAAATATTTTTATTTATGCTTATGCAAATAATGGAAGAAGTTAGTCCAACAGCATGAAAAAAGGAGTGATTCAACACCTTCCCAAGAAATAAGTTATTCCACTCCCCCTCAGAAGGGTTAAGAACAAGCTAAGTAGATACCAAGTTTGGGTACTAAAATTCTTTGTTTGAGAAAGGAAATAAATCAATGAACATCAGAGAATAATGAGAACCAGATTTCCCTAAGTTAATTTCTGGGATATATCATGGTTTTGGCTAAAGTCTGGTATAAAATATTCATGATGCAAAAATTCTATCACCCATGGTAAAATGCATTTTGTGAACAAAGAAAAGGAAAAATCTTATACTCTACCTAGGGCCAGTTTTTTTTATTATTATTTTTTTTAATGTTACAATGTTGCCAATCTGGAGTATTTCACCTACTTTGATATATAATATATACATATATCTATATCTCTATATATGCACCTATATATTTACGTAGACACACAATCATGAACAACCTTGTTATTACTGCTCAGCTGTATCATTTCCCAGAAGGCAGTAAATTGATGTGTTGTAATTATAGCAAGCATTGACTTTGCTATTTACCTGCCTACCTTCCCAAATCAAGCCAAAATCTGTAGGAAGCCTTTATATCACAAGTGAATTTGTCCTGTTCTTATGTGGTATACAAGTTACAGCCTGAGATCTGTGGAGAGGCTTGGAGAGACCTTAACTGAACATGTTCTGATTGTTTTCTTGCATCCTAACGTAGACTACACACTTAATAGAGAGGTAAGAGCCTGCTGCCCTATTCTTTGGACCTAGCTGAGCAGTGAATGTAAGAAGAGCTGGACACTTAACTCAAAATCTTTGCCAATCTTTGGAAAAATAGGATATGAATATGAATTTTTAGGTCCTTAAATGTTACTGGTGGAAATCTGGCTCCAAGCAGCTGTGAGCATGCCCACATCTGGCAGCGCAGGCAGACCCAGGCTGGTGGCCTGAGCTCATTCCAGGCTGGATTACACAGGAATGCTTCAGCACCAGCCTGTGCCTCTGCTGCTCTGCCTGGTCTATCTGGTTGGCCTGCAGCACAGCCAGAGGAGCCACAGGTTTGCCCCTGTGCAATGGAACAGGAGGTTTAGCAGGAGCAGGGATGATTCTCCCCTGTGCTCAGCACTGGGGAGGCCTCACCTCCAGTCCTGGGTGCAGCTCTGGGCCCCTCACTGCAAGAAGGGTCTGGAGGTGCTGGGGCAGGGCCAGAGGAGACAACGAGGCTGGGGAAGGGACCAGAGGGAAAGTCTCATAGGGATGGGCTGAGGGAGCTGGGCTTGTTTAGCCTGGAGAAGAGGAGACTCAGGGGGGACTTTCTCACTCTCTTCAACCACCTGAAGGGAGGGTGTAGCCAGGTGGGGTTGGGCTCTTTTTCCAGGCAACCAGTGACAGGACAAGACCGCCTGAAGCTGCTCCAGGGGAGGTTTAGGTTGGATATCAGGAAGCACTTCCTCATGGAAAGGGTGATCACACATTGGGAGGGACTGCCCAGGGAAGTGGTGGAGGCACCGACCCTGGAGGTGTTCAAGGAAAGGCTGGAGGTGGCACTTGGTGCCGTGGTCTGGAGATGTGGTGCTGTTGGTCACAGGCTGGACTTGATGATCTTAAAGGTCTTTTCCAGCCTTGGTGACTCTGTGATTCTGTGACATGCAATTCATTGTGTTATGGACAGTGTGCCATGTACTCTTCTGAATATTGACCTGTGCTCTTCCTCTTCGGTTCTTTAGTAATGTCATCATTGTCAGATCAGTCCTTTGGAATATCACCATTGTTCCAGCCTGCAGTCTTGCTGTAGGTAAAAAATTTGACTGTTTTCTCTGCTGGCTGCCAAAGTCAGGTCCTACCATCTCTTTCATTTTCTGTCCTACTTAAGCCCTGGGGCTGCTCTCACAAACACGAAAGCCCCGCTCCTGTGAAGGACTTCTCATCCATAGAGCATGAAAATCTCCGTAAAAAAGACACATGCCAAGTTACAGCATGGGAATCTGAGGCATGCAGAGTGAGAAGTGAATCATTTTAAGTCACACAGATGGACTAAGAAGAGAAGTAATTCTTCTTGAGGTAAATCCTTTAACTTAAATCCTTTAACCTGTGGATGCTTCTGCCTCCTGAATGTTTGTATTGGCTCTGCCATCCATGAATCCTTCACTGACTGAAAAGGAGGGAAAAAAACTTTTACACAGCTCTCCATGGAGCTCATGACTCAAGCAAGCAGCTTAAACTCTTTAAGTAAAATGCGGCTCATAAGTAATTAATAATTGGCTTCCTAAAGATAACATTTAGCAGTAATTTTGGACAAGATTGCTAGATAGGGTGGGAGAAAAAATCTGACCTAGAGCTACATAAAATTGGGTATCATTCAGTTATGTTTAATGTCATAAATTTTGTTTGTTTGAGCTAATTTACCTTGTGGGGAAAAACAAAAAAACAACAAAAACAAACAAACAAAAAACCCCAACAAAACAAAAAACGTTTTCTAATGCATTCCAGAGTTCTTGCAGTGTTAAAGTTTATTTTACTGATGAATAACGAATAAAG
Organism: Apus apus; assembly: GCF_020740795.1. Lineage (NCBI taxonomy): Eukaryota > Metazoa > Chordata > Aves > Apodiformes > Apodidae > Apus > Apus apus. The sequence continues at coordinate 114,225,639 of NC_067284.1, read as the reverse complement.
CTTTTCAATATACCACCTGAGCCTCCTTCTAAACCTCCCTGCAGACCCCACTGTCAGATGCTACCAGCATGAAACAGCACATGGTCTTACAAAGGTCTTGGATTAGCAGGTACATTTCCCAGGTCTGTGACACTAAAGCCTAGTGAACCCACACAGCTTCAGTCTGGGTAATGACTTGTTTAATGAATAATCAAACAGAAATCAGTGGGATTCTACATCAGAAAGAGAGAGTCAAAATCTCAGGATCACTGCCTAAAATGGAAAATGCACCCAGTGCTCCAAGGAAAATTTTCTGACTTGAAAGAGAAGAAGTTTTGAGAAGGTCTGTAATCTGTGAGTATTTTCATCATCTCTGCAAACATGCTGAAGAAAGCATGTCACTTGGCTTTACTGGGCTCTTCCTAAGAATCCATCTCCTCTACAGATGCATTTTTTAAAGCACAAATGGCATTTTTAGGTGGAAAGTGCTTTTTATGTGTAAGATACACTGTCAAACAGGCTCCAAACCACAAATGTCAGATCTTGAACCAGATATGCATCTCTAATTCCCCCAAGGATTTGTTAGTGGGGGAGGGATTGGACAGCACTGGGTCAGGAGTTCTATCTTGGCCCAGCATGCAAATAAATTCAAGCCATAAAGTTTGGATCCAAATTTCCCCTCAAGTTAATTGGGGTTTGGATCAAATGTTCCATCTGTAATTATGACTCATATTAATAACATTGGGGAGTGTGATTTTTTTTTCCAACGTGCTCAGTGTTCCTCTTATTCTGATCCCATTGAACACCAGGGTTAAATTCTTATTTTTAATGCGGGGAACAAAGTCCACACTGAGCATTTTCAAAAATCTCTTCTCCTTCCTGCTCTCCCTCCTTGTCTCCCTTCACTGCCTCTCCCCCTACCCACGTCAATGTGTTTAGCTCATTCTCTGTAAAAATATCATCCTTTAAAAATTCCAGGTCTGTGTTTCTGATAAAAGGGAACATTGTCTAAGAAGTGCACCATTTCAGTACTGGCATACTAGCTGAAGGAGGTGATGTTTGCAGCAACACTTGGAATACAAATTCCTTTACTGCAGAAACACTAGGTAAGATCAGATGCCTTGAAGTATTCCCTTTTTTTTCTCCAGTCAAGTTCTTGACATTACAAGGGGATCAGTTAAAATATTTTCCTTCCAATTTGCTTTTGACTGAAAACTGGAGGGACGGAGTCAGTTACTGATACGTTTTTTAAATATAAAAGGATCTGCAAAAAAAAATTATATTTTGCTGTTGTTGAGAAGGAAACTGGAATGATCAGGCAAAATTTTTGCATGCTTTAGTTTTTCAGTGGAAAATTTAAGGTAGGGGGATGGTGAGTGTATTCTTGTTGCTATTATGTTTGGGGAAGCTTGTTTGGCTTTTTCTGTGGGAAACATCCAATATTTCCAATCAGCTCAAGTTACAAGCACTGCCAGGAAAACTTTATAAACCCCAAACCCATTAGAAATTCCTTAGTTTCTTTCTACATCTACTTGGGTATTTCAGTGCCTGCACACCATCACCAAAAACAGAAGGGAAAAAAAAAAAAAAAGAAATCAGGATGGTTTAGCCTGGTGGTTGGGACTTTGAAAGAGAAATAATGGTGCTAAAAGCCTCGTGTAAGTGCTAGAGACACCTTGGCAGTGTATTCAAAGACATGTTTTGCTCCAGCTGTTCCCAGGAGAAGGCAGCCAATGTGCTCAGTCTCTTACAGTGGGATGGTGGGGAAAGGAACCAGCACAACATGTTAGAAAATGGAGTTTCTACCGTCTCCCTGTGTTGTTTTCCTGTGTTTCAACATGTGTATGTGCATATAACTGTATTTGTCTGCCTGTGTGTCTGTGCACGGGTGCACAAGTGCAGGAGTGGTTGTCTAAAAGAAAGAGAAGTAGGGGTGGCTGCACCCTCCATCTCTACTCGTCTGAAAACTATAGAAAACTCATGAGCTGGGCCACGCCAGAGATGCACGTGAGTTTTCATACCACCCACTTAAACTCTTTATCTTCCAGCTTCTCAAGGGGAAAGCTGCACATGAGCTGAGGTGAGCTGTTCAAGGCAGAATTTACGATGACATTTAAAATCAGCTGAAGCCCTAAAGCTTGAAGCATACGTGCACACTTCATATAATCTGATCCCAAGCACCCTCCAAATTGGAGGCTAAAAGTATTGCATACACTGCTACCAGTTACCACATCAACATTTCAGATCTGTGCCTGGGATTTAAGTGCAGATGACCTGGAGCTTGCTGATGCCTTAACTTAAAAAAGCAATTGGGCAGTGTGCTGCCTACAACAATGTGGGCATTATAACAGTCTCACTGGAGCAGCTATTAAGACATCTCCAGCACACTGTTGGACTACTAAAATGTAATTCCCAGCAGACAATAATTCTAGACCCCTTGCCTGTGAATCATGGGCAGTAAATGGCTGAGGGGCAGGTTAACAATGGGCTCTGTGGGCAGCCTGACATTGTACAGGTGCGCATCATCACAGTAAAGTAATTAACAGATACTTAAAGGAATGTACATTTAAGCTCAAAAAACCTGTTAAGAGACTTCCTAAGTGGACTGCTATTTTTTTTTTTTAACCTCCACTTATATTTTATGACCAGGTAAAAGGACTGCAGAGCACAAATCCAATCTAAAAGGAGATCTGCAATCAATAGCTCTCCCATCAGCAGTAGGCTGCTCCATCAACAGTACCATTTTATAACTCTTTGACATGTTCCTGACTCAGGATTTAAAGCCATTCAGCAACGCAGTCTGACCCCTATAAAGAAAGTCAGAAAGAAAAAGAAGTAATTTAGCATTTTACCTAAGAAAGAGCTGAGAAAAAAAATAGTAATAATTAAGAAATATAGATAATTTATTAGGAAAAAAATGTTGTCTGTGTGGATATTTATAAGAATATGTATTTATGTATATGCGTGTGCATATATACTCACACACATACACAAGCCAGGAATCCACTTGATATATATCTGCACACTTTTTTGGACAGTATTGGATTTATTTGGGCATTGAACAAAGGCCTAATATGAAAGGAGAGGTAGTGAATTGGGGGCTGCAGCAGGGACTGCAGTTTTATGTGCTGAACTAACGAGTAGTAATGGGAGAGGCTAGAGTTCCCTCAGCATTTCCTCTTCTATTTCTTCTCTCCCCCTTCTAGTAAATCCAAGTCTGGCATATATAGCAGATAAAGAGTTTTAAATGTACAATTTTATCCAAGGTTCTTTATAGGAGTAACAAGATCATCTGGTTAATAAATGCTTGATTCAGTTCTCTGCCTGCAAAACTCTGGCTGAATACCTTCTAGGCATTAAAGGATTATCCCAAAGGGTTGGTGTTCTGCCTGCCTGTGTTGGCCAGTGCAGGTTTCCCAGCATTTTTCCTGGTGGGCAGATTTGGACCTGGTGGGAAAGTTTCAATGATCAAACTGGTAGCAAACCAAGAAACAAGGCTATTTATTAAAAACACGTTTCTCCACAAAATGGCATTTGCATAACTGCTTTAAAATATGAAGGAACAAAACAAGCCACTGTGGCATCATCACCTTGTGGCTGGTCATTAGATCTTCCAGTTTCTGAGAAGTAAGGTGGGGTCAGTTTTACCTGGTCCCATGCAGGTCCCTGGGATCCGGAGGACTGCACTGTTACCTGTAGCTCCTCTGTTTGCTGGTGAATGTGACAAGCCTTGCCTCTGCTACTGGAGGGCCATGCCTTCTGAGTCAACACAGTGACAGTGCACTGCTGGGTCTGCAAAGGCACAGGTCTTTCCACTGCTAAGCCTCTCTCTTCCTCCCTTCTCACAGACAAGAAGGTTATCACAGTTTCTTCCCCTGTAACACAGATAACTCCCTTCTGCAAAATAAGATCATGCTGGTTCTCTTGTACCTAGTACCCAAGAAGGAGGACACCTGGAGTCTCCCTCCTCCGGGATGCAGCAGTGCTCTTGCAATGCAAAGGCTGCAGAGGCTTCTGCATTGCCACAACTGCACGGAGCTCCTGCTTTGACTCTTGGCATGGTAAAAATGCTCCTATGGAAAGTGTTTCAAACACTCTGGACTACTCCTTTTGCTGCTGTGGGAGTGAAACCCTGAGGAAATCTGGCACGTTTGTTTGGACATTTTTGCATTAATACATTTACTTCAAAACAGTATTAGTTTGAGCATATGTTTGTTTTATAAAGTCTTAATATCATCCAAAAGAAAATGCTTTGGAACCATTACACAGATACATGTCACTAGTGTTCTTTCCAAGCTCTCCATGCACATTTCATGCTAAGCCTATATTTTCTATATTAGACCTTATTTTTGCCATCCATCTTAATACTATCTCATCTTTCCCTTAGTGAGATTTTTATTTCATTTCATCTTCTCTAACTCAGGAATTTTTTCACTGAAGCCAGAATAGTCCCTCTGTGTAAAACACATATACAAAGCCCTAAACACTAATTCACCCTACTGCATCCTCCTTGAGGGACCAAAAAGCATTCTTTGCAGCCATCAAAATGCATTGTTATTTTTATTCAAAGTAGATATGGTAATTTATATTAAATGTCCAGATCTCCACCTGGAGTGGATTTCACTTTACCTTTCTAAAGCTACCTAGAAGCTGTACATCTCAAGTAACACATACCCAGGGTCTCCTTCAGAGTCTAAAGAAAGATACAGCCTCTTCCAGTTCAGAGGAACCCATCTGAACATCAGACAGATGTATGTGTCAGCCAGTAGAAGTGCCTGACTGCCTGTGATATAACAGAAGTCTACATAATTACTATACATTAATTGTCTGTATTACACCAGACATCTAAAATCATGTGAAATTAATTTCATCTCTCATGTGAAGAGCTCCACAGAGGGGATTAATGTGAGACTGCTCTGTATGAGCTAAGAATATGATTCTAAAAAGTGTATCTTTTCCACTTTTTAAATACATATATGAGAATAAACAGTTTTACTGATTAATAACTGATCTTGGGAAGCACACTGAAACACAATATATGCTATAATGTGTGATTAATATGTATTTTAATATCCCTTGTGTTATTTTTTCATTATAAGAATAATACAAGCAGAGAATAAAAATATTTTCAAATTGTCAGCATGCCTAACTGCTCCAAATTGAGCCCCAGAATTTGATAAGTGCAGCCCCTAGAGCCTTAAATTTTTTGCTAATCAAGAAATTGATATCATTTGCAATGTTCTTTGGACATAAAAAGAAAGGCAAAAGGAGGATTCTTGTTACCACTAACTTGTTCGGAAGCAAAAAGGCTCAAAAAGATGAAATCTGATCAAAATAAATAAATACTTGCAAACTTTCAGGTTATCACTTTCAGACAAAAATGTCTCTAATGTTAATAAGGGACGTAAGCCAAAGGCTTTAGAAGTTGCTATTCTTAAAAAAAAAATACATGATTTATTTGATATTTTTTTCCAACTCGAATGTCATGAACCAGACATACATAATTATATTATTTGTCTTATGCAAGTGAACAAGAATAAATTAAAACTGGACATGTTGCAACAGGGCTGTTGACATTATATACAAAGTCTGCTTATTGTCATAAGATACTCTTAACCTTTAAGCCAAAATCTTTCAAAACTATTAGTGTTAAATCTAGCAGCTGTTGTCAAATTTTTCCCTTTCCCTGCTTTACGCATTGTGCTTTATTTGAAATGTTTGTTATATTTGTGTATATAAATTTCTGCAAGCTGTCCCTTGAAAGCTCCAGGGATTAAATGAGTAGGTTGAGCTGGTTCAAAGGAACAAAAGTTAACAAATTAAAAGAAAACTTTCTAAAACGAATGTGTAAACCATTAAAATATTTAGCTGTATTTGCATTGGATAGTTTCCTCTATATAAAACAATATGGATTGTTTAAATAAATGGGGTTAAGAGAAACTTATATCTACTGTAAAGTTTATTAAAGCTTTAGGAATGATGGCCTCAATCCTTCAAACGCTTACGTGTTTAACTTGAGGCAGGGAATAATCTCATCCTGGCAGCACCAGTCAGTCCTCCCAGCAAGACAAAGACTGGAAAAGGAGGTAAGGGTTTCCCCTTTGCTTCTGCCTGGCCCTTGCCTAAATATTCAGGCCACAGTCTAGCAACTGTGTCTTCTGGCTAGTTGTGTGTAGCAAGTGAGTCTCTGTGGACACATCTTGCAGCACACCGTGAAGTAGGCTTGGAAGATCCTTTATCTGGAACACACCAAACACAAGGAAAAGCTTTTCTACAGCTGGTGCAGTGCTTGGAGAATTAGGCCCAATCACGAATTGAGGCACAGTGATCATCTGAAACACCTGTGCTTTTCCAAGGACTCAGGTTATCTCTCTATCTAATTCAGTGCTGCTCCATGTTGGTGTATTGGCCACGTGGGGATGACTCAGGCAGACTTCCAGGTGCTTGGCTGTATGTGGAGTAGACATGACACATCGAGTAATCTTATTTCTGACTGAATTTCACACAGACACTCAGAAACTGAGTGAGGAGTGACCTGTGGTAAGATGAAGTAGAAAGCAAGGGGCTGGGAACATCCCTTCTCACTGTGATAACTTGGCTTAAACCTCACTGGGGTGTGTAACAGCTGCTTTTTATTCATATTGGGTTTGTAAAGCAATCAAAGCCTCTTTTAGGAAGGGGTTGTTGAGGCAATAGGTGCCTCTTTGCAGAGAAAGTCATGTGCAAGGCTGCAGTAGGAATTGGTTATATCACCCAAATGGGATTTGATTTTCTAAACTCAGAGTTGGGATTCTGTTACATTGGCATAGATTTTTTTTCTGTGAGAATTTGAGGAAAAAACTCAAAAATATTCATAAGGGAGCAGTAAGCTGAGGGAGTTCCAGAGACAATAGGATTGTATGCATGAAAGGAAGATGTCTTTCTGGTCAGGGAGCTGGCTGAAGGCTTCCCAGAAAGTGGAATAAAAGAGAAATTAAATCAAATCCCAGCTTTTTACTGAACATTCCTGAGCTCAGCAAGGTAAGGTGTTACATTTTATTTGCAAACAGGCAGGGCTGCATCAAAGAAATATCTATCCTAATCTGTTTTAAGAATTAAAAGATGTTCCAAGGTGACAAATTTTGCCTTGCCAAATTCCAGTTCCAGGTTAGAAAGGATGGAACTTTCCAAGAACTTCATGGAGTTGCTCAGTAAAACCAGATGGAACTTGGTACCTATTGTTTTTCCATGTCCCTTTGATATTTCCATCCCAGCTGAATAACACTCTCCCTGAAATTTGTTTATTTATAGATACAATTATAACTTGAGGTCTAAAAGGCCTTTCTAGATTATGGTTTGAAGTGCATATATCAAACCAGTCTTTGCTATCATATGTGAACATTTTTGAAATACATTTCCAGACTTGAGCCAATGTCTTTTCTTTCACAAAAAGATGCCTTTTCTTTTTCATATTTAATATAGAAGTGTTTTAAAATTCTTTCTCTTCATTATTCTTGCACTATCTACCCTATTATTTCTCATGTAACTGTTAAGGGATTAAGATGTCTTACCTGGTATCCAGTGCCAAAACCAAAGAATGTTGATTTTACTCATGATTAGTCAGTCAGGTTTTTTCAGTTTTTCTTACAGGCTTAACCACTGACATATAATTAACAGGAAAGCCAACCAGATTGTTCTTCAGTATATTCAGAAACCTGAATTCAGATACAAATTTTGTGATCCATGCATAAGCACTACACTTGTGAAAAATGTAAATGGACATTCAAATGTTCAGACATAAAGATTAGTATCACCTCAGTGCTATGTAATTATAATTATTGGAAAATCATATGGAAAAAAAGAATGATTAATATCTGCTAGATCTCAGAGGCTGGCACTTGGTTCAGTGTGGATTCCTTTAGCTGTCTGAAAACTAACCACAAAGCCCAAGCTGGTTCTCTATATTCCACCTATAATCAAAGGTGAAAATTAAACACCTCCAGAAGCTATTTCTTGTGTTAAAATGTTCTCTTCAGCCACCTGTATTCCATCTTCTTCAGGGCAGACTGACAAAATGCTTCACTTTATTTGCCGCCTATGAATCCTTACATCTCCCTGAGCAAGCCTGTGCACCAGAGCTGGTCCCAGTGAGTTAGTGCAGTCTGCCACCTGGAAGTATATCCTGTTCCTCAGCAAATTGTGACTGTGCACTTTGGTGGTGCAGTGTCAATATTTGTGGCAATAAGCCTGGTTGGATAGTTCTATCCATCACTATGCTCTAGCAAAAAAATCACGTCACACGGCAAGGTTGGCAGGAGAACCTGCCCTGACCTGCTAGCATAGATAAGCAAAACAGTTGCTGAAAATGATACACAGAAGAGAGGAAGCAAAAATCGTAATTAACTAAGCACAAGATTTTGTAAGTTTTTTGGGTTTCCCTGGGAACTTGACTAAACACCAACATGAGGCAGGCAGGAAGGATCACATGAGGAACAGCAGGAGGGTGGGGCTTGGAAGCTGGGCAGAGTATATGCCCTCAATGCAATAGAATCACAGAATCATAGAATGGTCTGGGTTGACAGGGACCTTCGAGATGATCTAGTTCCACCCCCGCTGCATGGACATGGACACCTCTCACTAGAGCAGGTTGCTCCAAGCCCCATCCAACCTGGTCTTGAACACCTCCAGGGATGGGGTTTCCACAGCTTCCCTGGGCAACTTGTGCCAGTGTCTCACCACCCTCACACTGAAGAATTTCTTCCTGATGTCTAATCTAAATCCACCCTCTGCCAGCTTAAAATTGTTCCTCCTCATCCTATCACTACATGCACATGTCCAAAATCCCTCCCGAGAACGGGACACAGTACAAGAAGAGGGTTTTGGGATGGCAAATCCCATCCCAACCATCCCTCCAGCACAGAGGGGAGAATACACGCAACCCAAGCCAGGCACAGCACCCTGATGGTGCTCAGAGCCCTGCACAGTGCTCCCTGCAGCTGCCAAAGCAGCGTGGTGAATGTCACCTCCACTCAGGCACTGACTCTCCTTGCTGCCCCTGCTGCCAGTGACACACCATCGTGACAGCCTGTTTGCACTGAAGTTTCTGCAGTTCAGAAACCATTTTGCAGGGGAAAAGAAGAAAAATGTCTCCAGGATCATTTTTCATGGCTGACCCACCACCTGGGCTGTGCTCTCGGGTACCAAAGACCCGTGCGTGGAAAGGACCTTGGCCTACAGACAGTCTCCCTTCTGCACCAGAGGAAACTGGTGGTTTGTATTTTATTGTAATGATTTCTGTAGCTTTTGGATGGCCTCCTCTTCAGAGAATGTGATATACACAGAGCGCCTTCCGCTTGCCGGTGGGGGCTGGGGAGGAGGAGGCTGGGGAGCCCAACCAGTAGAATTTTGTAACATTTATTTGTTCGGATAATTTCCTAAGAGTTCGCTAGAATAATCCCATGGAAAGATTCACTGTTCTTTGTCATAACATAGACTGGAAGCTTAAGTTTGTTTGTAAAGCTCGAAAATGACCCGTAGGCTGATGGAAGGGCCGTTACTTCACAAGCTCCCTGGTTCAAAGGAAAAGCTTGTTCAGCAGCAGTGAGCACTATCACTTTGTATTAGCTGAAGTTCAAGTTCAACTGTCTGTACACAGGCAAGATGCCTGCTCCCTGGTGTTTGAGAGGCAAATCTAGAGGATGAAATGCAGACCTGAACAGGAGATAGAAGGAAATTGTTTACCTGGGTCAGAAAACAAAACAAAAAGATATGTTACAGAAAACATATGGTTGCTATTTAATTTATGCTTTATCATTTTTCATTCTGACGTTAACATAGTTATGAGCGGGGTGAGAGCACTGTACATTGTACAATGTAATATAGAATGAGGGTTACCACTCCTTGCCAGAGGAAACGTGATTCAGAAACAATTTGGGGGCAATTGCAAGGTGATGTGGCACAGAGAACCAGAAGCTATTGAAACTTTAAACATCATTTCTGGACAATATAAGACTTGCTGCAAAACGACTTGTAAAAACATGAAAATGTTACTTACCTGACCCCAGAGAATTAGAAATCTTTAAATATCAGTTCAAACAATGCCTCTTAAAGGGCACCACATTTTTTCATTGCCAGCTACCATTATTTTTAACAGTTTGTTAAACATACAGCAATAAAGAAAGATTAATGGCCACGATATAACCCAAAAATGCAGAGGGCCACGCCGAGTTCTGTTACATGCAAGGGACTCAGTGGTGAGACATAAAGGGGGCATTTAAGTGGAAAATTTAGCCTAAAAACATCCATGAAAACCAAACTAGGTGCTTAAAATGGAAAATGAGTGTTTGGGGAAAACAGAGCTAAAGACATGAAAAAAATGGAAAGATAAAGCATAAACAATATTTTATTAAGAAGAATGAAAAAATAATAAAGATAACAGGTTACTTTAGGTATTGAAGGAACAGTGAAAATATGTAACTTTTAAGAGGATGAAAAAATGACAAAAATATACCAGCATATGCTTGCAAATATAATTAATTTTTTAATTTAATCAGCAAACAAATCAAAATCACCTGTCTGCCATCTCTTAATCCTTTCTCTAGAGCCATATCTAATTTAAAAATTCAGAAGAAAGGTTGTTTAAATAATGAGATTCATCCCACACAGTGTTGCTATCTAAAATTTAGTTGCCTGTTTTGAGATATTTGTCTACTGAAAATCCAGAGGGAATAGGAGCTTCCTCAAAAGAGAAATTAATCTATTTCTGGAGGATGAAAACCCTTTTAAAGAATGAATACCTGAAGTTAGACACCTAATTTAAATTTGGCACTCTTCAGTGAGATTAAAATTTAGTGATGTTCTCTGTTTCAGGAGCTTTGGCTCAGTCCTGTTTGATCAGAGGGAAAGAGGGCAGGAAAGGTTAATTTTTTGTGTTGTAGAGATCAACCCTTGCCCCAAAACATGTCCAAAACTAAAGTCATGGACAGCACACCAGTATTCTGTACACTGTCTAACGTATTTATGGGATTTAGTGGACTGGTGAGTTTTAAGGGTACCAGTCTTGTCACCCACAGTTGCACGGTGAGAAAGCCCACACAGCTACTGGGGTAAAACAAAGACCTTGCATTTGTTTTCACTAAGAGTAAGATTTCTTCACCAAGATAAATATCTAATGGTATTAGATTTCCTGTATCTTAAGATCATATTCTCAACGTCAAATCATAAGCTATTTTGATGCCTCACTTTGGTTTTGGCCAGAACACTCAGAAAAATACTTGTTTCAAAACCTGTTCTTCTTGTGAAAAGTCTGGATTTGTTGTAGCAGCATTTTCTGATGAAAAAGTAATGCAAAGAAATCTGAGGAGGCATTTCAGGATGCCTTTCTGAGGTTTCCTTTCCATCCAAGACCTAAAACATATTTTCATTATGAATGCTAAGATCTTGAAAAAATCAGATTACACAAAAAATGGAACATCAAAAAAACCCAAAGCAAATAGTTTTGGGTTCATGTTAAGATCATGAAAGTATTAAGATGTAAATAAGGGTCCTGATGCTACTTCTGTAACCAAACAAGACCTTATTTAAGACAGTTGACAGCTCTAGTTTTCCTTAACAGGAACATTATTTTAAAGGGTAAAAAATCTGATTTAGCAGAGTGGTGGGGTTTTTTTAATTTGCGATATGAAAATATTAGAAATAATCAGAAAATATTAAAGGCTATCTGAATAACAAACAATGTGTGTGCATATGTATATACACATGTAACCTGCATGTGTAGTAAGCGTTCAGACACATGAAGTTACACACCCATCCAGGCAGCAATCCTACTACATTTTCTCACATTTTCTGCTCTCCAGGCTGTTATTTTTGCTTTCAGAACTTCTGTTCACTATGGAAATACTGCAAGCAGAATGGGAAAGAGATGCCTCGGCACTCTGGAGCCCGTTTATGGGTTCTTACCCTGACACTCACACCCATCATGACCAGTTAGATCTACTGTGCACATCCTGGTGGGAACAACGCTGGTGTAGAAAATGCAGAATCATCTCCTTTTTTTCCTTTCCAACCAAGCTGGCAACCTGAGTCCCTGTCTGACTCAGATTTTTAGCTGAAGGGAAATAGTTTAAATACAATGAATGCTGAAATTCTGCACTACTTGATTTCAGTATCTTTGAATATGAGTATCATTATTGTTACTATTTTTATTTTCATATGGACATTGTAACTGCAGCCATGACTAAAAAGAACTTAAAAGTTTGTTCAGATGTTAATAAAATGAGCTCAGTAAATCTAATGGGAGAAAACCAAGAGTATTGGCTTATAAAACCTGATATAATCAGCACCCTTCACATATCATCTGAAGAGTTGATACTTGAGGAATAACCCTTTTAGTAAATGGTAAATCTTTTCTTAGAGGTCATTATAGAATGAACAGATCAATAACACATACTAATGTGCTTGTAGCCATCCATAACAAATATTACTAAAGTATATAATATGCTTCTAATATCTGGTATTCAATTACCAACCTCTGTACAAACCATTTAAATTGAAGCCTTAATATAATGTTTTATTACTATATTAAAGTAATGATTTACTTTGTCATACTTATATGGTAAATTTACTATATAAATCGTGTGTCTGATCCTAAAGTCTACATTACAGAGGAATCCTCTGAGAAGTCATAAAAGAGAAGTTAGCCAGAGAAGTAATTGTTGGTTTTGGTCTCCTGTTTTCTTACCTGAAATGTTTCATCTTGTAATTTCTATTTTTTGTCAATAAGCTGACATTTTAAAGAGATTTAGTAGGAAACGATCCGGCAAGTTATGAATTGTCCTTCAGAAAAAGATGAATGGGAGCAATGTTGCTTTTTTATAGTCCTTACACGCTGGAGAAGCTAGAGATCTGGTTTTGTTTCACTGCCAGTGTGAACTGCCATCAAGTCAAGAACATGCAACTGGCCAGTATGGATTTTTGAGGAGAAGGTGACCTCTTCAGATTTGAGGAGACTTAGGAGTCTGAAGGCAGAGAAACTTGCAAAATCAAGCGAAATGGATAAGAACATAGCCCATAAGGGAAAGTCTGGCAAGTTCAAATACACTGGTATATCCTTAATGTATTTGCCAAAGATTTAAACTGGGGCTCTGGAAAGGGGCTGCATAAGTAAGAAATTTGCTGCATGACTGTGAAGTCAAAACGTGATTCTAGAAGCATATTTGGTGCCCATGTTGGTTCACATCTTTAATTCTCTCTTTCACTCAAGCATTAGAGTCTGGTGCCTCTGCAGATGTTTCATGGTGCAACAAATGAGCCCATGTTGGCAAAACAATTCAGAAGTGGGTCACCTATTTCCTGCTTCTCTCTCCCCCTTTTCCATAGTAAAACGAAAGGTTACAGAGTTATCTGGGTTTTAAACTACTCTAACTCAGCTTTCCTCTGAGCCGAGTTGGAGCAGATCCATAATGCTTTCTATGAACAGAAGCAGGGGCCACAACTTCAGCTTCCTCACGCAGCCCTGTAACCTCAGAGCACTGAGTTGTTGTAGCTTTTCTCTGTGACCCAGAGATTGATTAAAATCTTTGCATAGCAGTAAAGTTCCACTTCAGAAGAGTTTGTAACCCCTTGGCTTAAGGTACCTCCGCAGGAGATGAAGAAAAATGCAGTTTAAGTCCTGCTAGAACTCCAGAAAATGTCTGATTTTGGCTCAAATCCAAACATTCTGAGTAATTCCCTCTAGGGCTAGGAAGAGGCTGGGTAGAGAAATGAAAGAAAGGGTAAGCTGCAATTTATAATTTAAAAATTAGGAGTCCAAAGGGGTAGTTATGAAGCATTTTTATGATTTGGAAAATCCTGCTGTTTAGAACTTTGGGGAATGTCGTCCACTATCTTATTTGTTTGATTTCTGCAGTTGATTAAATACCACCCAGAGAAGATGACAACCAGAAGTACAGTAGCAAATAATAATGATATGATAAATTACACAATTTTTAGAAACTTAAAAAATGGAACAAAACTAAGCTTCTTTTCAATGTTGTGTAACACTGATTTACCAGATTCTCAGTTTCTACATATCTTTCTTCCTGAAGACCAATAAAAGCTCAATTGATTTAAACTAGGTTATTAAACATTCGTGTGTTTTTGGATTTGAATACATTAACATAATAGAATAATGGATTGTAAGTAGTTCATCAGTAAATAATCCACAATTATGGAGTTTGCAGACTGATTGAAAATAAATAGCAGCACACTGTATAATTAAGCCATAATCAAATGTCTCTCTGCATACAAATGATAAAGTGTCCCCTTGGGCCATGGCCATGTGCTGAGGGTTTTATTTAGTTCAATAGCAAAAGCCTTTCTATGCCAAGTTTACACAAAAGAAAAGTTACTGAATTGCTAGGAATAAAGTTGACTGATCTCTCCATCCAGTCTAATAATTAGAGCCAGCATTACTCCATGCACATTTTGGATACAGAGTTTTGCAACAGCTAGTAAGATTAACCCTCCCTGGTATTCAGCAGGAGTGTTCCCTGACCAAAGAAAGACTATATTTTTTTTGTGTACGAAGCCAATAACATTTCAATTTAATTTTGCTGTGTATTCCATCATTAATACAATTATTCAGCTTCAAGCAAAGAAAGCTGGATTTGTTATATTGTAATGTCATTTCAAAAATGATGGGTTTGAGATTCTGAGCAGAGCTCAGCGTGGGTCCTGAGTTCTGTCTGAGACTCTCATGTAACGGGTTTTGGACATGCAAGTGGAAATAGGAGTTGAGCATCTCTATTTACAAGGCCAGAAACTGGGCAAGGATGTTTAAAAGCAAGAACCATTGCTTTTCCAGTGTAGCCTTTCACTTGGAAAATCAGGTGGTGAAAAGAAAGAATTTATCACCTTCCTTCTGAAAGAAAATTATTTACTTTCAAGAGGGAGAACATTTAGCATAACTTTTCAAAAGGTTAAAAAAATCTTAAAATAGAGAAAATGTAGATTAGCATGCAGGATATGCATCTGAAAATAGCTTCTTTTCCAAGTTAGTTAACTGGAAGTAGGTGAATGTCATTTAATTAAAGGTCTGTCCTTCTCTGCAGCCTCTCAGCCAGGGCTACTAGAAACTCTGCTGTACCTGACATTTGACTTGAAGAGGGATAAACAAGGATAAAGTTGTTATTTCTGTTGTTGCAGGTGCTAGTACTGGATCTGTGTAACACCCTTTTGTTACCCTCTTCCATGCTGTGCTCTCAGACACCAGCACCACCCCTCAGAACTCTGCTGCTTTCTAACAATCTGAACTGTAAACAGCCCACAGCCCTAGAAAAATAAGTCCTGGGAATTATGCAGCTGCAGGTGGTTTTGCAGAATCTGACCTACTGTGTAATTTATAACCTTTGAGTGGTTCTCTGGGATTAAGAGCTCATAGAGTGGATTGAGTCTGATAAAGCCTCAAACAGCATCAGGGGTCATAGACCCTCTGGGGTCGTTAACTTTGTGCAGAAAGGAAAACAAGCTCAAGAGAAACTCTTAGGACCTTCAGCTGTACTCTTAGTGTAGCACCTACATAACAGTTTTACAGTCACTTCTCTGCCTTGATGCTAAATTTACTAAACACAGGACAGTTCTGCAGTCTGATTCAGTAAGGGAACTTGTTCACCCAAACTGATTCCTTTGTGACAACATGGATTCACCAATCTTTTAATTCAGCTCTACGGCTTTGTGCTCTAAGTTTCCTCAACTATGAAGATTCTTGGCATTTAATGCATACTGTTGAAGTCCATTTTCCTTATTGACCTCTCAAAGTTCATGTATTTTCTCGCCTTCAGTCTCTACTGGGATTTCAGCTGGAGTTTTAGAACAAAGGGAGCACCTTTTCAGTTCTTACAGTTCATGGGGTTCTCTAGGGGAATGCTCTCTAGTGTGTTCTCTTTTCTAAAGAAGAGTCTGGGGAGACTTTGTAGTGGTCTTCCAGTACCTGAAGAACCTATGGGCAAGTTGGGGAGGGACTTTTTACAAGGGCGTGGAGTGATAGGACAAGGGGAAATGGTTTTAAACCAGAAGAGGGTAGATTTAGATTGGATATTTGGAAGAAATACTTCACTGTGAGGGTGGTGAGACAGAGGAGCAGGTTACCCAGGGAAGCTGTGGCTGCCCCATCCCTAGAAGTGTTCAAGGGCAGGTTGGATGGGGCTTTCAGCAATGTGATCTAGTGGAAGGTGTCCCTGTCCACGGCAGGGGTGTTGGAACTAGATGATTTTTAAGGTCACTTCCAATCCAAGCCATTCTAGGATTCTATATAAACTTTCCCTTTATCACACAACTGATTTCACTGAAACAGTTCCTTTACTGGAGTGAACCAGGCCTGTATCTATATTTTTCTTATAAATAGTTATAAAAAAATTACACATAGTGAATACGTTAGCTGAAGCCAAAACTTTGAAATAGGTAGCACCCCATCTTGTGTGCTACCTTACTTGTTCAGTAATGTTCATGAGCACATCAATGATTTACTTGGAGGGATGCCAGATTAGAGCTAGAAAATTAGGCATAGGCTACTCTGAGGTAAGTGAATATGTGGATTTTGTTTTGCTGCAGTTGATGTGATCTCACTTGTCCCCTAATAAAAGTTCACGAGAGGCTGGAATATAAATATTACAGAGCAGCTGCTGTGAGTTTAATCCATGTTCCATTAAAGAAGATATTTTGCTCCCAATGCTAGATCAAAATCTGACATATTGTTTTCTTGCATTTCTTGCTGTACACCTGCAAGGTTTTGGGTTCAAAATATGTGATATGCTTTAGATAAGCTGCGTCCTACAACTAATTTTGGAACATTTATACATTTGTGATATAAAGGGAAATGGAGAAAAACAAACTACTGGATTGTGCTCTGACTATACTGGAGGGGGAAGGCTCTGCAAGCAGAGTATAAATATACTACCATGCCTAAAAGAAACAAAGCATAACACACAGTACTATACGAGGGACAGGAAGGCTCACAGTCCAAGAAGCAACAACTTAGTCAAGACCTTCTTTCATCTCTTTTAAATGTTGAGAATGCATATCATTCCAACTTAACTATTTATTTCTTAAGGTACTGAGCAAGACCTAGTCTTATTTGAATCAGCTCTTGTACCACCACCACTGAAATATTTCTCTTAACACAAATCTGCAATCTAAAAAAAACAACAAACCCTAATCCTCCTAATACTGGGAAAGAGAGTCCAGGAAGGGTGCAACTGTTATCACAGTTTAGTTTGCAGAATAGGCCAAAAAGAAAGAAAGAAAGAAAAAAAAAAAAAAGTCCTTGATAAATGAGAAATAGTCCCATTATGTTATTATTCTGTTACCTAAGAAACTATCTTCAAAACAGAAGCCCTCATAAATACTCTGGAGATGCATCAGACACTTTTCCCTGCTGTACGACATTGTGTATATGGTTTGGCAGGAGTTCATCGTGTAGAAGATAAACTAGCACATAGTGCCAGGATTCTATTACTCTTGACCCTGACCTTTGGCTGCATGCTGTTTCCAGTTGCACTCCATCTTTAAAAAAAAATAATAAAAAAATGAAGACAGCGCCCATTTTTTTACCCTTTCTTTTTTAACTTCTGTTTTTCAGCTTCTCCACAGTCTACCCTTCGTCTGATATCTATTCGAAAAACAAGTTTTCTGATCTTTTCTCTTCTCTCTCTCTCTTTTTTTTTTTTTAACTTCTGTTTTTCATTCCTTAAAACCAGCAGCAGTGCTCCTGCCAAAGTTGGCTTTTACATTCAGTTTTCTCCTCCCTTTTTTGTCTCCAAGCACTAACTAGCTCAATAATGTGGGATAGTATAATGAATCCTAACCACAGAGAAAACATGTTCTTGGAAATGGTATGTTTTTCTATGCTATATTTACTATTCTCTGAACCCAAGATGTCCATTTATTGTTACCAACTGAAGTAATGGGAAAGGAGATGATAGTTTCATTGATATAGAATCGATATTCAGAGCTGTCAACTAGACAGAAAGGTGCAGAGCCACCAAGGGCATGTGAAATCTTTTCATATATTTTGTTCCTACAAAATTATGACCTCTATCAAAAGTCCATAAGTACTGCATAAGGATGTGATAATTTGCAAAGCACTTTGATACAATATAAGTACTTGGTAAACTAGAGAGATTAGATTAGGCCCCAGAAAAGCAGAGGGATATTCTTGAAAGTTTATAAGGCCTTTTTCTGTGCTCCAAGTTCAGGCAAAACTCCCAGTGAAGTCACTGGGAATTCTGTCTGTATTAAGCAGGACAAAATTAGGTCTCTGTTTTCCCAGTAGGGATCAGGCTAACTGCCGTGGATGAAAATGTTTTCAAATAGAAAGCAAAATAAACTTCTTTTTTTTTTTTTTTTTTTTTTTTAACTATCCCTGTCTGTCTGGAGTAGAATTTTCAAGAAATGAAAATCTGGTATATCCAACAGCTTTTAATTTTGTTAAAGTTGCAGTCATCTGAGCATTCTTTTTTGTTTGTGCAGTATTTGAATAACAAAAGAGACCAAACACAACAAAACGCCCAGAATTGATATTTTTAAAGGACAAAGGAGGGTAATTGGAACTTCATAGAAATACTTGCAAGAACAGAAACCCAGTGTATATAGACAAAAAATCTCTGGTGCATTAAAGACAACAAAGATATGTTGCAATGCAGCTTTGCTAAATGTTTGGCTTACTTTAGAAACAGAAAATGTTAACACTGTAATTATAAACTGTTAATACTGGTTTGTATCTGGGGGCCGGGGCTGAAAATGATATAAACAAAATGTTGTTACAGAAATGTCTTTAACTAACTCATTCTACCTGTAGTTACCACAAAGTGTGACGTGATTAAAAGAAGCTGAAAGCATGAAGGGACTAAAGCCCAAAACTCCCAAGATTCACCACAACTCCTAATTATCTTTGATTGGTTATTTCTTGAGCAAGACACTTGATAAGCATCGTATTTTGTGACTCCAGGACCCATCTTTGCTTGAAAGATCTGCCTCTCTAAAAGACAGGCTATAAAAATTATCACAAATCTTATGATAAAAAATAGCTGAAATGCAAAACTAATGCAGAAAAGAGCAGATATAAAAGGAAAAGAGCTCCACAGAAGCAGCACTTTGTGAAAACTAAGTGACTGAGTAACTTTATAGACAGGCCACACCAGCTGACTGTCCCACACATGCAATCCAAACTGAAATTTGATTTTAATAGAAGATTAACAGAGAGTTTAATAATCTGTGTTAATAATTTTCCACTGAAAACCAAGAAGCCATTACTAGCCATTACTAGTTGTCATGATTTAATTTAACACTGTCAAAGGATTTAGTTAGCAGAAATATTTGTGTTTAATCCTCACAATTATGAAGTTTATCCCATGAAATTCTAAAATTTATTGTAGGTACCGAAAAACATTAGAGGTAAGAATTTAAGGAGTTACCTAATCTCCTCAAACTCTTACCCCAAGGCTACATGAAGAGAGGGTAGCACGGAAAACAGTATCTAGGCCCATTTGTTGGCCTGGAAGCCAAGTGACGTGGTCTGGCTCCAGCCACACTAATAAATTATTTTACATTTCAAAACAGGGTGGCTGCATCCAAACCACCCTCTGGGAATGGTCCTTGGTGTGTGCTAGTTCCCAGACAGATAGTGTTATTTGACGTGAGCCAAAAGGGCACTGAGGGAACAGATTAAAAATATAACCACATGGATAACTGTTCTTAGGCCACTGCCTTGACCTGTCCGCTTTGATGATACAATTGTAGTCAAAGATTCTGGGTTCAAGCCATTTTACATACCTACTTTACCTCTAGAATCACTACCTAAATTGTCTAGGTATATTCTAGACAACACTAGAGGAATAAACACTCTATTTCATTATGCTCCTAGAGATACCCAAAAGAAATCCACTTCAGACTAACGTAGAATTTTTAGGATGAATCTACCCTCCCAGAAAATAAAATCTTGATATAATATGGCTCCCAACCCAAAAAGACAAGGAATTTTAACCAAGGCTTTAGGCAGGCATCCTAAAATATATTCAGTTCCCAATGAAGTAGGCTGAAGGAATATCTAATGGGTGAGTCTGGATGTGCAGCTAATGTGTCACTGCAGTGCTGACCTCTTCAGAATAGTAGAGATTGCCTAGATAACTAGATAGTAGAGATTACCTAGAAGATTTAATATAAAAAAAGACATGTCTACCTATTCACACTAACTGGTATGTTTTCACATAGAAGGAAGTATGTAAAAATCCTATCTTTTCTTTTTTAAGTCAGAGCTACTTTTCCCTGTTGCTGCTGCTATCACTCGATTTCTTCATTTGAGTTTCATAACTGGCTAAGCAAATTTTAGTTTATGCTGTTATAAAAAGCTTTACTGCTGTTTTTTACCTTTTCCAATTATGTGGTCATGTCCTTTTCCTTGTTCTTGGCAGTATGTGGTCACTTGGCTTAGGGAGCTCCTCCAACAGTCTGTGTAGTCCCATGAGTAACAGCACATGCAGATGATCATAAAGCTAGAAAATATGACCATTTCTGAAAAACTGACAGCACTGGACATGCATAGTCCAGAAAAGAGGAGATTTGAGGAGGAAGCATATGAACCACATTCAAACCTATACAGGCTGCTGCAGAGAAGGAAGGAATTTTTCCTCTGTGCCAAAAGGGGATATGTCAAAAAATAATGGGCTTACAATGCTGCAAAGGGGGTTAAATTTAAACATTAGGAAAAACATTCCTGTGGTACAGATAGTGAAGGACTGGAACACATTGCTTAAGCAGAGTATGGAACTACCATCATTACAAGACTTTAAATCTGTCCACAATGTTCTTAGCAAAGCTGGCTCTGCCTTGGAGGTGGATATGGATGCTCCATATCACCTCTCAACATCTTTTTTCAGTTCCATTTTCTGTGATTGCATGGTTGGGTTCAAGAAGCTGTTCATCCATGTCCCATCACATTTTGTGATAAGTAGAAGTTAAAGGGGACTGACCATCCAAAATAAGTATTGTCTTGTTTGTTTTCTATGTAACCTAAATCTGAATTTGCCCGATTTCATCACCACGGTGCTTGAGTGGGAGAAAAAAGATTGAGTGATAGGATGCAAGAGTGAGTTGTGACCCTAACAGGAGCAGTGCCTTTCTGAGAGCTACAGATTCTTTTTATCCTTCATTTTCCATCTTTCTAATGAGTATAATTATGTCACAGTGATAATGAGTGTGATTCTCCAGTTGGAAACCATTGCACAAGTATTGTGCCAGTACTGTTCTCTCCTATTTGCAGAATAAAAAATGCAGTCAGTGAAGATGGTATCTAAAGCCAATACCTAGTTAGGTAAACAGAGTCTTCTTCTGGAGTCTTTACAAAGTACTTATCAAACAACAGTTTCCTCTGGCAAAGTAGAGAACTTGTTATTTCAGGACCACTATTACCCTGATCTTCAACTGTAGTAGTAAAATGATAATGCCAAGCACTGCTCTTCGGCCTCAACATCAAATCCCAAGGCCTGGGTCTACCCACACCACTAAATTAGTTTACCCTCCAAAACATCTATTGGAAGAGTTTGTGTTAAGTCCTGAGGTGTGCCAAAAGTTGTTCAGAAATATGTTGATTGATTTAAAAAAAAAAATAAGATAATTTAGCTGCTGAATTTTGGGTGGCTTGGAGTATTCCCCAGGTCTATTTAATTTTCTAGTGTGGAAGATACATGATGGCTAAAAGTTTGGTAAAAGTTGTACAGCTAAAGTTAGATTGAACCTCACCATGAAGTGAGTTAAGTATATGGAGAATCACAACACAGGTTTTAATATGAAAAAAACACCTTTTCCTTCACTGCTGTTATCGACAGAAGGACTGGAGCTTCATATGTTTGGCCAAGTTTACTCTTTTGGCGAAGCTGAAGATATTGCTTTTAGCTTTCAAGGAGAGACTCATAAGCCTGCAGCTGAAGAAGAGTACACCTCAGTGAGAAGTGACATGGCTTTGCAGGAGGCAGATGAATACACAGGGAGGGAGGTTGAAAGGAGACTGATAAATTCCTGCCGATGCAGCTGTAAAGATAATCTTGGTCCGGTTAAAAAATTAAATTGCACAAGCATCTGAAATGTTCCTTTCCCATGATAGTTTATCTGCCCCATGGTGCATTCCTGGGGCATAATCCCTGAGTTTATCTGAGAAACATACTTCAAAAACCTTCTTCAGCACATCAGCAGGGCATGGAAATAAAGGAATTCACATAAAATGAGGCAGCCCTTCAGGAGATACCTGCTCCTCAGGTAAACACTGCAAAAAGACTCACACTCTTTAGGAGATGAGTCAAAAGAAAAACATCTAAGAAACTCTGATGCAGCAAGAGTTATTCAATGTAAAACTATTCCAGGAACTCAAATATTGAAAGGTATTCTTTAGTAAATGTAAGATATTAGAAAAGTACTTACTTATCAAATATTTTTGGCAAAGAAACAAAGAGGATGATATCTGAGGGTTCAGTTTGGTGTAAAGAGAATCTAAGGGCAATGGGAAAAAAGCAAAGCAAATGGGATTATTTATATTTGGCTACAAAAGCAGCTAAGGCAACAACATAGAAAGACAGCAAGAGGTACCAGGTTGAGAACTTGATGTCATGATCATTTAGGCAATATTCCCAGGACAGTCATGAGGGAGAGGAAAAGGCCCCAGGAGAGCAATTACGGGGAATCTACCCATTTATAGAGACTGTTTTATTTTAGAGGGGTCTGTATAGTAATAGTGATTGATATTAATTTTGTTTATTTACAAGTGCCATGGTTACCAGATGAGTTTTGTCCTCTGTGTGCTGGGTGCTAAGTGCAGATGAGGCTGTCCACATCCCAAGCAGCAAACAGGCCATCCAAATTGGGTAGGACTTTTAGATTCATCTGGAAAAAAAAGAGCTACAACATTACAGGAAGAATCCCAAAATTGCAGGGGTTCAGCAACCTGAGCCTTATGACAACACAATGCCTCAATTTCAAATATACTCTTTCTTTCTTAGCCTTAGGAACAGAAGATGCTGAAAGCATTTTGGTCTTTTAAAACCTGAACATGGCCACTACACATGGCTGGAAATTTATTACTGGTGTGCTTTGAGCTAGGTACTACTTCTTGCCAGGGCATGCCATGAAGATCCAAAGAAAAAGCTGCTGAAAGCTTCAAAGAAAGCTTGTTCTTTATGTCCACAGGTCAGTGGACCCATCAAGTGTTTCCCCAAAGGAAACTGAGGCAAAAACTTACATAGGCTCAAGGGGAGACTGGACAAAAACCTGGAAAAGAAATTCACTGAGCACTGCTGACTCAATAAATAATGTCGAACTCAGGAAATCCCCTAAAAATAACTGGAAGCTGAGAGAGTGTTTGGGGTTGCTTTTGCTACTCTTTAGGTTTCCCTTACATCCAGTGTTAGAGATGGTATGTCTGTTCTTATGACCTTATGTACTGGAGCAGCAGCTGAG
This sequence comes from Apus apus, assembly GCF_020740795.1. Taxonomy (NCBI): domain Eukaryota; kingdom Metazoa; phylum Chordata; class Aves; order Apodiformes; family Apodidae; genus Apus; species Apus apus. Next base: position 114,202,203 of record NC_067284.1, on the reverse strand, counting down.
TAGCATCCTGATTCATATATGGATTATGTCCAAGGTGCACATATCTTGGTCTTGTGTAACAGAGACCACATGGCACCTCATGGAGCAAGAATATATCATGTCACTCTCCTTCTTTCTCTTTTTCTTTCGCCCGTCCTCAGCAATACTGTAGAAGCAGCTGTTTTTATTACTCCTCCTTGGACCAGAGAATAAATGGTGTTTGCATTAATTGGAAAGAATGTCTCTTTGAAGGAGTTCCTCTTTGAAGTGCTTTTTGAGTTCCCACATAAAGGTCATGCATCCTTCCCTGGAAAGCAGAAGAACTGAGGTTCATGGATGTATTTCAGAGTATTAAAGCAAAGATTGCCATTTACTGTATATGTTGGGTGTCAAGAAACTCTGGAAACTAGTCCCATAAGTATTGGTAAAATGGAAAATTTAAGGAATGGTATTAAAATAATTCAGCATGTGCTTTTTATTTTACTACTATTTCCTTAAACATTCAAGTTTAGTTCTACACTCAGAAGGGAAAACACCCCATACTGTCATGCACTGTTCCTTAAGGAATGTTAAGGAATATTTAGTGATCAGAAGATCATTCAGTAAAAGCAAACAGCAACACATAGAACTGCCACTTTGGACAAAGAGCAGCTGTTCTGCTCCAGCTTTAGCCAAGCACCAAGAGGAACTCATCCCTGTATTGCCCATTAAGTTTTTCTTTTGGTAGAACCTAAAATATAATCACTTTTGCTGTTTTTTTCTGGGCATATATACTCATACATACATAAATACTCCAATACATACCCATGTATATGTATTTACAACCATCTATCTAGGAATAGCTAACGGGTATTTTAAGTTTAGTGAGTTATATATAAAGTAAGTAGAGATTGATCAGTTTTATAATATACAAAAAACCCAAATGTGAGTAGATAAAGATACAGTGCAGAGCGAGCTAAGGTTTGAAAAAGATGTGGGTTAAATAAAAAATGCAACAGACAAACCCAAGCCTGCCAGGACCTAGCTAATCTATTAGGTTTCCATTAGGCTCAGAAGAGATTCTGCAGCACCAACTTTTTGATTTGCCATTGTTTTATAATTTTGATTTCCTTCAAAGCATAACTGGCATTTTCCCAGACTATCACTGGCCTATTAAGCAGAACTGCTCTTGCATAAGTGAATGGGTGCTTGTCAAGGAGATAAGTTGGGGTGCTATTAAAATTTCAAATTTGGCAAGACATGCTGAATCCTTTGCTCCTAGCTTGGCTTCCCTTTGTGTGTTTATGTGTCCTCTTCTATCTATACATAATATTCATATACCTTCTCAGCTTTGTGCACGCTGGATGTTTGGAGAACAGGGCATGTTATTGAAAGACACAATCAAATCACATGGAAGTGTTTTGTTTTTTTTTAATTTTGCTTTCATTTTTGTTTTTGTTTTTTTAAAGGATGCTGCTCTGAATAGGAAAGAAATAGAGAAAGAAATATATATTCCTTCAATCTTGCAATATTATTAAGCTAACAGGTTCCATATAATTCATGTTCTGCTTCCAATTCGACTTGAATCCAGCTATAATCAGTAGATCACAAAGGGTTTATGCATGTGTGTGTGTGTATGTATGTATAAAATGCACAAGTCAGTTTAAAAGCAGAACACATTTTTAAAATTAAGTCTTAATTTCCAGCTCCATATTTTCTAAAATAAATAAAGTCCACAGTATGAATATATAAGTACAGCCTGAAATCATGGAAACAAGTTTGACTTACATGAAAGCTCAAGTTCACATATTTTCCAGCTTATACCTGGAAAATATCAGCTTTTATTGCAACTTATCTGTGAAGACTGGTTTATAAGAATTAATGCAAATAATAAGAATGAAAGTGAGATTAAAGCACCAAGATTTCTCTCCACTTGAAAATGTTCAGATTTTTCAGACCCGTGTACTATTATTGTCCATGAGCCTGGAAACAAACCCTGATATAAACACAGAATCCAAACCACAGAACATGACTTGTTTAAAAAGTTAAATTCTGTGAAGTAAGGCAGGAAACGAGATTTATCCTTCTGGGAATTTTTTGGCATGAGCAAGGAACTAGGCATGCTCAGTGCATGTCATATCCTTCATCTATCACTGCTCTCTGAAGTAAATCAATTTTTTTTTTTCCTAACTCAAACCAAGGGAAGGCAACACAGTCACCATCTGAAATGTGTAGAAATCCTTCTGTTTGACATGGCATTAAACAGAAGAAGGCAAATTACAGTGTGTTGCCTTAAGGATTATTGTTGCACATTGTGTGCCTTCTGGCTGTGGCAGTGTTTGTTCCTCCCAGTGCAATGAGCTGGGCCCAAGCCATTTTGCAACACTGTAAAAATAAATTGCTGGGCTTGATAAGTGAATGTTATACTTGTCACTCTAAGCTGACTGCAAATTGTTTTTAGTGTCTTCAGGGTAAGTTGGCAGCCTGGGATAGGAACTACACAGAAGGTCAGCTTTCTCCCTTTGAAGCCAAGTTTGGGTTATAGCTAGGGAACCAGAGCAAACACTCCTGCTCATGAGGGGAGAAGGAACATTTCCAACACAGACCAAATCTTCCTGATATCAAGTTGAAGATTTAAGATCCTGCTAACACTTATATCATGTTACACTTATAGGACAATACTATTTAAAGATCAAGATGATCTGAAGTGCTTACTTGGGCGGATGGAGAGGAGGGAAGTCCTACAAGAAGGAAAAATGTGGAGAAAAAAGGATCTTTGATTGTTGAGTTTTCTTGTGTAATCCCAAGATCTTGCTCCTATGAGGACCTTTGGTGTCACCCTCTCAGGGCTGCTTAACTGGAATTGAATGCTGTATCTTCCTTCAGACACCTGCAGGCTGACAGCAAGAGTGAAATGATGGTGTAAAACCAGCTTTATCTGGGCAACATTTGGGAAGTAGGTCCCCTATGTACATAGCCTGTTTGGCATTCATCACAGCTAAATGTGGTGGCCTTTTCCTCATCAACCCTATAAATCTGGAAATCAGTCAATCAGTCAGCTTCTCTGTCGGAAAATTCCACTTCATAAAATCAATATGTCCTTTGGGGAACATGGCTTTTTGCTAAAATAGTAAGTGATTTGTTTTTAAATCAAAAAACTGAAACAATGTCTTCCTTACTACCCACCTCAGAATACCTACACAGAGAGAGTTCAGCTGATCATCAAGCCCAGGCAGGCTCTTGGAAAGAAGTTTCAGGCCTGGAGAAGACAGTTCAGTTGTGTCTCCATCCAGCCCCTCCTGCAGGACTTGGCTTTGGCCAGAAATTGAGCTAGTGGCTGCTCACAAATTTGTGGAAGACCCTCAATAGACCCCCATGTGTACCTTGCAACCTTTCCAACCTGCATGTCTGGCATGCAGGGGGGAAAAACTGATCTTTTAAGGGAAGCTTTCTGGAAATCTTTGGAAACAAACCCAAACATTTATATTTTATTATTTTATATATCTATATCTGTATCTCTATCTATCTATCTATCTATCTATCTATCTATCTATCTATCTAATCATAGTAGTTTTAAGAATGAGTCAAGAAAAGAGAGGCAAAAGAAGGTGGTGGTTGAGATATCACTCTTCTGCTTGAGTTTTGCAGAGGGGTTCTTGCTTTCTTGGTAGGTCTGTCCTCTAACAGGAGCAGTGGGAAATTTATACCTTCTGTAGAAAGCACAGAGAAAAGGAAAGATTTCCAACACATGCTTATTACAGGGCAATGCAGCCTTACTACTAGTCTCAAGTGGCCTGAGTGGGTGAGACAGTAGTTTAAAAACTCAGCCTGTGCAGTCACTGGTCCACGTCTTCCAAGACTGCAGCTACAGATGCTTGCTCCAGCAGTGGCTGTTCTGATAACAGACACCTCCTCTGGGACCTGATGAAGTTACTATAGCAACAAATTTCACGGAGTCATTGCCAGTAAATATTTTGGTGGTTGGTTACTGAAATCTAGGGTAAGTCATTATTCATGGCCTCGGTATCAAATATAGTGAAGAAGAACATTTAATAAACCCATCCTTGCAACTTGCTTCAGGCAGTTCACAACATTTTAAAGCACATAATCAAATACAAACAATAGAGGTCTCTAATACAGTGAAAATGTACAATGTTATTCAAATTCAAGATATTTTTGGGGCTTGAAGTGGAAGCCTTCCAAAGAAAAAGAAGGATGAGAGACCATGAAGGTTTAAAATAGATAGAACTTTGATGATAGAAATCATAATAAATCAGTTTTGGAAGCTTAAAGCTTTTGTCCACTGAAGCACCACTATACTGTGTATAAAGTATAATTCCATATTCTCTGTCTCACTACATTTTGCTAAGAACTCACACAGTGAATGTTCAGGCAAGCTGCAGTCTCTGCTGATCACTGCAGTGATCAGCTGAAGCTTCTAGAGAATAGACTGCATTTATGGTGGAAATGAAGTATCATTTCAAAGTATTCTGGTACAACTGGAATTTCTGTTCTCACTAGATTTCCAATTCACTCAACTTTCCATCAACTACATTATTTCGTTCACTTCAGAAACTTTCTGAAATAATTTGCTGCTTTGTCTCTAAGTGTTCTAGAAAATGCAGAGCAGTTGTATTTTGATTAATTTTCTTTGCTAGTGAAATATTTTATTGCACTTTATGCTTATTAAGAGGAGGTGGTTTTTTTGCTTCACTGACACGATGATAAGGAACTGAAACCAGTACTGACAAACCAACAGGTCAGGATAGCATGAGAAAGCCCCACCAAAACTGTGACAAGCAGAAAAATAAAATGTAAGTAAACAGAAATTAATATGTTCTGGGTTATTTTGTGTTGTCTCTTAGTTTCTGAGTCATCACAGAGTATGCAGGTTACCCGATCAAAACTTTCTGTGCCATCAGAATGTCTAGAAAGTTAATTTCTTTCAGGTGTAACTGGGATTCTCACATCATTGCTCATTTCCAAGGGCACACACTTTATAAAAAGCAAAAGACACCAAGATAATTTTTGGTAAAGTCAGGGACTCCAGGTACAGTGAGGAATATCACACCTTTCATTTGGCATTAAAAAAGGAAGAATCAACTTCAATCAAAGTGTGGAGACTCCTTGCGTTCTACTGGGGAGATTTAACCCCTTTGTTTCTATTCCTGCTCAACAAAGACAGCTTTGCTGGGTTTGGAAAATAAGACTTGTTTTTCTGTTGCAAAGTTTGAGGGGTAAGAATAACTTCTGAGGTGCTTTCACACGGCCAGCTCTTCCCATTAATATTTTTCCCACAGTGCTAAAACAAATTTGCCAAGGGTGGAAATTAAAAACTGGGTTCTTCTGTACAGGGCAAAGGGGCTTGCTGCTGGCCATGGCCTTCTGCTTCAGAACCAAGCTGCAAGGAGCCCTGTCAAGTGAAGAAATGAATAATCTGCCTTGCAGGAAACTTTCTTACTTTCTTCTAGTAGCTGAGGTCATCTTCATCTCTGCAGGATGAATATAGATGAGAAGGGTTGTGCATGCTGTGAATAAAACTGTGCCTGAACAAAAAGAGCTGGAGGTCAGAAAACAGAAAAGAAAGCTGGAAAAAAAGTGCCATCCTTTTTATCCTCATTTGTTTATTCTGAGATTAAAAGAAATTATTTTTCATTTATGATCTCCACTTTATAAAAGAAATTATGTCTGTGTAAAGGGAAAATGTTTATTTCCTTTCTGGATTAAAATTGTCGGTCAGTGAATGCAAAATTGACATTATTTTTTTTTTTAAGGATTTTTTTCAAACAACTGTGTTTGGTGGTGATGTAACCCCAGTTCAAGTCTCATTTGAGGTGGTTATTTTTGTGGGATTTGTTAATCTGGTCTTGTTTTCATCAAGAAAGATGGATTCTGACTAGCACAGAAAAGGGTTTTTGTTTCAGTGAATGTTGAATTAACTAATACTTTCTTTCCAGCCAAAATTTCTCTTCCCTTTTTTTATTTTTTCTTTTGATTTCTAGCACTAGAACCTGAAGCTTCATACTGGTTTAGGCATGCACATCAGGATATATCTTATGCAGCCTGATGCTATATTTAAGACCCCTTTCTACTGTCTATGTGTCAAAATGTAGTCTTGTCCAAAAACTGTGGCATGAGAACTTGGCCTACAGAGCTTGTTTAAACACAGCATCCCTTGCTAGATGGAGAGGCATGAGGCAGAGCTGGAAAGGATAGAAGTCCAAGCTAAAGTCTTGTCAGTACAGGATACTCCTTGACTGGTTATCCAGAGGATAGTCTCTAATGACAAAAAACCTGGCCAGCACGTGCACTGCATTTCGAGGCAACATGGCACAGTATAAGTAATACCTCAGCTTAACTTGCTTCTTGTCTTGGTGGGACAGCAGCAACTCTTTGTGTGTCCTATCAAGCCAGTACACAAGCAGGAAGAAGAAGCAGGAGAGAAGCAGGTGGAGAAGAGGGAGCTCAGGCAGGGCTGGAGCAGCAAGAGGCTGCAGGGAAAAGCCATCATCCTGCAGTCAGGGTGGACCTCCCTTCTGCTGCCTGCAGCTTCCCCACCATGGTTGTGGTGAAGGTATGAGTTACGGGGGGTGGAGCTGTGGTTACTGCTTATACCACAGCTCAGTGGATGCATGATGCTAGTTAAGTAGCAGCAACTTGATCGTGTGTCTAAGCTGTAATTGGTGTGGCTTTGTCTACTGTGGTGCTATCTGATCTGGTAAGGGAGATGACAAATATATGGATTTATTTAATTTCTTCATTTACATTTACGATAATTTAAAAAGACGCCTTTCCAAGGCATCTAGCCTCCCCCCCAGCATCCTTAATAATTCCATAAAATAAAAGCACCATTAAAGTAATCATTTCCACATGCACTGAGCCAGCCAGCTGCCTTCTGAAACTCCTTCCCACCCCTTTATCATTGTGGGAAGCCTACAATCAGCCCTCTCCAAAAACTCTATCGAACAAATGTCTGGACAGGCTGATGCTACATAACGAGGCTGTACAATGTCTCTGTGGAAGGCACAAAGCTTTTTCAGAGCAAAACTAGATCGTATGAATTTTGGCATTTTCAACCTGTCATCTATAGCTCTCTTTGAGCTGGGTGCCAAGATATGTTCCCATTAGTACCATTGTCTCTCTTCCTCAATAATTGTTTCTACCAGCATTTTAACTACAGACAGAAGTGGAACAGTTATTTCCTGAAGTTTCCTCATTCCCACTACAGCAGCTCCCCACTGGGATGTTGTTACAAAACTCCTTGTGAAAGATCTCAGACCTGTTGCTTCTGCCACTTTTTTGTTGCAGTGCCCCCAGTACCATTGTTTTTTCTACAAAGGACTCATATGAGCCTTGACTTACATGAATTTGGCTCAGACTATAACAAAGATACAGTCCTGTAGAAGTGCCAGCCCTGAAGCCACATGGTACTGGGGTACCAGAGGAATAGTAAAACCCATTAAATACCACTCATGGAGCTTGATGAATTCAAGGCTGAAAAGAGAAATTACATCTGCCTACAAAGATGTATGAATAGAAGTACTTACGATAAATGATAATATTGGAGTAAAAAAGAAACAGATTCAAATTGGTAAAGAATTCAGGCTGATCACTTGCTGAATATCAGAATAGCTCATCCTGAGAGGACAGCCTCTCAGGAGCCACAGCAGGAACAAAAAATCCTAACTTTTATCTGAAAAGCCTAGGAAAATCTGTGCAATAGGAGAGACCTGGCTATGATCCCCCAAACTAGACCTTACTACAGCTTTACTGCAGAGACAAAACACTAAAATATTGGTTGGGTTAAAGCATGTTTATGTGCTGAATGCATCCTATGTTAGCACTGAGTATTATTCCTTGCAATATTTTATTGCACACTGGTTCTAAATGCACTGACCACTTGTCACACCTGCTACCAGATTTTCATACCCTGAAGAGTTTGTAACTGAAGCTCCTCAGCCTGCCTTTGTCTTGGCAGACCCCATGGAATTCACAAGTATTCTTCAGAGGTTCCTGCATCCAGCTGCAAGTCAATCCTTGTATGGTAACTAAAGGTGTTCAGAGATTGCACGTGTTTACTGAATGTGCAATGTAGATGTACAAAAGCAGTAATTAATCAAAAGACTCTAAAATGGTTTCATAGCTTCCCTAAGAGACTCTTGAAGTGGGGTGGATCCTGCTTTGGGTAGGAGAGGAAAAGCAGCAGATCCAGAAATTTCTTCCCAGCTTGGTTACTCTGCTGCAGCTTTGTGAGCACTGAAAGGTCTTTCAGTAAATCATCACCTCCCCCACGTTGTATCAATCCTGCCATGTTTGGGGACTAAAGTGAAATGTTGTGCCAAAAAATAATAATTTACTAAATAGGAAATTATCTTCCCTCCTGAAAACCACAATGCTAAAAAAGGGGAAGTGTTTCCTTTTCTACTCACTTTGTGATTATGATGAATAGATGAAGTAAAATCCCAACACGCAGAGAAAAATCTTTCATTTTTAGAAAGCAGCAAATTGCTGTAACCCAAAGTAATTCAAGAAACACAAGCATTTCCTTTAATTTTTCTCCTCAGCAGGGAGGAAAGCTCCTAGGGGGACAGATGTAGCTCAACTGAGCTTTGTAGAATATCTACAGCAAACTGTCCCTACGTTGCACATTTCCCAAGCTCTCCTGCTACTAGACTGAAGACTAATTCCACCACTTAGATAGTCAATCAGAAAAGACAAGCATGAAAAAGAATCACTTTTAAGTGATTTTCTCCTCTCTGGTTCCTCAAATATGGCTCACACCTGTGCCAAGAGAGAATAAAATTAAACTTTTTTTAATTAAAAAAAATATATATATACTTGCTGAGGGACAGTAGGGAATCAGGTCTATATTCATTAGTGTTTTTCTATTTCATATAAGAAAAACATTTAATAATGGAGAGAAGCAAATGATATTTCTCCTAGGTCCCAAATTTCTCTTTGGCTCTAGGTACTTCATAGGTCAGCCAGGGAATGCATTTCCCCCACTATCTTCTTCCTGCAAGAAGGTTCTTGTAGGATTGATCCCTGCATTTTTCCACCTTTTGTATTGCCTTTGCTAACTATTATACATTAACTCATCTGAAAATGATGTTTCATGACCTACATATGCTATTTCTTCTCATCTCCATAAGAATTGCACTAACAGATGGATAATATACATGGGAAAGTTTTCTCACAACAATAATATTTCTATGTATTCTTATGAGACATTCACTCCACTTCCAGCCTTGTCCTACCTTTATGATTACATGTGTGAGTCACAAAGAACTGATATCACTGAATACCTTAGCTCCTCTCTCTGCTCCTCAACTCCCATTAACACTTCATTACATGTGTTTGCTCCCAGCCTCTCTTTTAAAGTAAACCAGTTAATTCCCCTGGAGCCAAAAATGATGTGTGTGTCTAGGATAGGTTTGGGTTTTGTGGTTTTTTTTTCGCCCTACATCACACAGAGCACAAGATGATACAAGTTGGATGGGGTTTGGAGCAGCTTGGTCTAGTGGGAGGTGTCCCTGCCCATGTAGAGGGGTTGGAACGAGATGATCTTTAAGGTCCCTTCCAACAAACCAGTCTATGATGATGTGCCCTCTAGCAGGAACATCAGCAATCCAAGCCAGACAGTGGTTGCTCTGTGCACTGTGGACACCAGCCTCTGCATCTTTTGCCTTTAGAATGCTAGCAGAACATTTACCTTTGCCAAAATAGCCAAACTGACTAGGTGACCATTCATGCCCACAGTTCACAGAACTTGAAAAAAAAACAAACAAGAAACATTTGAAATGACAAACTATCTACATTTCTTCTTTTCTTTTAATGAAAATATTTATCTTCCCTTACAGTAACTCAGGTAAACATTTTTCCCCTACATCTGCACAAGTGTCATTGTCCTTATTTACACAACTTGCACAACTACCCAATTCCTATGAAACAAGCTGACATGTTGCATTTAATTTCCTGTCTTCTTTGGCCTTGCCCTTCCTATCCAGAGCTCCTTGAGCTGAGAATTTATGGACCGAGAAGTATCGTAAAAGTCATGGGGAAGAGCAGTGGGTCCATGGACAGGAAAGGGCTATCACAGAAGGATGAGGAGGGTTCTGCTAAGAAGGCACCAGCTCACCATCTCCAGAAAGTATTTGCTGCTGAACAGCCAAAGATCAGTGCAGGATAGTTGTCAGGTGGTAGCTTCACAAAGACCACCATCCTCATTACACTGTTGGGTGGAGTGACAGGATAACCCAGGTTGTATTTGGAGGCTCCACAGTAGATATTTGACACATAGATGTGTATCTCAGGTCATCTATTCCCTTTCTTACTTGCCTTTTGTGTTGTTGTTGTTGTTGGTTTTTTTTCCCTGTGTTGAATTCATCTCAACACTGAGCTGAACCTGTAAAATTAGCCGTTTGCCAGACCCAGATATTGTATTTTGACAGGCATGTAACACAAAATGTTGATCTGTTCCCAAAATTAAGTGACATTCTCTTTCTCTTTCTCTCCTCAGTTCCTACCATGGGGGATCCTCAATGCCTGATTTAGATAAGACATTCAGCTTTCAGACTAAAGTCTTGTGTGAGGGACCAGCCCTCTGACCTACTTTGGGAAATGGTATCGAAACCCCGTTGTAGCCCCTGCTCATGTGGATCCCAAAAGGCCTGCCTGGGAGGACAGAGACTACAGGGATGGCCTGCATAGCCCTCGGGCCTGCAGAGATGAGATAATGACAAGGATTAAGATAATGACTACCGAGGGGCGAAGGGGGCAGGTCCACTCCAGCTGCTCACACACGTATGGCTCAATCACACATACTAGTTGTGAAATCAAGATTCTAGGCCTATAAAATAGGGGGCTGCAATGGTGGGCTTTGGGGAGTTTCATCAACACTGACTATCGACACCAACCCTCTCCCGTTGCCTGGACCAACGACGATGGATCCAGGACTGGTGATTTTCCTGTCCTCTTCATCTCTCTTTCTCTCTCATCTCCCCCCTCTACTCCCCTCTCACCTTTTTTTTTCTCATCCCCTTTTCCTTACTATATATATATATATATGGGTAGTTTTGTTTAGGTTGTTCGACATTAACTCCTACTAGTGTAATAAATGTGTTACTTGTTGTAACCAGACCTTGTGTGTCTCTGCACCTTAAGCTGATCAAGGGGGATTGGACGGTCGAGCTTTTACTTGGACCGTCATACATTTACTCTCTCTGGCAAAAGACCAGGTCTGAGAGAAGGATTTTGGGCCCAGCTGCACCTGGCTCCTCTCTGAAGGAAGTCTAGAAAGCAAGGGGGTTCAGTCCTAATCCCCCTGGGCTGCCCAGTCTGAGTTGTGACACGTCCAGGACTGGATCCAGCCTCACCTAGGCTCCTCTATTGCAGCAGGAGCTTAGAAAGCAAGGGGGTCCAGTTCTAACCTTCCTGGGTTATTAAATCCGGGCCGTGTCATCTTGGGAGATGATTCCCATACTAATACGGCAGCTCCAAGTTTTTTGAGCTGCACACAGATGGTCACACAACTGCCAAATGCATTGTTGAAGGCTATATTGTGCAGTCAGTTTACTGTCAACACTTTAGACATTACATTTGGCACTGATACAGTCTTGTTATATGTTGTTACTAAGCTTTTATGCCCTAAATATTTTGGGGTTTATTTGAGGAACTCTGTAATTTCCTTGTTCTTCTCTATGTGCTCAAGATAGGGGTTACTCAGTTAAAGGGAATGAGGCAGTCATTAAAAGTGACACGAAGAAAACTCTAGGAACTGCAGAAAAAAAATATTCACAGGAGGAGTTAAGGTCTGGAAGAGGCTGCCCAGAGAGGAAATGGAATTTCCATCCTTGGAGATTTTTGAAGCCTGGTGAGATAAGGCCTTAGAAATGTAGTCTAACTCTGAAGTCAGCAAGCGTTTGAGCAGGAGGTTGGATTTGTGTCCTCCACAGGTCCTTTCAACCTAAATTTTTCTATGGACCTTCTTCATACCATTTGGCTGTTGCAAGCATGTTTTTGGAAAGAGAACAGGATTCTCAAGTTTTCTTTCTTCTCCTCTTGAAGTGTGGCTTTCTTAACCTTCCAGGCACTCTGCAGTGACCATTTCTTCTCAGAGACCTTTAATGATTTCAGGGATTTGTAGACAGAGGTTTCATGGTTTGATGAAGGATTGTGATGAAGTTTTATGACATACTTAGGTAGCAATTCTAAGGGAGGATATTAAAAAATGTTCAGTACTTGGCTAAGTCGTTCCACTGACATCATGGGGTATTTTACCATGGACATGAACAGTGGCAGTGTTAGGTCAAAGCTGAGTGCTTTAGAAAATCCTGTCAATATTCTTTTGGGAAAGTCTATGGTTTGGAAAACCCATCATTAGAAACTTAATGAATCAAAGTATAGTAATGAACAGTTTTAGGAGGTACCTCTAACTTCCGACAGCCACCAGAGAAATAAAAATAACAAACAATTCTCCAAAGTTCCCTTTCCAAAAACCGTAGCAACGAGAAGATGAAAGAGGTACAAACATGTGCTGCAACATTATACCTACAAAGAAGAAATACAAGAGCCTGCAAAAAAAGAATTCAATACTACTAATAAAAATACAGGCTAATTTGAATAATTTTTCAAAATGACAGCTGTTTTACTAATGAATCACTAAAATATTTTTCATTCAGTCAAACAATATTTTAGAAATTGTGGTACACAGAAAGGATATCCCTTGCTGTGCAGAGAAACATAATATGTGCTCCATGGAGCAGGAAACTTTAATGATATATGCAGTTTTGTTATTAAAAGTGAGTTATATATTTTGCTGTACAGTGGAAAATTGTGACCCAGTATAACATATCTTCACATTGTTTATAAGTTGAGGAAAATCAACATTCTGGGTTCTCAGTTCGCACAGTAGGTATTACATTTATTTTGGCCAAGTGTAATTTATATAACTGCAAGGAACAATAAAACATGAACTTTATAGTGTTTTCTTACCTAAAAATAATATAGAGCTTGTAAAAGTGAAGAGATTATTATTGTAAAGAAAAAGACAGTAACTTAAAAGCTGAAGCTCATTTTACAGCTATGTAAAACTTATCCCAGTTCAAGTATTAAGGCACCTGTGTTCGTATTTTCATGTGAGCACAGAAATCTCTGACAGTAAACTTTGCTTTCTCAGCAGCAGCAATCACTACTGCAGGAGAAAAACCCCTTTTTTATACATCATGTGCCTTTTCTTACTTATCAGTAATTCTCTGAAGCTCTAAGGAACTCTGCAGGGATTTGTGCCTTCTAGCAAGATGAGTATGGGTAAACAATGGGTCATCCACAAGGCTCCTATAATAATTATCCTACCCTATCCTATCCTGCCCCATCCTTTCCTGTTTCCTTCATCTATCCTATACATTGAACAGCATCAAAGCACAAGTGCAGTTAGTGGAGCTACATCTTGATCATCTCTCCTTTTGAGTAGTTTGAACAGCCCAAGCAAGCTAAATCTCTCCTGAATGAGTCTTGGAGAGTTTACAGTCTAGCTTGTACCAGAGATTATTCCCAATAAACAGTAGTATGCAGTCATCTTCTTGTGGAGGCTAAAATATTTAAAGAATTGTGGGCAAAACTGACCAGTTGATCCCAGAGACAGTGACTGACCTTCACACTGTTCAGTTTATTAATAGAAGCTAACAATTAAGCTAAAATGTATTAGGCTTATCAGAATGCATTCCAGTGACACAGACAGTAAGAGAAATAAAATAGCTTGTAAGTGATTAATTCTTTTTCTTATCCTTTTTGTGAGGGGAGAATATACAGAAGGAAAAGCACTCCTTTGGTTTTACAGGCAAGGAAAGTGAGCTTCAGAGATAAAAAGTGAATCTTTTAAAATCTCACAAAGGATTTTCCAGAGCTGAGAACAACTGAATTTGTCTCTAGTTTTCCAGTCCTTTGATTTTTTTCACAAGTTCATTTAACTTCTTTTCTAACTGAAAGGGGATACTACTCTGTAATTAAAGCGAATGCACTACTGAACACAAAAATAGAACAATAAAAAAAAAAAAAAAAGACAATGCCATATATGACAGCATAAACTGTAAACTTGCAAAACCATATGTACTGCAACTAAGTCATGCATATTCTTTCAGTGAGTTTTCCTAATCATCTCCATGAAGCTATATAGTACCATCTGTAGGGCTGGAGATGGTTGAGTCTCACCTCTCTGAAGTGACTGCTAATAGCAGCCCATTTCCTGCTGAGCTGATCACCTTTATTCCAACATGTCTTGTGCTCATCAGATCTGTTGCTCATGCACACGTGATTTACACATATGCAGCAGACACCTGTTTAAGTGGATTTTTTTAATTTTCTAATGGTGTGAAATTTGTGGTACAAAGTTCTTGCTCTTAGTTGCCAGAATGCATTAATCATTAAAAAAACAAACAAATCATGTGTGGAACATTCTGCTTTGGAGTAGTAGCAGAATGGTTGATAAAACCTGTTTTCTCAGTTCTAGAAACTGTGTTCCTGATGTAATTCTCATGGATATTCTGCACACTTTAGGCACTTGCAGGACACACCCAACTTAGACATCAATAGAAAAGAGACAGAGATCTGCAAACACTGAATCAACACCTGAAACTGAACAGCCTTCTAGACAAATACATCACTTGCCACCAGAAACAAAATAAACCTTGGTTCTTATTTAAATGACACAACTGCACACCTGAAGTGGGATCAATCTAGTACATACACCTTTGTTAAAAACTACCAAAAAAACTTCTTGGTTTTTTCCAAGGTCCAGTAGTAAGTAAAAATTTCAAAGTTCATTGTTGATCTTCACAAAAAACAAACAAACAAACAAACAAACAAACAAAACCAAAAAGGATTTCCAAGGTTTACCCTTAAAATCTAGACCTCCAGCCATTTGGTCTTTTTCTCAATTAATTCTTTACTAAGAATAGCAATTCACTTCTTACCGATAGGTAGAAGAAGAATGGCTGGGAAATGGGGGTGTGTTAAAATGGAAACCAATGTACACATTAAAAAAAATATAATTTTTATTATTTTTAAGAGAAAACTTTACTTTTTCAGTGAAATACCAGATTTTCTTAGAAATACCTGTTGTGGTAATATTACCAAAATGTGTCTAACGTACAAGAATCTTATTCTTTTTCCTCACAGTTTCAGAGCATTTGGGCTATCTAGGACTCCCCCAGGGCAGCTCTCCCCATGCTGCTGAAGGCAGCCTATAATGCTGGCACACCTGGACATGAGGCTTTCTGGGAGAGGGGCAGGAGAGCAGCCCAGCAGAGGGACCTGGGAGCACTGGCTGACAACTGGTTGAACAGGAGCCAGCAGTGTGCCCAGGTGGCCTGGAAGGCCAAGGGCATCCTGGCCTGGACCAGGAATGGTGTGGCCAGCAGGAGCAGGGATATGGTTCTCTTCAACCACCTGAAGGGAGGGTGTAGCCAGGTGGGGTTGGGCTCTTTTTCCAGGGAAGCAGTGACAGGATGAGAGGGCCTGAAGCTGCTCCAGGGGAGGTTTAGGTTGGATATCAGGAAGCACTTCCTCATGGAAAGGGTGATCAGACATTGGGAGGGACTGCCCAGGGAAGCGGTGGAGGCACCTTCCCTGGAGGTGTTCAAGGAAAGGCTGGAGGTGGCACTTGGTGCCGTGGTCTGGAGATGTGGTGGTGTTGGTCACAGGCTGGACTGGATGATCTCAGAGGTCTTTTCCAGCCTCAATAATTCTGGAATTCTCTGATTTCAACCAAGTAAGACTAAAGAACATGGGCAATATTAGAAAACCAGGACCTCCTTTTGCAAGAGACACAATGATTCCTTTGAAACAGCATCTTTGTTTTCAAAAGAATACTTTTGGGATTTTCTGTATCATCTTTTTTTTTTTTTTTTAATAAAAATGAAATTTCCTTAAGAAACAAATTATGTCTTAGAAAAAAACACTCAGTTTTTCACTGAAAAATGTAGAAATGTTTCTAACAGAAGGGTCTTCCTACTGCAAAGCCAAGGAACTCTGTGATATCTGCTTTTCTTGCTTGCTTTCTTTTCCTGGTGTTGATCATGCACATCTAAAGGACACCAGTATTCTAAAAACATGGGTTGTTAGTAATAGACCAAATGCTTTGATCAGGGCCAGCAAGCATTCTTTTGGATAAGACATTTTAAAAACAATTTTCCTTTTTGTTGTTCTACCATTTTTGTGGTTCATTTTTGTTAATTGTCACTAATGACTGGAAAACCCACCACAAATTATTGAATTGCAAAGCAGCAATAAAGTGGATAAATGCAATAAAAATGAGGTAATGGATCACAAACTGTACTTTGAGTATTTATTTGGACAACTGTTGTTTAGTTTAATTTTTTAATGATGCTCTATTGTATCCAGTAAATAGTTCTAAGATCTGTTCTGTAAAAGATAATAAAACTTTGGTAGCACCAGTTCTCAGGACATTCCTTCCTAAGAGGAGGAGACAGATGCATCCCAATTTTTGTCATGGTTGTTCTGTTTTATTTTGTGTAGTGGAACCAACATGGCTCTTTGAAGGAAAATATAAAAAAGAGGGGGTGGTTTTCATTTACACTGGGATCCACTCATATTATTCCAGCAGTCCAAAGGAGACCTATAAACTGAATGTGAAGAGGCCTAATTGAGAGTCAGATCCAGTGTAATTATTATGAAGCACCTAAGAATGAACCCATAATGCTGGGAAAACTGAAAGTGAAAAACACACAAAATGGAATCTCCTTCGGGGTCATAGGGAACAGGGGGAACTGCCTAGTACATGGAATGTAAAATGGCAGGGACAGGGGAAAGAAAATTCTCATCAGCACTGGGGAGAAGTCTTGTTTTGAGGTCAGGTCCTACTGTCTTTAATTCCTGAGGCAAAGCAGGCTGCTGTTAAGGAGTGCAGAGCTGGATCCCTTTTGAAAAGCACCATGAAATCTGTGATGTTCACACAATGCAGCTCTGGCCCCAGCAGAAAAAGGTCTGAAAAAGGGGCCAGAAAACTCAGTAGCTTGTTTGAGGTCATCCTGTTCAAGGTGTAGGTTTTCCTGCCAGTGCTGTGGGCAGGCAATGAGCCTCCACATCCCTCAGAGAAAGCCCAAGAAAGAATGTCATGGATCTGAGAATACCCGTAGGGGTTCAGTCCTTTAAACTGTTTTTCTTTTAGTGTTTTCCTGTTTTTTTCCTGACAACTGGGGTATTATGGCAAGGGCAGTAAACATGTAGGAATGTGAAGTTATGCTTCCCATATGAATGCAATAAAAAGACTGAAATTTCTTACTAAAATCTTGTGATATCCTTTGAATGCTGTATGTGAAATACACAGCCCTGAAAAATAGTGATTAAAATGTACTTCCTGCAGAGTCCTGATAAGATAACACATAACTTCATTGTTCATCCCAGTGCATAATTTTATTTCTTAGGCTACTGTATTCTGCTTAATATGTATATACAGTTAGATACAGTTGTAGAGACACACAAATATATGCATGAACTAAAAGTGTTCACTTTGGAATTATGGACATCTCTGCCAAGAGATCAATCCCCTGCTTCATTCCCCAAGCACGTGTCCATCCATGCAGAGTTATCTTTCTGACTTACTCATGTTTAAATGCAATCACAGTGAAGAACTGAGAGCCCAAGAGGAATGCCAACTGCTTTTAATTTATCACATTCATGATATGATGGGGGCATATTTAGAAAAACTTGAATTTTACAATTAAAAATGGCAGTTAAAATACCTTCTTAACCTTTTGGTTTTGTTTTGGTTCTTGGTTTTGTTTTTATTTTCCTCTTTTAAATAGAAGCATAATCAAAAGACTGGATTTTTGAATGAAGTATTTGCTCTTAATGGGGATTGCCAACTCTCTTCAGTTCAGTTCAGTTCAGTTCAGCAAGAGATGTCAACTTTAGGCTCAATTGTGTCATTTTTCTGGGTACACAGAGGAAAAAAATGTTTTTTCTGCTTTCTGGTTCATGGTATTTCACTGAAAAGTACATACTCCCTTTTTTACCTGGTAATGGCCTTAATTGTGCAGGACAGGGCAGATGAGAGGGCAGAGATTTGCAATCCCAGCAGCATACACCCAGAACAGGCCAGGAAGCAAGACAAGGTGAATAATTCCCAGTGATGGACCCAAAACACTTGCAGGTCCTGACAGATTTTCTAAATTAGGAAAAGGAAAAGGACTTGGGTGTGGCAATAGACAAGAAGCTGGACATGAGCCCCCAGTGAGCACTGGAGCCCAGAGGGGCAATTGTGTCCTGGGCTGCATCAACAGAAGTGTGGGCAGCAGGGCCAGGGAGGGGATTCTGCCCCTCTGCTCTGCTCTGGTCAGACCCCACCTGGAGAGCTGTGTCCTGCTCTGGAGCCCCCAGCACAGGAGAGACATGGAGCTGTTGGAGAGAGTCCAGAGAAGGGCCATGGAAATGATCCAAGGGCTGGAGCAGCTCTGCTCTGGAGACAGCCTGAGAGAGCTGGGCACCTTATAGCACCTTCAAGTACCTGAAGGGGCTCCAGGAAAGCTGGGGAGGGGCTTTTCACTAGAGAGGGCAGTGCTAGGACAAGGGGTGATGGTTTTAAACTGAAATAAGGTAGATTTAGGTCAGACATCAGGAAGAAATTCTTCCCCATGAGGGTAGGAAGACACTGGAACAGGTTGCCCAGGGAAGCTGTAGCTGCCCCATCCCTGGAGGTGCTCAAGGGCAGGTTGGATGGGGCTTGTGCAGCCTGGTCTGGTGGGAGGTGTCCCTGCCCATGAAGGGGGTTGGGACTGGATGATCTTTAAGGTCCCTTCCAACCTTAACCGTTCTATGATTCTATGAAATTAAAGATTGTTGAGCAAGAAGGTGATTACTCAGAAGGCCACTTACCCTCCAGAACTGAATCTGGGACACCAGAGCTACAACCTGCTTCATGCGCTGGGCTGAGGATAATTTTATCACAGCAGTTCTTAAAAAACTAGCTGCAACTAGCATGAAACTACTCAGCTCACTTTTAAACTATGTAGAACACCCAATGTCCAGACAGAAGTCCAGGAATGTGATTGCTGTCCATTAAATTATTTCCTCTAGTTCAAAGAGCCAAACCTCTGGTACAAGTCAAGGAGAAAATACAAGCCTCAAAAAGGGGAGCCAAGTGAAAAATATGCTTCTGCACTAGGAAAAACTGGGATACAAAGAGAATGGATGGAATCTGATGGAAATATCCACATGTCTTAGAAATGTATTACAACACCTCCTCTTCCTTACTGGATGGAATAGTCACATCAACTGAGTCACACAGTATGAACATACGGAATGATGAAAACCGGGCTCACAAGGGTAGCATAAAACAATTAGTCATGTTAAAGAAAAGAGCAACACTACAATTTAAAGGAATGTATATGAAAATAAACATGGTCTGAAAGGAGAGTGGGACTGGACATTTACGAGACTGGATGATGAAAGCTATTGCACCATCTTGGATTAGCCTCTTTTTTTTATCTTTACTGCCATATTTTTGCAAGATGCCTGAAGTAGTAAATTGCTCTTGTAAATGCTCCTTTTGATTTCACGTTGGTGCAGTAAACTCCCACACAAAATTTTTGCATTTTTAAAAAGAAATAGTCATCTCTTAATTGATACAAAGCTGTGATACTCTAACCTATATACAACATACCCTGTTTTCTAGCCGTGCCACTGACACAGGGGTCAAACCTGGGAGCTCACCTGACAGTAACAAAACAGCAAGACCCTCACAGTTGTCCCAAAGGCAGTAACACACTGGAACAGTTTATTCAGTGGGGAGTAGGAGTTTGAAACAGCCAATGAACCGAGCAGAAAGTGGAGGGCACGGATCAAATACCCTTCCTGATCCTGAAGGATTTAATGGCAACAAATATCTACTAGCAAACTGATTTTGAAAAATTAGACTTGGTCTGATTGAAGAGTAACTGCTGGCAGGAAGAATGGGGTAGAGAAGAGACAGGTATATGAGAGCACAATTAAATCCTGTGGGACTGGCAGTGGGGGAAAAGCTTCCGCTCTTAACAAAACAACCGAGGCAAAATCTGTGCTTCCTCACTGGAAAACAGGAATGTTTAGAGCTGGAGAGCTTGGGACACCCTGCCACTCCCTCCAAGTCCCCACGTTCCAGTGCACCAGAGAGAGAGCTGCTCTGGTGGGTCTTTCCTGACCATGGCACTAGAGTTTCCATGGGTACATCTGCAGTGCCTGATCCATGAGGATTTTAGTCCTTTGTCAGGGTCAGACTCACATACCAAAAAGCCATTATCTTTCAGCCTACACCATCAATACCAGCCATCTCAGGACACAAGCTTCAGCTGGATACCCAAGCACACTCAGTACTCGCTGCTGGCTTTCCAGCCTCTCTGGTCAGCTCATCTATGTTTAAGCTGTAAGAAAAAATTCAGCTCAGGCTGAAATGAAGAAACAGCCAAAGGAGCAGACAGATAGTGTACAGATCATCTAACTCTGATTACTCAGTGCTGTTTTCAAGAGTACTCACCTTTCAGCATCTCAGCTTAACTTTTATGTCTTTGGAAGAGGCCTGCAAAAGTGCAAATGCCTTCTGTGATCTATAAGGCTGTATAAACGGGGGATCATAGGTATGTTTGAAGTTACACAGAAGTCCATAGGCCATTATTAGGTGGCACATTATTCTCTTTTATTCTCCTTCTCTTAAACCCACTATTGTTGTTTGGATTTATGATGCAAGTAAGTACCACAGACAATAAAAACTTTCTGTTGATGTTGTTAAAAGGTGATTTGTTTGGGAGACATTCACATGGCCTAACTATACTAAACTAGGAAGCTACTTTCTCTGAACTAGTAAAAAATAGACTCCAAAGGGACTTCTGCAGGAATGTTGCTGTCTCAGATGCCTATATGATGCCTGAACTAGATGACTGAAATCAGGATGTGTGAATAACCACCTTCTCCTCATCTCACTCCCTCCTCCTTCTCATTCCTTCTCAGGTGGCTCCATCTGTTCTTTTAGCACAGGGAAGCTTCTCAAACTGCTTTTTTTGTTGCTTTTTTGTTGGTTTGTTTTTGTTTTTGTTTTTCTGAGGTTTAGCTCTCTGTGTACTACTTAGAATAAGGAGATCATCTTCCCCTCAAGATGAACACTGTCTTCCCTCTGAAGGAAAAGAGAAGGGGGTCTAGTTCATAAGTGATCAGCATGGAGTGTTCTCCTGCAAAACGTGATGTTTTGTTTAAGTATCACTGCTGGACCTCGCACAGCTTGCAAAGAATTCCTGCTGTCTCTGTAGCTCAGATTTCATTGTTGTCTTCAGGATTGCTCTTCATACTGAAACTAATGGAAGCATTTAGACTAGCAGGGGAAAGCAAGCATTCAGTAAATATCAGCAGATAACAGCAAAGGGTAGCCTTTCTTTGACTTTCCCAATAGGAAAAATAGGTCCAATTTCATCTGTATTCAAAACGTGAAGAACCTGTCTTGAGATGTGTCTGTGAGACCCTCACTGCACCCTGGGATAGATACAGTGACTTGATTATCTGTGACTTTTTTTTATTTTTATTTCTCCAACCTGTAATTTAATCTTGCTATACAGGCAACCCCTGAAACTGGATTACTGGCATCTGCTGACCTAATGCTCTGTGAACCTTGATCTCCTTATTCCACAAGCAGCTTTGTTTGGGAAGAGGTTCAGTCAAACATGAATCTTAAAAGACATATATGTATATGTATTGGTTAGTTTATATTTGTGAAGCTTAGAGAGGTCTCAAGTAAAACATTAATATCTTCACATGGTGGTAGCAAAACCACAGGAGGAGCCAGGTTAAGAGACATCCAAGTGGCTTCATGTGACTCAAGAGAACTGAGGCAACTGCTAATTCTTTTGGCTTTCTCAGGCCTACCTGTTCAGACTGAATGTCAAAAGTTGGGTGGAGTGCATAGGTAATGATTGCAAGACCCTTTGGTGACCTGAAAATACAAGGTGTTAAGGTATTATGGCATTGGCATGGATGATTTAGTAAAGCTGAATTTTAAATAAACATTATTTGCATTACAAATAACAATTTCAACCAAAACAAGAGACAAAACATTACAAGATGTGCATGTTCATGAAGACTCTCTCTAGAGAATTTATGAGGACAGATAAGCTATGAGAAAATGGGAGAAAACACAGCATAGATAAAGTGCCTTGCCAGACATTACAGTGGAAACCATTTGTCAGGGGAAATTATTTGCAGAGCTGGGAACTGACCTTGCATCCCCTGAGTTTTAGCCTAGAGCCCTCACCACAGTGTTGTGCACGCAGAGGTATGAGCCATGCACAGCAATGGCTTTCAGCACTGAAATTATGTGGGAAGTCCTGGCCCAGCTAAAGTCCAGAAGGATTTTACCCCTGACAACAATGAGGTCAGAGTCCCTCTAACCCAGAGGAGTCTGAGGTGTCAGTGAGGTGTCAAAATTTGCTGCTGGTTGTCACCACTGTCTGCTGACAGGCTGTTTGCATGCCCTTAAAGGCTACCAGAGTCCTGAGCTATCAGCCTGTGTTGAAGACACAACAGCCAGGCTCCTGCAATTCTCCTGGCCTTCACTGAGAGTATCTAAAAAACAACAAAAAAAAAGCCCACTCATATGTGTTTGAGTTGTTTGTTGTGTTTTTTTTTTCTTAAATCCTTATAGTGCTATGTGAGGGGATTGGAGGTTTTATAGGAAGCACATTTCAGTCACAGAGAATGAGGGCATCAGGGTGTTCAAGGAAAGCAGAAACATCCATGACTTTTGTTCTTGGCAGTTACTACATAAAACTGCATTTCTTGATCATGCACAGCCATCTCTGCAACCAGCTAGGCTGTGAGAGATGCCATTTCACCTCTTTCTTCAGTTGCTTGGACATGAGAACTCATGGCTTTTGTCTCCCACCAGAAGACCCAAACAGGGAGGTGAAAAATGACAGAAGTAGATCTGTGTATCAAAGGAGTTGTTTCCTCTTTTCCTTCTCAAGTTCTTCTTCATAAAAAAGGTCATTAGGCCAAAATGAGATTATAGAGTCATACACAGTCATACAGTTGAATGGTTTGATGACCCATCTCATTTCCTGCACTCATGCCAAGGATGTGCATATATTTTATGCAATCCTTTAAAGAAAGTACTGGATATAAGATCTCTGCTTTCCAATCTAAGATCCCTCATCACAAATTTCAGAGTCATGCTTATGTTTTGTCATCCTCACTGAACCTTAAATTATCCTGGGATATCAGAAATACTTTAAGGAAGGTGGAGAATAATGGTTGAGGGACTTGTAATCCCCCAAACATACAGTATGTTAAAAGAAAAAGCCTGGTAAGGATCTTTCAAAGCTGTTTAGAGAAAGCAGCTCATGTCAACACAGAGCTCATGATTCACTTTTTAAGTTTATTCAGAACTACTAAACTTTTATCTGATGAAGTCAATGGCTCACAGTATGTGCAAAGCATGCTGCTAGCCTTCAAAGCTGTGGTCAGCTGGCAAGTTAATCTGATCACTGCAGGAAAGCCTAATTCTTGCATCAAAGCAAGAATTTTATTTTTTTTCAGAACCTTCCTAACTCTTCTGCAGGAATCTGTCTTGCATAAACATAGGCAGGACTTGCCCCTTAAATACGCATGTGCATCAAATACTGAACTAGGAGAAAGTTACTGATAACAGATTGAAATGGCTGACCCATCTATCCAGGCTTGCATGGTCATTTGCCTCAAAAGATCACAGGTGACCATAAGTACACAGCCAGGTCAAGACTGCAATACACACAGAGGTAAACACACGTTCCTGTTATTTTTCTGTCTTATGTTGTCAGGTTTTTAGTTGCTCACTACAAAATAAATGCTTCTTTTGCTTCCTGAGTTTGAAAATCTGAATTCTTCTTTTTAATGGTGCCATAAAGTAACTTTTAGAAGTCTACTGTCAGGCTGTTCATTCAGGGACAACTTTAAAAATATATAAACCATACTAACTATAGTTGGTGACAGGATACTGCCTGCCAGAGGAGCTCATACATGAATTTTATGGCAGATCATACAAAATAAAATGGCCAGCTTATCAGATAATACACACACTTGCTTTGTGGCTAAATTTTGTCTGACAAAAATAAGAAATATGGGAGTATTTGATATTTGGAATATATACTCCTGCTCCTTAGTGAAAATTGAGCCAGACATGAAAAAAAGCAGTTCTGGTGTTACAAGAATCGTGTTAAGAGCCATTAAAATCTTGCTCAGATTTGTCTGAACTCAGCAGCCATTGACTTAAGGTTTGAAACACTATGTTTGAAAACAGTAGTCTAAAAACAGGTGCACCTAAATGCACAAATCTTCCTCCTATGTCTCCAGTCTTTTAGGCTTGCCATGCATAGAGATGGCATCTGTGTTTAGGCAGCCAGCTAATTACTGACAGCTGTTTTGTCCAGTGTTTTACATGGACTGATAGAGAATGAGTTGTGTGTCAGGTCAACAGTGAATCTCTAGAAAATGGTACAATAGAAAAGAAATGGAATAATCAGATCTTACAAAGATTAAATTGGTAAAATATAGCTATGAGTCCTATGTATCAGGGAGAGAGCAAAAATAGGAAGAAAATGTCAAAGCTTTACATCTAAATGAGGGAAAACTATGGAGTCAACAGTGAAAGGAAAAATCTGGAAGCACAGAGATTTGAAGTATGGAAGCCAAGACCCCAAACAAACTCCCTTACTTTATAAAAAAGCCCCAAACATTTATGTTAGAAAACACAAGTGATCAGATTCTCACTGTTCTGAAAGATTCTATCATCCCTCATTTCCTAATATCATACTGAAATGAGGGTTCAATGCTTATCTGAGGAAAGCAGTGTCACTTTATGAATTGTCAGACTCAATTCTGAAGTGCACATGTTCCCTTATATAGATGCTATGTTCATGCCAATCTGATTCAGCTCTGCTTAGCTCTGGAGCTGAAAATGGTGTCATTCCATGAAACCAAACTCTCCTTTATCCCCCAGGAAGACAGCTTTGCAAGCAGCAAGATGTACAAAACCAACAACAACAACTTCATTCAGGGGAGGTAAAAACTGAACCCATATTTAGTCATAAAGCTTCCCTGGAACTTACAATATTGTTAAATCAGAAAGCTTAACATTAATTGTTGCAAATGCCCAACTGTATCAAATTGGAAATAATCACTGAGTATCAAAATCCAAGTAACTGTAGCTCAACTACCAAATCTAATGACCTTACACCAACTTGCAGCTAAGATCATAAAGTTTTATTTTATCCTGTATTTTGGCCACAAATAGTCTTCATTAGCAAAAGCATGGAAATAAAAACGTGGCTGTAAAACCTTGGAATGAAACAAGAAATTTAAATCTAAAAACAAAGATAAATGTAGTAAATGATGCTGTAATTGATGCCAATTTTCCTGATTAGCCAGTCCTTATTATTAATTAATACCCAAACATTTAGAGATGAGACCTGTGGGAGAAGGAAAGCACAGAGCAAAGAAATATAAATCTCCCATCTCCTATCAGGCAGAAAAAAGGGTAAATATGTGCAGCTGCATGTACTTCAAAGGCACGTCAGCTGCAGGCTTTTTCAGTGAACAAGAGGCTCACAAAGCAGTGCTTCCATAGTTTTACAGAGACAAAACCCAGCTCAGCCACCTCACAGTTACTGATCCCTGGTTCCAGTCAGAGCAGATACAGATGGAGCAAACCTCTGTCTGGCTCTGGGTTCAATCTGCACACAAGTGCTCCCTTCTATGTCCTTTCCCACCTGCAAGGAAAGGGTGAGTGGGTCTGCTCCTTTAACAGCTCTTATTGTCACTAAATAAGCTTTATACCTGCTTAGCAGCACTTTCCTGTTTGAAATGCCACTTGTTATGGAGCTGGTTAACCCTGCTGAGTCTTGTTAGCTCAGCTTTAACCATGGTGTTACCATCAAAAGCATAAGAGGATGCTGGGCTCCCTCTTGCTCCCCATCCACCAGACCAGTGGGTAGGACTCAGGTCACCCACCTTTAGACACTGGCAGTTCAGGTGGTACCTCTGGACCAGTCATCCAGCTCCCTGTGCCCCAAGCAGAGAGAAGTGGCCACCACATCAGTTTTGGGAGGTGAGAGAAATGCCTGTTTTCTCCTTTCTCTCTGCCCCAAATCCTCTCTTCCTTCAAAAAAACACCTCCACAAGAAAAACAGGGAACAAAACACAAGGAATATTATGACTAAATGTCGATGTGGAATTTTACTTTGGTGTTACCCAGCTTTAATAATGCAAGATACAGCTATGTCAGAGCCTGAAAAAAAAATTGATGAAAACCTTTTGTGCATTATATGACACCATTTTTAAAAGAAGTGTTGTATTTTCCAAGTAAAATATTTTGAAACTTCTCATTTTAAGAAAGCTTTTTGGTAGCTAAAAATGAAAAATATTCCCATTCTCCTAAGCCCCCATCTTAATGCAGTTTCAGTATGTTACATTTCAAAAAAAGCAAAAAGTGGGGGAAAACTCATTCCAATAGTTGTGTCAAGTACTTCTCTGGGAAAGGCTCAGAAAGAAAAGTGAAAAAGGTTGTAATATAGCTTTCAATCCCTTTTGCTTATACTGTTTTGGGGAACCTAATTTGTACCTCAATATTGAACCTAGGTCTGCTCATTCATAGGCATAATAATCTTTATTCTCCTTATCTGTGAACACTCTAGACATTCTCTGCCCTTTCTAAGTGAGAAGACCAGCATGCTATTAGCATGGTGTGGAAATATAATGAATTTACATTACTTTCTTTTTTTCTACTTGAGTTTCAGATCATCTTCTACTAATTTTTCTCTGCATTCTTAATCTCTACTGAGGTAAAAACAAGTGCCTGCAGAAATAACTGGTGTAGAGAATGACAAAAATAAAATTAGGGTTGTACAGTTAGATGCTAATTATTATCTGCAAGACTTAACAATTTTTACCAGTCAGTTTCTTTTTAACCATCTCCATTATCCTTCTCCAGCTCTCCTTGAAGAGAAATGTTACTGCAGTGGGCTGTTGGCATTTGTGGGGATGTTTTTTGGTTCTAATATTGTTATGACAGAGAACCACTGTCAATATTAGATCTGGAGCACCTTGTGCACAATTCTCTGTATTTATTACAAGGGTACTTTAGGAAAGTTAAAATCCTGATTCAGGAATGTCAGAGAAGAGGTTACAGTTAGAATGGATGGATCCAGAACATTATTTTGCTCACTTAGAGAGAAACAGTCACAAGTGAAAAGAGAGAGACCATCATTTTACAAAACCAGCAGTCAAATTTGAGTATCATCCAGCAAATATAACTCTGAATTCATCACAGAATCATTATGGTTGGAAAGTGCCTCCAAGATCAGAGTCCAGCCAATTGTCAGTACCTGGCATTAAACCTGTTTAAAAATCAGTTTGATGATGTTTAGAATTAAGCTTTTCATAAAGAATTTTTGTGATGGTCAATAAACAATTAATAAAAGCAAAGGAGGGGGGGAAATTAACTCTTGCATGTTTATTTTTTCTTTTTGTAAACTTTTTTCTCCTATCTCTGTTTTTCCTTTGTTCAGTCAACCAACCTCCAAAACCATGAATGCATATCTATACTTTTTGCTCTGAAAATGTGAAGAATTTTCTAAACTTAATACATTAAGAAATAAACGTTTTTGCACACTTTGTAAAAAAATAAAGGAAGAAAGAAACAAAGAAAGTAGGATTTTTATTTTTTGTTTACTGTTTTCTGTGGGTTTTAACTTCTTCCTTGCATTATTCCACTAGAAGAAAAACCAACCACCAGCACCACTCTGCTTCTCCAGCTCAGCTCTTCTTTTTCTTTACCTGTTCACTCTGCTGAGTTCTTATCTCAGTTATTTCACATCTATTGTCCCTCTAATGGCTCCTTGGCTGGTTCTGGAGCAGGGGGAGCTTCTCAGCTTCTTACAGAGCAACTCCTGGGGCCCTTCCCCCTCCCAACCAAACCAGCACAAGGGTGAAACATCTTTCTAACCATCTCTGTTTCGTACACCTATACAGACTTTTCCTACTGGTTTCTCTGGGGGCAAGCATCCAGCCTAACTTTAATTCTTCACTTGCTATGGAAGCTTCTGAACATGCATAAATGTGTGTCCTTGTGTGTGCATGTGAAACCAAATGGAGAGCACTTGTGGATTTTCAGTACTTTTATAATTAAGTCCATTCTCCTGCATGCTAAGAGATCACCCTATTAAATCTTGCCATACAAGCACTAGGTGGGCTTCGAGTTTATATTTTCTTCCTTATTTAAAATGTATGTATTAATATTTGAAAATTCCCCTTTGGTGTATGTAGTGCACTGAGACCAAAGCCAGGAGCATAAAACCACTGCCAACATAAACTGAATATGTAAAACAGGTTCAGTTAATTCTACATCAAAGTTTTCAATTGCTTCGTAAAAGAAACCTACAACAATAGCAGGAAATTGTAACAACTATGTAATGGAGGAGGGGACAGCCCATAAACCTAATCTCATTCCTGTTCAAATTAATGTATATTGTAATAGTCCACGGGCACTTGCATACTATTACAGTCATATGTTTCAGAACAGAGCAGCCTCATTCCCAAAAACAGAAGAAAGGGAAAGCAGTCAGGGCCACCCGCTGGGGAGCAAGAAGGGCAGCTTGTCCCAGCTGCCTCCTCGGGTAGAGGAAGGAGGGGTCTCTGTGCAGCACGGGAGTTTCCCAGATGGCAGCAGCTTTTGCCATATATGTAGGCTAAGTCAAGTCATTCCCAAAACCATTAGATGTATTGTGAAAGTGTCTGAAGTCTGAGGATGTTTGGAAAACGCTGGCTGTCCCATGACTGGGTTTCGTGGTAGAAATGCTCATATCTGAGCCTTGGGGATGCATTGCATTGATCCTTGCCTAGAGAAGGGAAGGCTTTGGGAAGACCTTATAGTGGCCTTCCAGTATTGAAGGGGGCTACAGGAAAGCTGGGAAGGGGCTTTTCATCAGAGAAGACAGTGATGGGACAAGGGGTAATGGTTTTAAACTGAGAGAGGGGAGATTTAGGTTAGATGTTAGGAAGAAATTCTTCACTATAAGGGTAGTGAGGAGCTGGAATAGGTTGCCCAGGGTGGTTGTGGAAGCCCCCTTTTCCTGGAGGTTTTTAAGGCCAGGTTGGATGAGGCTTTTTGCAACCTGATCTAGTGGTAGGGTTCCCTTCTCATGGTACGGGCGTTGGAACTTGATGATCTTTAAGGTCCCTTCCAACCTTAACAGTTCTATGATTCTATGAGAAGTCCTACAATACTGTTCCCATTCATGACCCACACGTAAATACTTGTACAGTAGTGCCAGGACCGTTCATCAATAAAAGGTGTGTTGCACACCTGGCAACCTTGGGCAAGCCAAGCAGTTTTTCAAAAACCACTCACACATGATTGTAGGCAGGACAAGAAAAGGGACATAAAATGTGCTCAAATAGGAATAGACTAGAGCTAAGGAAGCATTTGGGAGTAGAGCATAAGGGATGCTTCTGGTCAGCAGAGGGGGAGATGCAGAAATGACACTGTGAGGAAGTGTTAACATGCTCCTTGTTCAGATTGGTGTTGGGTGGTACTACCTGAATCTTTCATTAGGCCAATGCCAAAGAAGCTATCACAATCACTCAGTGTGAGCACTACTACTAAACCTTTTGGACAAGGGAATTTTGGGTGAAAAGAACCCTTGAAATACACTCCTCTCTTCCACTTCCACTTGTGGTGTGGGAACCTTATGTTGACATTCTACTTCTCTCTCAACTTGCAGATTTACAGGTTAGATGTACACTAATAAACTAGGGTAGCACTTATAAGTGCTCCTAGGAATCATTCCCAGGCACTGGCACATAATCATCTATACTGTTAAATTGTGAAGTGCCCTTGGCATGTGTCGGGCATTTGCCAACTAGTATTCTCCCCAGCAATGCCCAAACATGGTTCAGAAGTCAGCAGGATCCAGGGACCATTCCCAGTAGGGAACAAGCACATGAACAGTGTTGGCTCATGTTCAACTTGCTGGCCACCAGAACCCCCAAGTCCCTTTCTGCAAAGCTGCTTTCTATCCAATTGGCCACCAGCCTGCACTGTTGCATGGAGTTAACTCATCCCAGATGCAGAATTCTTCATTTGACTTTTTTTAACTTCCTGAGGGTCTAGTCAGAGTATTCTCCAACCTGTTGAGGTCCTTCTCACTAGCAGGTCAGCCCACCAGTTATTGGTTACTCCTCCCAATTTGATACAGACTGCAAATTATCTGAAGGTGTACTCCATTCAAGTGTTCAGCTCAATAACGAAGGCATTAAATGTTTCTGGGCCCAGGACACCACTAGTTACCACCATCAGAACTTTGTTTTGCTGATCACAACCCTTTGAGCATGGTGGTTCAACCAGTCTTTCACCTACAAGACCATCCAGTTTTGCAATCCATATTTCATGAATTTGATTATTGCCATGCTCTGGAAGTCTGCATCCAAGCTCTTCTTGGACTCAAGATAAACAAAATCTGTTTTTCTGTCCTTGTCCACCAAGCCACTGAAGGCAAGCAGAGTGATCAGGCATAATTTCACCTTTGATAAATTCACACTAATGCCCTTGTTTTGTGCTGTTGGAACAAAAATGTCACCAGATAGCATCGTCTCAGCTCTAGAGAGAGGAACAGAAGTGAAGAAGGAGAGTGGTAAAGCTATAAGATATCCAGGCAGCCAAGAGAAGGGAGGACTGGGCCAGCAACAGTGCAGGAATGCAAAAATGTAGTATCAAGAGAAGCATGAGTGATTCAGCAACAAGTAGAATCATAGAATCATTTAGGTTGGAAAAGACCCTTAAGATCAAATCCAACCATAATCCTAATACTGCCAAGTTCACCACTAAACAGTCATAGAATCACAGAATAGCTGGTATTCTTCCAGCCTGCCCAAGTCTTCCTGGAGGGTGGCTCTCCCTTCTGGAGTGTCTACTTCCCCACTCACCTTGGTGTCATCTGCAAAAATCACTTCTACACATCCTTTAAATATCTCCAGTGATGGGGACTCCACCACTTCCTTGTCAGCCTGTTCCAGTGCCTCACAACCCTTTCAGTGAAGAAATTGTTCCTAATATCCAATCTAAACTTCCTCTGGCACAACTTGAGGCCATTTCCTCTTGTGGCATCACCTGTTACTTGGGAGAAAAGACCAAGCCCCAGCTCACTACGACCTCCTTTCAGGTAGCTGTAGAGAGTGAGAAGGTCTTCCCTCAGCCTCTTTTTCTCCAGCCTGAGCAACTCCACTTCCCTCAGATGCTTTTCATAAGACCTGTTCTCTGGGCACAAGTAGCTGCATTATCATTTGGTACAACATAAAATTAGAACCACAGCACCATAGAGGTGTGACTGTATCATTCATCATTAGTGAAGAAACAAAGAACTTCATGGTATCTCTGACATTCATTGTAAGCTGTGGAGCTGGGGCAACAAACCTGGTCACTGACTCAGACCCTAGGGAACTTAGCTTCAGAACTTGCACGGAGAAACCTGTGAGTACAAGAAATGCCAGAAACTAGATTCCCATGGCTTTTTGGCTTTTAATGGAGGCAAGAGATTATATGCATATCATTTCATGCAGTATTAGGGCATGAGAGTCCTTGAGGTGTGCAAGAAGACACAAGCAGAAGAGAAGTATTCAGATAAGAAATTCTTTATGATGGAATTTACATACTACAGTAAATATGAGAATGTCACCTGTACAAGCATGACTTGGAAGCACAAAATTAATATATATATATGTAATTTTGGCACATAGGATTCAAAGTTGTATTGTTTTTAACTAGGTGTGTCAGTTAACAGGGTAGCCTAAGACTATTATATTTGTTGGGCCAGGGAGAGAAATCTTTGTCAAAACTGCAGAAGTTCCTCTTTCCAAACAGGTGCCAAAATGGAAAAAGTCCAGGAAGAAGAGAACATTTTTAAGGCGTTCAGAAAACAAACATTCATTCTACACCTTCATGCAGTCAACTGAGAGAAGGAAAGTAATCTAATAGCATACTAAAAAAGAGCTCGTCTCTCCAAAAAGAAGCTGCTTTTTGTAACATGACCTTTGAGTGACCCATAATATCCCAGTCTGTGGTCTCTATAATAAAATAAAAAGATAGGGAATTCTACATAAAGCTGTGACATATCCCTGCTGGCTCAGAGACGTTACATTGTGCTGATTATGTTGATGCTTCCCTCATATTGCTGTACTTGGCCCAGGATCACAATGAGAGGCTAAAGCACTAATTTTTGCTGGCTTAGAGCCACAGTGATAGTAAGGAGTAGGGCAGAGAAGTGCTCTGAGATATCTCTACTCTTTTCAAAGAGGGAAATAATAGAACAAGGCCTAAATGTTGCAAATTCCCCACTCTCAGCCCAAGAGAATTAATCTCATGAAGATTGCAAGGTCACTAGAACAAATATTCTGCATTAAGCAGCAGCATCACCAGTAACATCAGCATGTGATGGGTAATAGTCTTTCCTCAGTGCTTTTAACTAGATCAGGGTAAGTTTGGATTAGACAATAGAAATAAGTTCTTTAAAATGAGAGTGGTGAAGCACTGCAACAGGTTGCCCAGAGAGGCAGTGGAGGCCCCATCCCTGGAGACATTCAAGGTCAGGCTTGACAAAGCACTGAGCAACCTGGTCTAGTTAAAAATGTCCCTGAGCACTGCAGGGGGGTCTGGAGTAGATAATCTTTAAAGGTCCCTTCCACACATTCTATGATTCTATGATTTTATGATTTTAGAGCAGTATGTCCTAGCTCCTGCAAGCCTTGCCTGTAGGACAGAGGGATTCTGTACCCCCCTATGCACCCAGCACTCTGTTTCAAGCAAGACTTTAGAGCAAGTTCCAAAACTGAGTTCCTCCTTGGACTGGGAGCTGGTGTTATTTTTCCATTTGCTTCATACTGTGCTGCACCACTGGCACAGCAAAGGTGTTGTAGCTGATGGATTTGGAGTAAGATCCTCCTTGTCAGAGGTATTGCTTAATGTCAGTCTCACAGCTGTGTGGCCTGAGGGGAAGTAGCAAAAAATGAGGTTTTGCAAAGTCTCCAGAGGTTGAGACCTGCTGTTCCACAGCTAGGATTTCCTATGATGTTGTTCCACCAGACTGAAACATGGCATTTTGTTTGTTTTGATTTTTTTTAAGAAGTAGGGCTAAACTTTCTCCAAAGGACAAATGCCTTCTCCCCCAGGTCCTCTCAGAACAACTACCAGAATGTTACATAGAGAAAACATTGTACATGCAGGTTCCCTGTGACACACAGAAGATCACCAAAAGGTCCCTTGAAGTCTGATGTCCTTCTTCATTAGGGTCTACTTTTGTACCACTTTTTCTGCAATGCAAAACAAGGTTTTCACCAGTTAAAATCCAACAATATGAGTAGCTGTTTATATTGTTACAGCACTCACCACATTCTCCTAACTGTAAGCCAACTAAAATTAGTTAAAATGAGGTAAGACTTTTACACCAGGGCAGTTGTGAAATGTGAAGGGTGCCAAGACTGGATAGGATCTTCAGAACAAGGAATTTGATGTGCTGAATGCATGTTACTCAGTAACTCCTTTATTCAAACACTTTTTCCACTTTTGTGGAAGCCAAGCTGAGCTCACAAGGACAGGACTGTCATGTTGGCCTAGGACTGCACAGGGTATAGTGTGAGGAGGCCATCACCTGTATCTGTCATGTCTTGGGGGGGAAAGTGTTATAAATAAAAATCAATAAAAAGGAGAAAATATAAGCAAGCATCTTCTCTCAGTGTCAATAGTTACCATGTACAAAAAATTACACAATGGTGATTATCCATGGGAGTCACCATCCCTGGAGGCAACTAAAAGCTGTGCAGATGTGGCACTTAGGGACATGGTTTGGTGGTGGCCTTGGCAGCTTTGGGTTAATGATTGGACTTGATGACCTTTCAAGGTCTTTTCCAACGAAAACTATTCTATGATTCTATCAACTAATCAGGTTATGTTTGCAAAATGGTTTGAAGGCTCACATGTTTTAGAAAATTTATGCCTGAATACGAGAAGCAAGTATCTGAACAGTGCAAAAATTGTGAAAGATTGCCTTAAAAATCATCGGTGCCCTGAGCTGATTCAGCTCCTATTCAGAATAGGGGGAACTCACATCCGACTCACGGTGAGAATATTTAGCTTCCCACACCCCTGTAGTTCTTGTATCTTTTATTTGAAAGAAAATCCAGCTATTTTGTAGACTGTGGACTGTGGCATAACACGTTACCTATGACATAGAATCAGCTCCCGTTCTAGAAGCAGTATCAGTGGTAAATTTCCTTCTTTATATTTCCTATATAGAAACATTTTTCCTATATTGGTCTTGACTGGTTACCTCTTTGAATTTGGAAGCAATGAACACTTGAAGGAGTCATTAGCTATTTCTAATTACATACCTGTCTGTAATTGGTGGTATGTGTTCCAAATCTGCTATTTTTTTTTCTTTTCAATATTTTGAGGGATTAAGTGCTTCAGTTATCAGTGACTGGTAACATCTTACAGAGATCTTGTTAAAAAAAGATGTTCTTATGTATCTGCAAAACAAGGTTCTGTCTTTCAATACTTGGTTTTGTAGTTTCTGTTTACTTTGGTTAGAATTGGTTTAGAGCTGGGTAGAGGCTGAACTGGGCTGTTGCTCACAACTTCGAATGTAGTGAAAAAATCTTGTTCAGAAATTCTGGCAAAAAGGGAAGAAATGGCCAAGTTGACAGAAAGCTTTGGGTAGACAATATGTTTGTAGCAAAAATGAAAGCAAGACATCATCATCTCATCTGGTTTGGCAGTTTATGAAACAACCAAAAGGAAGCTGCGTGTGGCCTGAGCCAGGCAATGCTAAAGAAAGCTCTATAAGCAGGCACTCGGGGTCGGTTTCAACACAAGGAGTCAAATGGCTATTCCTAGGATTAGGCCTCCCATTCATTTTTTAATAAACAAAAACCAAATGAAAATTTCCCAGTTATTAGCATTGGAAGAGTTGGCTACTGTGCGCATATGTATTTCCATTACATTTTAAAATCAATTCATAAAGCTGCAGGCCAACATTCCATAGAGGAACTGCTGGCCATGAATGACGTCCTTATTGTGAAATGGGATGGAAAATGCTCTCCTGAATGCACAGTGGACACATTTTGCTAAATGCTAACAACTGGGACGTTTTCATTTGGTTTTACTTATTACCAAAATAAACAAAATAAACAAAAGGCATGAGTGCAAAGCAAGGGAGTTATTAAAAAGAGCCTTTCACTTAAGTCCTTCTGGCTCAGCTATCTTCTGTACAATTTAATTTCTAGTGGGTATTCTCTCAGCTGGTTCCATTTAGTTTTGACTACCAGATGTGAGCACGGGTCCATTCCTTGGCTTAAAGACACAGCAATGTAGGCAATTAGAACACTCTCAAATCTTTAAAGCATTGTTTTGCCATTGTGAGAAACCTCTTTTTTTTTATTTTTTTTTTTTTAAATTACAGCAGTTTTGAGAACATGCTGCCTAGCAAAGGCTGGGTTTCATGGCTGAAGTAG
Organism: Apus apus; assembly: GCF_020740795.1. Classification (NCBI taxonomy): domain Eukaryota; kingdom Metazoa; phylum Chordata; class Aves; order Apodiformes; family Apodidae; genus Apus; species Apus apus. Next base: position 114,166,677 of record NC_067284.1, on the reverse strand, counting down.
TCATCTCTTATAGGTGTGAGACAGGCACTTCCCATCATAAATACTCAGCTCAGGCTGCCAGTTTAAAGGCAGTAACCTGCAAGGTTTAGCTGTGCAGGAGCTGTTAGCTCTGTGGGGACAGAACAGAACTGGAGGGGGGAAGGAAATCTGTAGTGTATGGCCTGTCCTATGGGGAATACCAGAGGGAGGAGCAGCTTCCTCCCATCATTTATAATTACAAACGGCAGTCTGGCTGGCAGATTGAACAGAGCCTGAATGCTTCAGAGGTTTAAAGTACAAAGGTATTCATTTACAAGGAGACCCAGGTCCCTTGTGCAGCTGTATGGAAGACAGGAATTTAAACTCGCAAAGGATTTTCAGATTTCACAATTTGTCCTCATTCACATTTGGAAAGAGACCTAGTTATTTCAAAGGACTCCGTGAAAGACAATGAGAGCGGTTTGAGGTCAGTCAAAGCATTGTATTACAGTTTTGAGTTTTGTATTATATAATATACTATATATTAAAAACAAATCAAGCAAAGAGTCAGTTTAAAATCAAAACAGCTTGTTCTGGAAAGCTGGAGTGGAAGGCTTTGGCTGTGTCCACATGGGCAAGTCGTGCAGCCCAGGAGTGTGTCTGCAGTGAGAAGCTGTGGGTGTTGGGGACCTGACATCTGCACTATCCATGTTTTCAGGGTTTTTCCTCCACACTAGCTTTAGTCAGTTCCCAGGGTTTAAACATTCATAGCTGTTTGGAGCACATTAGCTGTGCTTCTGGAGCACATCTTCCAGTTGAATTTAATCTGAAAGGAATCCAGTTCTCTCACTCAGAGACCGCTCCGTGATGTGAACCGGAGTGCGGTAAGTGGGAACAAACGGGGAATTGGTTTCAAAAGTGCACTCGAGAGCCCAACGAGCATGCTGAAGTAGACTCTCTCTTTTTCTATCTTTTTATGGCCAATTTTCAGGGAAGAGGACGTTTTTTTTCCTCCAGCTTTTCAGCTCTAACAGAAATACTCCTTCTGACAGAAAGCTGTCGGGAGTTGGGTTTTTTTTGCCAGCTTTATTGAATGCTTCTCCTTTCAGTGGAAAATCAAACAAGAAGCAGGCACCCATTTCAATGCCCTACCCCACCCCGACACTATCGAGAGCAGGAAGACTTCTCCAGGCCTTGAATTGCTCTGCAGAAATGTCACCAGATCCTGCTGCATCTGGCAAATGCCCAGGAGAAACATATGGGAAGCATGTGCCACGGCTTGGGGCGGGGGGTTATTATTGTCTTAATCACTGCCACAACTGTGCTCTACGTTGTGTGTTTTGTTTTTTGTTGGTTTTTTTTTTTTTGCCTGAAATGCCACTGGATTCAATTTGAACACAAGTGTTACTCCTCCTTGTCCCTCTGCTTCTCGCCTTGGAAACTCTTCCACACAAAGGTTCTGCCTCACTCAAGTGACATAAAAAGAACATGAACTCACTGAGAGATTGCACTGTGTAGAAAGCTAAACTGTTGTGCACTATCTCTTCCTCATTTGCCTTTTTCCTTTAAAAAAACAACCAAACACCCTTTCCCCTCCCCAAGTAATCTTTTAGAGCTCGTATATCAACTAATTACAGACTCACTCCCATGGATTTTCCTGGTATTTTTCTTTTTCAGGTACATCAACCACCAAGCATACGGCCAATACCAAAGTGGCAGGAAGGGAATTTCCCAACATCAAGAAGTTTATTTAACTGGAATTTGGTTTCACCCCATTACTTTACATTCCCAACTAAAATAATTGCTTTTGGTGCAAGTGGCAGCTGGATTATGACTAATATTTTATTACACAAATAAAGATTTTTCTGGAGTACTTTTGGAGACTAACACACTAAAAGGAACCTATGAGGAACTTCTTGCTTGGTTTTGAGCAGTTTAACTTGGAATTAGTGTTTAACTAATTAATGGAACTTATAATTAGTGCTTACTGAGATCCCCCCTGGAATTTTAGCTGGTTTTACACCAATCCAAAAATTGTATCCAGTATGTCCATTCAAGTAGTAAGATATTATAATATTGAAATATAGACAGAGGTTTCTGATGCCAGTTCCATAGCATGACACAGATTGTGACAGACATACCTTGAATGTATGGAAACCTGTCTATAAATGTATTTTTTAATATCCTTTTCTTTCTTGTTTCCATTTCTGACTGTCTCTCATAGTGTATTAAATCCCTATTTTACACTGTCTGTACAAGGCAGTTTCTGAGTACTTAAATTGTTGCTGAAACGTCTGCAAATATTCAAACCTGGAGAAAGGGCAGTGAAGCTCCAGGTCAAATCTGGATCAAGGGTTCTTGAAAACAGGGACAGCTAGAGTGCAAATTTCCACATTTTAAGTAGTGATAGAGAGCCTAACACAGAGAGCATACCTGGAATTGAGGAACCCATCATTCTGGAAGGTTAGAGGAAAATAACACTGGGACCAGGAGCATGGCTTTCAGCTACAAAATAATTCAGCCAAAAATAGAGCAATTATTATTCAATATCATTGTGTTTTCTGGTCTTTCTATTTTTTTTCCTAAATGACCTTACTGTTAAAATAAGGGCATTCACTGGGCTAAGGTCTTGACCTGAGATAATCCTTTTGGCTGTGCATATTAAGATAGAAATAACCATAGCAACCATAGAGAATTTCAGAAAACATTTGTTTGCTTCTGTTTAGCTAGAAAAGTCCTAATAAAAATTGTCATATATATCTGGTGTGTGTTATACATTGTGCCATAAATGTCATTTGTTAGTTGTTTCTCTTTTTGTGGTTTGGGAGGAAATTCCAACTGTAGCTGAGGGAATCTGGCTTTAAACATACAGAGAGCCCTCATTCACTATTGAAATGCATTCTGGGAGGACTGCAAGATGTTTTGTGCAAGCAAAATTTGCCTGCACATGATAAGAAATATTTTAGGAAAGTATAGTACAAGCAGAATAAATGAGAGAACATGAAGACTGAATTTCTTAAAAGAAATCACAATCCAAAAAAAAAAAAAGATAAACAGTTTCATCAATGTATTCACAATTGGAAAAGTTCCTGGTATCTCAGAAAGACAGAGATAGAAAAGCTTCTTTCTCTATGATAAAGACTTTACAAGCTTTGTCCCCAGCAAGGCTTTGTCTAAAGAGATATTCCCCAGAGGAATTCCCAAGAGTCCAACCGATGGTATCATGTTCCAAACACTATTTAAGGCTACATTTTATCTTGTTTCATTTGTGACATGAAACATAAAACAAACATATCAGCACAGAATAATCCTGGTTTGAGACTGTTTTAATTTACCCCATACCCAAAAGGAATGTAACTGCCCAAACTGGAATGATCTTCAAGCAATGACAAGGCTATGTTAATGACCATAGCTGGTAAAAATCTGATTTTGTATCTCATCTGGAAAACAGCATTTCCAGTAGCTCACTGTGACATTGTATGCAGTGCTGGGTGAGTGGAAGAGAGAGACATCCCCTTAGTGGGTAATCCTGAGGTTTTGAAAAGCTCTGTTTTTTTCTTTCTTTCGTCTAAATTTAGGGTTTGGTCAGTCCAAAGGGAAAGAGATTAAAAACTGTAGTGAATTACAGGTGGAATGAAGGAATTCCTCTCCACTTCATCATGCATTGTGTTCCAGTGAGAGTACAGGGAGGCAACAAACTCAGTCATTTTTACAACAGAGCTCGGTAAGCTTAATAGAGCTGTGTGACACAGTGGTTGTTGGTGCCTGGTGATCAAGGAGATCACTTTTGAGTTACATTCTGCGCTTGTCACATGAGAAGAGGAAGTACCTTTTTGTACTGAGATGGGCTCAGGATGTAACTTCACTCACCTGATAAGGCTTCAGGAAGAAAAAGGGCAGAGGGTCCTCTGAACAAGAGACTGAGGTTGTGTGGGACAGTGAGGCCAGGATGTCACAGGGAAGATCTCTTGACAAGACAAGTCAAAAGGACATTTTTGACTCAGTTCCTGTGTGGAATTCTCTCTAAACTGGAGGCATAACATTAACTTTGACTAAGCTCAAAATGTTGACACTCAGTTGCAGGCTTGGTCTCAGCACCTGTAGGACCCAGTAAAATCCAGGTGTCCATGAAACTGACTTCCTGCTGCTTTCCCTGCTTGCTAGAGGTGCCAGCTGTTGTGTAAAAGTACAGAAGAGTGGCCCAGGTACTGGTAACTCACAGTGCAAGATACAGTCAAAAAAAGAAGCAGGAATTAATCTCATTCTGGAGATCCGCCAAGCGCTGCTTAAATCAGGAGCCGAGTCAAAGGAACTGAGGACATTTTGACATCTTGATCCAAGTAGGAAGAAGCCTTCAAAGGCAGCTTGAGGCAAAATTCACTGGCTGCACACATTGGAGTATTATCAAAGCAATCTTTGAGGTAACCCAGCCAGCATAGCAAAGAGAAAACCTCAAGTCTATCTGCACTTCAAGGCTCACTATAAGTCATGCGTATTTTAAGGAAGGCTGATTCCTCACATTACACATGGCTCAACCATTTCTGCTGCCTCTTCTGCTGTTGTGGAGTTGTATGACAGCTCTGCAACCTTTCTAAAAGGTATTGCATGCTGCACTGTATGGGATGTCAGTCCAGGCTGACTACAGGAGCAGTGGAAACAAGTTGAAATGGGTCCTAAACGTGTTCTGAGCTACATGTTTTGACAAAGACAGTCCCTTTCTAATAAGAACTAAGAAATTTGTGCTTACAAGGGAGAAGAATCACTTTTTTAATTTCTTTTTTAGGGGTCATCACCTACACTGCAGGTGTCAAAACACTGACAGTTATAACATGAGTCTCATAAGTGCAAAAGAAAAAGGTCCTTAATAAGATTAAAATGTAGCACTATGAGCAGCTTTAAGAATGCTAAATGGGTGATAAATAATATCCACCAATTCAGAAGAAATAAGACACTGATTGCAATCTGTTTGGGCAAGAGTGAAATATTCATGCACAGACTCCAGAATGCTTTCTGAGAAGGATGAACACATGGTGTTTCTGCAGATATTCACAATATTTTATCTTCAACAGAAACATTTACAGCATAAAGCTCATAAACCATCCCTCAGCTTGTATTGAAAAGCCAAGTCTGAGCAATGTTTGTTCCTTAAGCTGGAAAGAGAAGCTAAGAGAGCTCAACAACTTCAAATCCAGTTTATTTTTTGTTTGTTGTTGTTATTGTTTTTTAAATCAATAGTAGCAACATAATCAAACCACTGTAATGGGGGTTGACCTGCTGGAGAGCAGTGTAGGAGAAAGGGACCTGGGGGTCCTGGTGGACAGGAGGATGACCATGAGCCAGAAATGTGCCCTTGTGGCAAAGAAGACCAGTGGCATCCTGGGGTGCATTAGAAAGGGTGTGGTTAGTAGGTCAAGACAGGTTCTCCTCCCCCTCTGTTCTGCCTTGGTGAGGCCACATCTGGAATATTGTGTCCAGTTCTGGGCCCCTCAGTTCAAGAAGGACAGGGAATTGCTTGAGAGAGTCCAGGGCAGAGCCACAGAGATGATGAAGGGAGTGGAACATCTCCCTGATGAGGAAAGGCTGAGGGAGCTGGGTCTCTTGAGCTTGGAGGAGACTGAGGGGCAACCTCATCCATGGTTACAGACACGTTCAGGGCAGTGTCAGGAGGACAGAGCCAGGCTTTGTTCAGTGATGTCCAGTGATAGGACAAGGGGCAATGGGTGCAAACTGGAACACAGGAGGTTCCATGTAAACATGAAGGAAACCTTTTTCACTGTGAGAGTGACAGAGCCCTGGGACAGGCTGCCCAGAGAGGTTGTGGAGTCTTCTTGGCTGGACACATTCAAAACCCACTTGGACACATTCCTGTGTGATGTGCTCTGGGTGATCCTGCTCTGGCAGGGGGGTTGGACTGGGTGATCTCCAGAGGTCCCTTCCAACCCCTAAGATTCTGTCATTCTGTGATTCTGTAATCTTGTCAAAAGAGCATGTATTGAAAACGTTTGTTTTCAGTTACGTAAACACAATCAATAGATACAAGAATGTAGTGCTATTGATTGCATTTTTTACCTGCTGCTAATAGAAGCTGCAATAGCTTTAAGTAAATGTCATCTTAAATAGTACATAGCTATTACCTCTTAATTTCTGTATCTCTGAACAGATTGGAACCTAAACTCACTCAAGAATTTATGTTGATTATGTATAGTCATAAAACATGTGTGAAATGCTCAGCACCTCAAAGATGGTCAGCCTTGATGTAGAGCTGTTTTATGTTATCCATAGATATATATTAAAATATTCCAGTGGTTAATAATGGAATAAATAATAATGGTTAATAATGGAAAAAAGATATTTGATGCTGAATATTGCTCTGGCCCATGTAACTGTATAATGGAAAATTATGTCATATTTATCCCATGCCACTGGTTTTAAACATATATCACTTTAAATCTCAGTACTCCCTGCAAATTTGTGTGTTCAAGTGAACAGAAATAATATATGGTGACACAGGAATACCAGCATCATCTTCGCTATTGGTACCAGTTGGATCATATGGGTGTTTTTATTACAAAAGAAAGACCTGTGATTTCGTCTGTGCTGTAAGATAACCTGGCTCAAGTCAAGTATCACTGGTTAAGAAATACTTGCACTTGAAAAATCTATTTTCAGACTCAAATAAATAAACAAACCCTTTAACAGCTCATATTTCTATTTTACTGTTCTTTAGAAAGGACTGAATGTCTTAAATGCTCTGTAAAGGGCTATGTTTTGCTTCAAAGGGTGACATTCATTCTACCTTAACTTCAACCACCTAGGTTATTGCTGTGAATCCTCCTGGGGAGTGCCCTGCTTTCTCTTGGGATGAGGCACTGAATTTACAGTCATAAATTTCAGTGACTGAACTCAGGTTAGACTCCTAAAGTGAACAGCATAGTATCTTTCTAAGCTGTTATTTTAATCTTTGAGTTAATAACATCAGAACACTATCACCTTCATCATGAAAATGCCTAGAACCAGGTTGGCCTCAGTATGTCTGTTTATATATAAGATAAATATGAGCATCTGCAGTCTCATGAGATTGAGGCTAGTCTCAACAGAAGGGCTTTCTCTGTGGAGAAAAGGGAATGCTCTTCTTATCCTTTTTCCATGGCCTGCTGTAGGTTTGAACAGACAGCCCAGCTGTCCCAGGACTGGATTCTCAATTAATGTTATTTTTAACCTTCAGACTCTTAACTATAACAGGTACCTTAGGCTGAAGACAGGCCCAGTGGATCACTTGAGGAGGTTAGCTGAGGGTACTTAATGCCAGTTTTTAATGGGCAGAAAGGTCATTGTGATATGAGATTTTTTTTAAAAATAAAGAATGGTGTATCTTTATTATCTTTATGCATCCATTTGTCTTCTAGTTGTATACACAAAGTTTTCACTCAAGTCTGAAATCTATATTTATGACTATTGGGTAATGCATAAAGGCAGAGGTTGATCTCACTTGAGAAAGCTCTCTGCTCAGCTGGAAGACAAGTAGTGGAAGAAGAAAAACATTTTATTCAAGTTTTATACTGATGTAATTGAATAAAGTTCAGCTTTAAGACATTAGTCACTGAATATTTTTCAGTGTTTATTGCTTTATGATATTAGATTTCATAGAACTACAATTTCTGTTTGAAATATTGGAAAGTATTTTCCAAGAAAACATATAATTATTCTCTTTTTCTGACTGTCATTGTTATTAAGATGAAAGAATTACATATGAATTGAGGGCAAATAAATAATTCCAGCATCTGAATAAAGTTTTCAGCTTGGTGAACAAGTTTTTTCCAAGTTCTTGCTTTGAGTGGATACAATTTCCTTTTCATTGCTATGAGAAGGGGACTTAGCACTTATGCTGTTCTGAAATGTGATTGTTGAAGATTCAAAATCTGCTGGTACATCTACCTCAAAGCTAAATTGACAAATTGGTTACATCATGTTCTCAGCATCATCCAGGACAAGAGGAAATGTTCTCAACCTGTACCAGAAGAGCTTTAGTTTAAATATTAGAAGACACTTCTTCACTGAAATAAGTGAATTAAACACTGGAAAAGACTTCCCAGGGAGGTGGTTGAATCACCATCCCTGGAGGTGTTTAAAAGACATATAGATGTGGTACTTAGGAACACAGTTTAAGCACTGGACTTGGTAGAGTTAGGTCAGTATGGTCAGTGAAGTAAGATTATGGTTGGACCCAGTGATCTTAAAGGTCTTTTCCAACCAGATTCTGTGATTCTGTGAAAACTGTGGCCAGAAGATTCATAAAAGCATCCCACCAGTAGAATCAACTCTCCTCTGTAACAGAAGAAGTGACATTGGAATAAGGAGCTATTTCATGCCAAGAAAAAAAATTGCTCAGCATGAGAAGAGAGGCTCAAAAGCAGAGCTGCAGAGAAGTAAGCTTGACAAGCTGCTCCGACTTTACAGAAGGCTTGTGCATCTTTGCTCTTGAGAGCAAGTTTATTCCCTTCTTCATTGTTCTCCTTTAAATAGTTACACAGGTTTCCTTCTGCATCCTCAGTAGGTCAAAAGCAAATTGTAAAACCTGTAACACGAAACATGAAGCAGATTTGTTCAAACTTAAGGCTTCCCTCTGTGAGAATCTGAGCATCCCTTACTCCATCCAATCCCTTAGAGAGTGAAACCATGTAATAATATATGTTAAGTTACTCCCACTGCAAAATGTTGTGGCTCACTGAGCTTCCTTCTAACGGAGAAGAGGAAGATCCTGTGCATACACACCTGGATTCCTTTAGCAAGGATGTGTGTGATCTTTGTAAGGCATAAGTGACAGGGATAGGCAGTGATAGCACACAGAGTTGTATGGGTTGGGACAAACTAGTATTAATGAAATGTATGACAGGATATAAACAAGGTGAGATTTATTGATGACCTTCCCTTAGGTCAATTCAAATAGCTGTAAAACCACAAAAACACTTTGACACACTGGTCCCAGGTTAGGTCTAAGATATAAAACCTCAGTTTCAGGCATGAATAAACCTTTTCACGTGAAAATTCTTCTTTATTTTTTCTAATTTGTTGTTCTAGTTGTTCAGAAATTCGAGTTAAATTATTATTTGTATAAAATAAAAAGTTAGGTCAGCAATTCCCAGCCCAGAGTCTGAGACCTTATGTTGGTTTGTGGAAGTAAAAAATTAAGGTTTCTGGCTTGTATTGGAAAATGTTTTGGAAGTATTGGTTTAGGCCATCCAGACAAATAAAGGCTGGAGGAAACTATCCAGTATTATAAAGCTAATGGATCCAGCTGACTGTACCTTCCACCAAGATCAGCTTTTTATTCATCCAAGCAAGGTCAGGTGATTCCCATACACTTCAGCTATACTCGGTTCATCTCCCTGCAGTTCAGAGGATGTCTCTTACCCCAAAACATTGGCAGGAATGTAACAAATTAAAATTTCTATGAAAACTAGATTTCTTTTGGACGTCATTTAGACTTTGAAAGATTTGGCATCTATGACACCTGATGTGGTTGCTGTCTACTCTGTTTGTGCTGTTTCCCCTTCATCACAAGCTTTTACGAGATAATATTAAGTCTTTTAAATTTAATTAGAACCTTATTTGATTCTCTTTCTGGATCTGGCTCTGATAATCTTAGTCTCATTTTTTTCAGTTCTCCATACCCAGTAAAAATATTATGAGATAGCTCTTTGCTGTGGTATTTCACAATCTAAAATGTGTGCTTCTCATTTGAAAATATTATACACATCACTTCAACACAGTATTTCAGAGAGAACCATAGCTGGGCTGAGGAAATTAATATTTCTTATGCTAAAGCACATGATTTAAGTATATATGTTAATAATGCATTTATACAGAATCAGTTCTATGGATTTCTACTTACTATTAACAAAATACTAGACTTTTCCTCTCTTACAGATCCATTGTCTTTGGACTACTTAACCAAAGTACTACTGACCATAAGTACATGGGAAAATTTTGTTCCATTGAGTTTCCTCTGTATGAGTAAACTAAGAAGGGACAAGACATGGGCTTGAGCATTGGTGCACCATCATCTATGGTGGCAAATACTTAGTGTGCTCCTTGGCACGATTTTTGGCATGTGGCAACTGGCAGTCTCCCAGGCACTACAGATCAGGGGACAACGTGGGTTAGAGTCTATATGCAGAAGGTGGCATGGATGAGGCCACTGTGCTTGTGGGACAGGGGAACAAGAGTTTATGTAGACACAAGCTATGCAGGTCCAAACAGGGGGCTTAACCCATGGTAGTAACTCCAAGAGTTACGTAGCTACGATCTATCTTATCAAATATAGTAGAAAGATTTGTTTTCACATTTTTATTTACATATAGCCACATTTTATTTTTCTGAACTTGTGAGGGACCAGCCCTCAGGATTCAAACTTGCTGGAAGTGGTGTGGAAACTCTGCTTAATCCCTGAAACAAAGTCTTATTTGCATCCCAAAAGGTCTGCCTGAGATGGCTGCATATGGCCTAGGGACTGCATGTACCCCAATTGAGATAACAGCCAGGAGAGGCAGAGGGGGTGGAGGTCCACTCCAGCTGCTCAGTCTTAGGACTCAATCATGCTCACTCTTCCTTGAGATACAAGGAAAATAGGCCTATAAAACAGGGTGCTGCAAAACTGGGCTTAGGGAGCCTCATTGACACCAGCTTTCTCCTGCTGGGCCCAATGCTGGATCCAGTACTGGTGATTTTCTGTTATCCATCTCTCTAACTTTTCTTCTCCTGTTTTCTCTCTCTCTTCCTTCCCCATATCATTAAGTAATGTGAGGCCTAACCACGATTTTTTCCCAGATGGACAGCTTATTGTGCACACTATATTTATTGTGACTTATACTGTGAGATTTTAATCAGCCCTTATGATCGCGCAGCCTGAGATAATAATTGAAATATCAATATTCCTTGTATAGTTTTAATTAAACCTAATATTCAAATATAGACCTTGAGTGTCATTTCACTTGAATCCAGTCAAGGGGTGGTTGAGAATTTCCTCTGACCATGACATTTTAATCACTCTCCCTGGAAGGGCCAGGTCTGGGCTAAGGTTGGATCCAGCCACACCTGGGCTCCTCTCTGAGAAGAAGTTTAAAATGCAAGGAGGTCCAACCTGAATCTCCCTGGGTTGCCCTACCCAGGTCATGGCAGAACTTACACGAGTGCTGCAGTATTAAAAACTGTTCTCAGCAATTGGTATTATGAGGGAAAGAGCTGCTTGAAAAAAAATTAAGTTCTTCATTCAAAGACATTTGAAAGAAAAACTTGTGACTAGTCCCTGCTACATTCTAATTTCCAATCTACTTGATAGATGATTGTTTTGATATAAATAATTTATTAATAAAAATAATTATTCTATTCTGTGGTAACTTTTAGCTTCAGAAGTTATTATTATGCATAGAAAAATGCAGAAACTATCAATGCCACAATAGTTTCAAAGTCCTTTCTTTAAAGAATTTCCATTTGTCAGCTAGAGGAATCAGAACTCTGAACCAAATTTTAGGGATCTACAAACCTAGAGATCCTTACTAACATTAACAAAAAATAAAATAAAATTAATAAAATTGTTGTTCCAGCAGAGATGATCCCTGTCCCAAGGTCACAGAAATCTAAACAATCCATTTGTTGGAAGAAGAAATCGTTGGCATTATAATTTCATAAAACTTATTTGTCTGTGTGGACAAAGAAATATATGCCAGGACCTGCATGTACTGACTCCAACTGCTTTGCCTGACAAGGATCAACCAGTAGTAAAAATGAACTCACTTTTGGCAAAACTAACATTGATAATAGTCTACTACTGAAATCAAACTTGGGGTTACAGTAAGTCTTAACATTTTTAAAGGATCCGGAAAGAATCTTCATGAACCAATAGTACAGTTTGGATTTTTTTTCTTCTTATTGGGGTTATCTTTGTAACTTAGGAGGTCTGTTTGCCACTGCTGCATTAACACTACTGAGTCATGAACTCTTTAAAAACAAGGATGTAACACTAGGGAATTCACTCATGTCATACCTGGGATTATATCTTTGATTTTTGGCACTGCCCCAAGCAATGCAAGACTTTCAGGCACACTAATGTAGCATTTGCATATGAGCCAAGAGACTGTCTTTATTTACCTTATAGCTTAGGCATTCTTAAAATGCATGTGTGTTGACGAGCTAGGGCAAAGGAGATTATTAGTGCTTTTTGAGCAATGAAAACAAGCAAGCTAAGCAAAAAACCTTGAATTTTTCTAGCTTTACGTTGTAGGTTCACGGCTCCTTCCACATTGTGCTGTCAGGGTATTTTACTAGCCTATATCATTTTTATAGATCATGAACAGTAGAGGCCTAAATTTTGACCCCTGTCGGGCCCCAGTAAATCTAGTTTTCCACAATCTAACATAGCTTCTCTGTTTTCTGTTTTTCCATCAGTGCTTTATCCACTCCCATGTACTTCCCTCGATCCTGGCAACTTTTAGCTTAAACAGAGACCAGTAGTATGGAACTTTGTCAAAATGTTCTGAAGATCCAAATAAATTATGCTGTGTTTTATCAGCTTTGTCTGCAGCCTCCTGAAGCATCAAGTTAGCCAAGACCTTTTCTTTCTAAATCATTCCTGTTATCTCTGTTAGTTTAGCACTATGTATTTACTTTTATAACATGTCCTTTACTGTATTCTGTATTAAATACCACAGTAATGGGACTGCAGTTACTTGAGAATGCCCTTTTCAACTTTGTGCAGAGCTGTACTGCCTTATCCATTCATTTCATTTGTGGTATGTTAACTGAATAAAGCAACCCCAAGTGTTTCATTTATCTTAGCACTTTTTTCCCCCCCATATTTCTATTTAAGTGTCCCCAGTTTTCAAAGATTTCCAATGCTGCTCCATAAAGTTTGCACAGATTCATCTTTATGGGTTTATACTGAGTATTTTTGCTGCAAGTAATGTCTTTACTTGAGAAGTTTTCAAAATGTGATCCGCAGTGTGTAAGACCTTTGAAACACATTTGAAATAGTGTAGGCTATTGTTTTGTTATCAGAGGTTATCTATGCCATGAGCTAAATCATTTCCCCCTCCAACCTGGATTTCCAGTTTTTCCTAATAATTTTTGATTGGCCATCATTTTTAAGGGAAGTTCTCTCTAGGATAAAAATTATCTCTATAATGTTTAAAACTAGTTATTTTGTGAATCTCAGAGACTTAACATGAAGCCAAGCTTTGAAGAATATTCAGACAATTTGTTTTTCCAAGTGTATGTAGGAAGATTTCTGTTCTTAAAAATCCCTTTGCAGGACTAATTTTTAAAAGACTTGGGGATTTTTCATGTTTTAACCTTGAAATTGCCGGTTTCTTTAGACTTGCTGTTTACAACAAAGCCAGTCAATTGCTCATGTAAAGGATGATTATCAGTTCAATTACATCTCTGCTTTTTGGAACCATTGGCACTACTTTAAGATTCAGCCCATTTCTGCTTGTTATAAACCAGTTGCAGACATGATGGGCAGAATAAACCTCTCGTTTGTTAAATTAGTGTTATCAGTGACACTAAGGTATCAAGTCAAGCTGAGCTTGAAGCTACGCTCCTCTTAGCTCTCAGCAGTCAGCAGAGGATCCTCCATGAAATAGCACAGGTTTTGCCTAAAAGGCTCGATTCAGTTGCTAAACACAGGTTTCCAGTGTCATCTGAGAAGATTCAGGATGCCCTTGTTGACTTCCAGGTAATATCCCGCATAGAAGGATGTTGGTCTTCTGTACATTTTGTGCTAGGTCTAACAGCCCTTTGCAGATGACTTTGGTAGTGTGCAGCATCTCAAATGGCCTGAGGTAACTGAATTCACAATGGAGTTCTCAAGTCCTCTGTCTTTAGATGCATCCAGTGAAAATGTTTTGGCAGGTCTAGTCACCTTAGATTGTTTCCGTGGTCTCCTGAGAAACAGGTGCTTCTAGTATGCTACTCCTCTTAGCCTATTTTAGGAATTATTGGGAAGAAAGAATTCATATCCAGGAGTCCTCGTTGCTCTCCATTAGTTGTCCCTTGGAATGCCTATGTATCCTATGGTAAAGGTTTCTGTGGTCTGGGTGTGTAGGAGGCCCCTGCTGAGGCAAATGAACAAAATCCATCATCAGTGCAGTTCATGCAGTGTATAAGGCACAGCATAGCTTTTTAGCAGATGTCCATGATTAGGTAGGAGCTGATTGGATCAGTTTAAGAACCCATATTTTGAATTTACAGTAATTCAATATCAAGTAGCAGAGTATGCTTTTGAACCAAGGTTTCGTGGATAACAGTAGAATTGGAAAACCAATATATTTATGTTTGCATATTTCTTATCCAAGGTTCTGACCTCCACTGAGAAGGTCCATTTTGGTCCATCCAAACAGGAATACATGAACAATTCTTGGGGAAGTAACTCGGTGCTAAACTTAGTGCATTTTAAAAATGATTGTCCATACAGAGGGTATTTGGAAGATAAGTTTCTTAGTGGTACTTCCACTTCTAAACAGAGAAGGGAATTGAATCCAGGGTTAGGCTATTCTAATTCTTGTGCTATTTTTACTCCTGGAACCAGGACTACAACATTACAGTCTACAAAGCAAATCTTATAGAACTATATAAACAAAAGAGCATCTAGATGTGCTGCTTACTTTAACTTAAGTAAGTGTATTAAAAGAAGCAGCAGCTGCCACAGTTAAAAGCAAAATGTAAATTGATCTAAATCCCTGATCAATTCACCCTGATCTTTCACATAGTATTTTATTTCATGGCATTGGTCAGTCTGACTCAATCGTTTAAGAAAAAAATCTTGAGGTTACTGGCTGAACTTCTGGCCTTCCACTAGCTTATTCTGATGTCTTAACTGTTATTTAAATGTTCTTGTCTGAGCCACTGTCCAAAAAAAAAGAAGAAGAAGAAAAAAAAAAAAAAAAAGGAGGGTAGGAGGAAAGGTGCTCAAGACAAGAGTGGGAAAAAAAGGAAGGAAAAGTGACTCAGTTCAACCATCCCATATGACCAGTTGCTGTAACATTTTATTGTGGCTTTTTGTGTGTGTGTGAGAAAGTGTAATAAGCCTGCATTGATCTATGGACCTTATTCTTTGGGGAAATATGAGTCACACATGCATATTTTGGAGACACTCTTAAAAAATATTATCTCTCAAGTGTTGTGTGAAGCTTTACAGCCTTCTTCCTGCAAATCTTCCATGTCACTGTTAGAACCAAGTCCAAAATATTTACATCTAAACAACTTATGGCATCTGTCAATAAAAATGCAGTCTGCTCCTAAACATTTCTAAGTGCAACATTTAAAACTGCATAAACAGGAGTGAACTAGTAGCAGTCTAAAGTTGTCATCATTGACAGTTATGATTTATCTTAACTCTCCCTAGCCATTTGGCTAAAGTTTTAAGTAAACACTTTCAGTCTTCCTCATGTTCTCTTTACTGCCACCTCCCACTAATAAGAGATGTTGCCAAGAAAAGCAGCCAGACAGTTCATTTACCTCCCAAACTTGCCTGAAAGTAGCTTGCCTGGTTTAGACAAGGGTCGAAACTACTACTGCACATTTTCAACAGATGGAACAATGCTTCACAAATTATTTACATTAAAGTTATTTGCTTTCAGGATGTGTGTTTAACGAATAGTTAGTTGAATGAAATATTGCAGCTCAGACAGAGAATGCAAGCAATTCAAGCAAGCCATTTATGGTGATAGATGTAGCTGTGATCCTTAATTTTCTACAAAGCAATGTAGCATTTTGTCCTCATTCTTCACTAGCTCCCTGAATCTGACAAAAGTATGGTTTCTATTTTCACCCTCTTCCTCCTCCACTCCCCCCTCCCCTGCAGGCATAGTTCCATTAATCAGCTGTGTTGTAATAATACCTTACACTGATAAGACCTTCTCTCATTAGCAGATCTTCAGAGATCTTAATAGATATGATGATAAACTCACAATTATCCCCATTTTAAAAATGAAGACATTAAGGATTACAAAGTTTAATGTGTTAATTGAAGTCAGCCAACCAAACACGGACATGAACTCTGAAAACCCAGCTCCTCTTTCTCTGTTCGGTCTCACATACCATGTTATTTTTCTTAAGAAAGTATTTGAGGTAATGTCACTGCTTCTAGCTACCAGCACCATGGGTTTGAAACTTTAAATGGCAGAGTGAATTGCAGAGAAACTTCATTTCTAGAAGCCGCTAAGGAGGAGAATTGTAGAATCATGGAAACATACAATGGTTTGAGTTGGAAGGGACCTTCAGGATCATTGAGTTCCACCCTCCCCCTGCATGGGCAGGGACACCTCCCATCAGACCCATCCAACCTGCCCTTCAGCACTTCCAGGGATGGGGCAGCCACAGCTTCCCTGGGCAACCTGGGCCAGGGTCTCACCACCCTCACAATAAAGAACTCCCTCCTAATGTCTAATCTAAATCTCCCCTCCTCCACTTTTAATCCGTTCCCCCTTGTCCTCTACCTGCAAGGCCTTGTAAAAAGTTTCTCTCCTTCTTTCCTGGAGCCCCTTCAGGCACTGGAAAGTGCTCTAAGGTCTCCCTGGAACCTTCTCTTCTCCAGGCTGAACACCCCAATTCTCCCAGCCTGTTCTTGTAGGAGAGCTGCTCCAGCCCTTGGATCATCTTCATGGCCCTTCTCTGGACTTTCTCCATGAGCTCCATATCCTTCTTGTGTTGGGGGCTCCAGAACTGGACACATCCATATGAAGTTTCTCCCTTCCTGATCTACTTGAATTGGACAGCATGTCACTGCTAAATGACATCACATTTCTTCAAAATGCTTATGAAAATAATTTTCTGGTCCAAACTAACCCAAAGCACAAACATTTTTCCAACTCTTTTATGTTTCTGACACAAAGGTACCTGCAGTATTCTATTTGGCAATAGACTAATAAAAAATTTCTCTAAAACACCAGGCCACTAATAGGATTAGGAAAAGTTTGTTCTCAATCCTTCAAAAACAGTAGGAATGTTCCTGACACCAGTAGGCTTCTGTTTGGACCTGCAGAGAAGTGTACATGAGGGAGAATCCCAAAGCAGTGTTTAGCATTCTGCAGAATGAAGAGAAGGTTTTCCTCAAATTGTGGATTGCCTCACTACTTCCTGCTGTTCCAAGAGGAACACAGGATAACACTTGACAAGAGGATCTTTTGTCCTTTCATTGGAATTCCAAGGTTCTGTCACATTGGCAGGACACACAAGCTGAGCTAAATTTCCCCACCTTTCCTTGGGCTGTGGACATCAAAACAGAATTGTCTGAAACATCTTTTTAGTCTGAACAGTGACTTTCCTTAAAGATTTATAATTTAATTTTACATCCTAGACAAGTTTATAACAGAAACAAAAGGGGGCTTTTTAACCAAAGAAAAAAGTTAAGTTCTTCATGACAGACTTTGAAACACATAAAAAACCCATAAAAATAAAAAAAAATCCTCATCCCAGAGAAAATTAAAAAACAACCTTAGCTGCCCCAGTGTCTCAGTTTGTCTCACATCCTGACTATCCTTCTTTTCCTTAGGATGACACTTTCTCTTCCTTCTTCAACTTGTCTTTCACCAGAGTAATCTTTTATGTCCTTTTATTTAGTAGGAATTCACTTTAAACTATGAAGAAAGCTTTACAAAATATGTTCTTTTTCTGTTCTTTCACCTTAGACTGGGATTTTCCTTGTCCTTGGAAGTTTGTTTTGAAATTATATTTATTCAAACTTTATACGTAGCTAGAATATAATTTTGTTGCTTTAGTGACTATGTTGTAGGACACAATAGTTTAAAGGGGGTTGTTAGGTTTTTATAAATGATATCTCAAAAAGGTTCATAGTACACACATTTTATCAAACCTAGAACTAATTCCCATGAGCCATCCACAGGCACACAGGGCTAATCCCTTTAGGTTCCCTGCATAGGTAATGGGGAGAGCTAGGCCCCTCTATAGGGCAATTTAGTTCATGCAACTCAGTAGGAAATGAATCTGTAAAGCTTCTTGGTGGACCTTGCTTTTCAGAAGTGCTTAATGTACCCTGGCAGTGATGAAGGCCAGCAGCATACTGGGCTGTATCAACAGGAGCAGAGCCAATAGGTTGAGGGAAGTGGTTATTCTCTTATTTGGCACTTAGTAGGCTACATCTGGAATATTGCATCCAGCTCTGTGCACCCCCAGCTTAAGAGATATCAATAAATGTGAGAGAGTACTTTGGAGAGCCACCAAAAATGTTAGGGCTTAAGTGCTGAGAAGTTGAGGGAGCTGGGCCTGCTCCTCTTTGAGAAAAAATGGCTTTGAGGGACCTCACAAGAGCCTGCCCATCCCTACAGGAAGTTGAGGCACCTCACTGAAGTGTGTGTTGGGAGGATGAAAGGCAATGGTCTTAAGCTGAAACAGGAGTTTTGGTTCAGCACTGGTCTAGTCTGCCCGGAGAAGTTGTGTGGGCTCCATTCTTGTAGGTTTTCTACACACAGCTGGGAGAAGTCCTGAGAAACCTGACCTGACATCTAACCATACTCTGAGCAGGACACAGAACTAGAAACCTCAGGAGGTCCTTTCCAATCTGAATTATTTAATTATTCTAAGAAATTAAACAGCAAAGGAGTCTCTAGTTTCAATTCACAAATATGGGACCAAATACAGTTTTAAAGCCCAAATGTCTTTTCTCTTCTGTCCGTGTCAGCTGCGACATGACTGCAGTGCATGGCTGCACCATGGAACCAAAGTCCTGCAAGTGAAATAGAAACAGGTCATTGGGGTTTATATCTGTGAAGACTATTTCAGGCTGGTGTTGCTAAGTGAGTATCTTCCTTCGGTGCTGTTCTTTGCCCCTCCTGTCCTACCAGAGGATGTCATACCTGTTCTGTAGCATAGGAGCTGGGGCACTTGGTGTCACACCAGGTTCAGAAAAATATAAAAACATTTATCCATTGACATGTATGGGATGGGGTAAGAAGCATTGTAAGCCACTAAAATAAAGGAAAAAATGAAGCAGACAGGTAGTGCAAGAATAAAAATATACACAAAATAATTTAAACACATACTTATTTAAGTACACCAGGATTGGTGCCCAAGAATGCTCTGAGTGTTAAGGTGTGAATGTGAAGGATGGAAATGAAAATATAATGAAAAATTTCTTTTACATTTAGCTGAGCTGACTGCCAGCTCTGCCTCTGGCTGAGAGGTTTGCATGATCCTGAGAGCTATTCTAGAGACCCTAATGAGTAGTTCAAGGGTCTCTTGAGAGAAGAAGACTACTCAGAAAAAAATCCCAAAAGACTAGAAGTCAGCAGCAACTGTAGTGGTTAGAAAAAGTCCAAAGACAGAGGATGAAGGAAACATAAGGACAAGAATTGAAGAATTTGATTCTCACCTGAAAAAAAAAATATCCATGAGTGCCAAAATACCCAAGTAAAGAATTTTATAGACTATAGAATCAAATAGCAACATCCTTCCATCATTTCTTGAGAGGGAACTGGAAGTAAACTGAGTAATGAGAAAAGCTTTTGGTCCAGAGTGGCTGGAGTTCACAGCTAGCCATGTTGTCTCCAGCAATGAAAGAATGACCACCAGTAGGCAGTAACATCTGAATTATGCCTTCTTTCTGAGCAGCTCATGTTTCAAAACTGGGGGTGCTATACATATTAGATCATGCATATGAAATATTAGTATAGCACAGTACATCATATGTAACTTGAGAGCATCCGGAGTGAGCTCAATAAAATTCAAAGGAAAGTAATAATTTTAAATTGGCCAGTATTTAATATATTGCAACTATTCAAAATGTGCAGAAACCCATTTACAAAAAATTTCTGTGCAGCTTGTTCAGAGAATTCAGATGTTATAGTCTGTGTTTAATACCATGGCAAAACAAAAAAAAATGCAGGAGTGTAATTTTGAGTGACTTTTTATTACAAGGTGAATTTTTACAAATTTTCAAAGGTATCAAATGTCTTACAGAAAATAAGAATTCAAACTCATTATTTCTCTTTGCAAATCATATCCCCAACCACCTCTTCCAGTCCTATCGGTGAGGCTGAATTTTAGCAGGAAGGCACCATATTTAAGAGTAGAATTGTAGAAGCATAGAATGGTGAAGGGTGGAAAGGACTTCAAAGATCTTCAGGTTCCAACTTCCCTGCTATGAGCAGGGACACCTCCCACTAGACTAGGATGCACAAGCCTCAACCAACATGCCCTTGAACACCTCCAGGGATGAGGCAGATACATCCTCCCTGGGCAACCTCTTCCAGTGCCTTCCTACCCTCATGGTGAGGAATTTCTTCCTGATGTCTCACCTAAATCTCCCCCCTTTCAGTTTAAAACCATCACCCTTTGTCCTATCACTGCCCTCTCTGGTGGAAACAGGTAACAAGGCAGAGAATGAGGATCTCATCGCAGAGACCCTCAATCTAATTAGCTGGTTTAGCAAAGGAGACTGCCTTCCCACCTGAACGCAGACATAGCACTTGGGGTCAGTGGCACAGCTGAGTTCTGCCAGTCAACACCAGCTGAACAAAGCCATGCAAACATCAGGCAACAGCAGCAGCACCTGAACACATTTGGAAAGGCATAGAAGTCAACCCTGTTCTTGGTGCCTGCATTGACACCTCACCAACCAGGTAAAGACCTATGCACTGAAATTAAATACAATTAGGTGAAAGAGGGATTTCACTTCATTCAAGGTGCCGTGTGAAATAGAAAAAGTAAAAAATATTACTGATAATAAACAATTAAGCAATTTGCTGCTAAGAGATTTAACACATGTACTTGCAGTGACACCGGATCTAAACCCTGATCTTTTTCTTGCAAATTGTACAACTGCTGTATAATCTTAACAGCAAGTTATGAACATCTGACACTTTCTGGTGGGGACAAGGGCTCAACCTGATAGCATGTGGTCACTGCTGCTGAAGTGTTTGGCCACAAACCACAAATTTCCAATAACGTGTGCTGACCTGCAATTGCTACAACTTGTCAGTCATTTCCTCTCTTTGCATTTTTTTCCTTGCATTGTGCAAGTTGACAAGTGTTGGATGAAACCAATAGGTAATTTACCCATTTGTTTTGTGCTTGTGGACAATGGAAACCACTGAACAGTGGAGAATCTCAGTTTGGATCAGAATATTGTAGTTTAAGCCTGGATTTTATATTTTATCTTTCACTCACAATAACATTATAAATGACATGGTTTTGCAGTTAATTATGTCACTATTATTATTTATATAGTATCATAAAAGTACACCAAGGTTTGAAACAATGATCCCTAAATGGTAACTGGATGAAAATAGGACAGAAATCAATCCCTGCATTTGAGCTGCTCTGAGATTTGGAGAAATGCTGCTAGAAATGTGATGTTAATGGGGAGCTTGTATTTCTGGACAGGCTGGAATCAAACCCATATACCTGAACTTTCATAAAGTCTGGATCCAGACCTCAACTTTTGATCTCTCATTGCTCTCACATCCTCATTGCAATTAATTCTGCAATACATGGTTACCAGAGATGGTGTCAGGAAAGCTCCTCTGCTCTTCAGCTGTGTGCATTCTGCACAGATGAAGCATTAATCTTCTGGTAAGTTCTATTATTATGTTCTTTTTAGGAATAAGTGCTGAAATCACTAGTTGATGACACAAAGTGTTGAAATAAACATGTATTAAATCATTAATAACTAAGCATAACAGTATCATCTTGGCTGTCTGCAGAGAGTTCAGTGTGGTGTGGGATCCAAGTGATGTTCCTTGGTTCATTCCTCTGTTGACTCTAGGTCTGGCTACTCTGAGGCAAGCTGGGCAGCTGCAACACCCACATGCCAGTTCTGGAATTAAATTTTCCAGCAGTTAGAAAATGAGCTGGCACATTTGCTTAGCTGGTTCTAATAAAGTCATTTCTGGGCCAGGTCTAGAACAACCTATGGGACTGTTTCATGGCCAGGTTGTTGGTGAGTTATTTTATTTGAAGATATCCGTTATATTATGAAAGAATTTTCCTCTCTGTAATTTATCAAAGGACAAAGACTGGTAAAAAGGTGAAATTAATTGAATCTTCAAAATTCTTGATGCCTTTGAGGGAAAACAAACACAGATAGTTTTAATCTATTTTTCTATAACATTTTCAGTGAAGACATTTTATAGTCTATAAGATGAATAACTCCCTAATGAAGCAGCTCTGTAGCATTTAAAAGAACTGGAATCAAATTTTCTACAGAACTGCATTAATTTTACTTGAAATAGAAAAGTATGTATCATCAGATGTTTAAAAGCCATCTTAGCTATGTAGTAGAGGTCTCTGCGATGATTTCTTTCATAAATCACTGAGAGGACAATGTTTACCATGAAACTTTCTATTGATATCTAACAGTATTTCCACTGAAAATTTTCATCTAGTTAGAGGAAAGGGGATCTCTGCCTCAGAAACGAGTCATTTCTGGGGTTTCACAATGTCAGTAGGAGAAATGCTAAGATGGACTAAATAAGAATCCTTATTTTTCATTAACTGTTAAAATCCTGGCTCACATAAAGATAATGACAAAAGTAGTGGAAGCAGCATTCTCAGGAAGACTGTTCTGTTATGATTAGGTTGTTTGTGCCACAGACTCTCAATCTATGACATTTAAAAGTCTTCCTACAGACCAGATACAAGCGTTTTGTCTAAACATTTTAAAATATTTACTAAAGAACAAAACCATATTGAAGTCATATTTAAAAACTTACTTTAAACTGACTTCAGGCTTTGCATAGCCACTGGTGTTTATTCTTTGATCTGACACAGAAAAACTAAATCTTAAGCATTTTCCATCACCAGAGGTCATTTGAGACATCCCTACAGTAAACCTCAGCTTTTGCCAAATCTCCAGTTTCTGAGTGGTGATAAAAGCAACAGACAGGGTAGAAAAGGCACAAGAAATTCTGAGATGTCCCTGGTGGCTTTCCTTATTAATGTTGATTGTTTCAGAGCTGCAGAGGAGCAAAGGACACAGCCTCCAAACAGCCTGGAGCTGGAGATACATGATGAAGAACATCCTGCCCTGCAGAAGAGCGATCATATGATGATCTTGCTAGGTGCCCTTCTCGCTTGCTGAGGAGGTGACTGTGTTGGTTCCATAAGATTGCCTAGATCTTGGCTGTTTGTTGGTGGTGGTTTTCCTCCTTGAGGTCTGGCTCCTGGAGTTGTGAGAAAGTAGCTCAATTTAAAAGTGAGAGGGAAGGAAGGACATTTCTAGTTCCAAAGACTGCGCAGCAATGGTAAAAAATGTGACATCAGCCAGACCTAATGGCAAAGAAAATAGATGGCCCTATTTTTTTTTTCCTTTTTTTGAAAAAAAAAAAATAAATGTGGCATAACTTGTAGTCTTGAATGATTCCTGGGAGGTGGTGGAGGCACTGTCCCTGGAGGTACTAAAAAAATGGGTAGACTTGGTGCTTTTGGAGATGGTTTAGTGGTCACAGGGGTGTGTAGGGCTGATGGTTGGACTTCATGATCTTAAAGGTCTTTTCCAACCTTCATGATTCTGTGATTCAGGCCGCATACAGGTGCTGTATTGCCCCTCTACATCTCATTCATCAGTCTGTCTTCTGTTGCTCACAGAGGTATAGATTTGATCCTGCAAGAACCTCCTTGTTAATAATTGTTGGATTTATCTGCTACAGAACAAATCTCTCTTTCTGGTTCTGCTTCCATGTCCTCTTCTCAAACCCGCTCAGCCCCTATGAAACAAGTATGCCAGACAGTTCAAACCTGAACAAATTAAAAAGTCAGCCCTGTTGGAAATCCCAATTTTTCAGCATTTCCTTTTCACCCAAAATAGGTAAACATTTCAAAATATTTTTTGCATACAGATTTTTACTCAATAAATTTATACAGACATATCGAAGTGTCTGAAATCAGTTTGACTTTAAACAAAATCCACTTGAATCAGTGAAGTGTCTCAAAAAAAGCTATAATTGTGATCATTCATGGTCATGTTCTTATTTCTGTTTTAGTCTACCTGTCTGAATCTTCTCTCTGACATTGCACATCCTTTGGCCATTTTGTGCTGCTTCCATAAGTTATTTTACCCTGGAGAAACGACTTCTGGAGAACTAAGCTTTGGTCTTAAATAGTCCTTTCTCTAAGCTGGGATACACAATCCTAGGGATAACCAGGGGTTTACCTTCCTGTAAGAGAAGTCTTATTCTTCTCAGTCTTAGCATGAGATCTGTTACTACTTACTAATTCTATTACAGTGTATGTAGTAAATCCTAAACTGCATTAGTGTCCTGTTGCACAACGTGCAACTAAATAATGTGTGATCTCAGTAGATGTAAATATTCACAATGCTGGTATCCCACCAGAAGCAGGTTTTAAGGAGGATAAAAAAAAAAAACCACAACAGCCTGGCTGAAAATATGGATGAGAATTTCTTCCCAAGCATGAGGGGAAGTGGGAGAGGGTGCAGAGGCGTCTGTGAGATGATGATAAGAACTGGCACCATTAGTGAAGTGATGGTGGAAGCTGACTGAAGAATTCGACGTTAGATTTGATATGGGGTACACCAAGGATAAGCCCAAGGCCAAGTGTTTGAGAAGAGAGTGAGAAATGGTTCAGGCTGGAGCGATGTAGAATTTCTACTTAAAGTTAGAATCTAATGAACATACTGAAAACTGCAGTTTCTGTCATGCAGATGCAGTACACATACAAGAAAGAGCAAAAGTGTCAAGGGAGAATAAGGACCTACCTTGTTCTCAAAAAGCTTAGAGACAAGAGGTTTTGACATGGTCACAAAACATCGTTTCAGTTCCCCACATCTGCAAATGTTAATTGTACTGTCATACCATCCAAGACATTGCCAAAATGACAATCTATTGGATATTGTAAGACATATTCCTCCTGGCTGTAAGGCAGTTCCAGCTGTCAAAGAACAATTACATGTTTCCCAGGGCACAGACAGGACTTCCATGGGTCATTACACTTCCATGGCTAATTGCTGGGCCACGAAGTCACTTTCATATTCCTGTTGTCTGCCTTTATATTCATTTATATGCACATAGTGATCTAGCTCCATCATGAGTGATTTCAGTCTCAGTGAAGTTTACTTGGTAATGAAGATATCCAACTGCTTGCTGGTGACTTCAGTTCAGATCCACCCTCTTCCAGCTTCAAAACAGCAGGAAGACCCTCCCACCCCTGTAGCCTCTAGTGTTGTAAGATAATGTATTTTTCTGGAAGTAGTAAAAGGTTGCTTCTGATGCCCTGAAACAAATCAAGAGTATAGAGGCAGTGTCAGATATCTTGGCTGTATTCTGTAATCCCCTGCTACTGGGTAGGAGAGGATTAGTGCTACCTCCTCCCATAGAGTCTGGTGAGTTTAGCCTTTGTTTTCTTTCATCAGCTGGAAATGGAAAAAAAAAAAAAAGAATTATCTCCATCTGAAATAAACCCACCACACTGAACAAACTTTATTTTATTTTTGCAATGTGTCAAGATGTGTTAAAGCAGTCACATTTACTTTAACCCCAGTTTGTTCAGAAATAGGTTGCCCAGAGAGATAGAATCATAGAATCATTAAGGCTGGAAGGGACCTAAAAGATCATCAAGTTCCAACAACCCTGCCATGTAGATGGTGTAGTCTTCATCCTTGGAGGTTTTCAAGACCCGGCTGGATAAAGCTCTGAGCAGCCTGGTGTGACCACAAAGCTGATCCTCCTGTGACCAAGTGCTGTGACCTCCTGAGGCCCCTTCCAGCCTGCGTTGTCCTGTGACTCTATTGGCTTAAATTCAGTCAAATATATTGATTTCATTGAGTTAGTCAAATGAGAAAAAAACAGTACTTTACACAGTCTAAGATCTATTTAGCACTGATACCACCATGTGAGCTCATTAAAATTTACTCTGCTCTGAAGCATTTCAGCAGCTAGCAGGAAGTTTGTTTCATTTTATTTATTTATTTGGCAATTTACTTTCCTCTATGCCAGATTAAATGGAAGGGAGAAAAGATCTATGTGCTGTAGCTGAATTGATGTGTGTCTGCACGATACAAACTAAATCACCAACATCACAGAATGTCAAGGAAACTACCAATTGTTGATCCTTGAGCAAAAAAGGAAAAAAAATAAAATAAAAATTAATCACTGTAGAGTCTGGCGAGCTATAAAATTTCACATTATGTTCCTACAAACACAAAAACATAAGTCTAGTGAGGTTTAAGTTTCATTTTAGCATAAAAAATATATCTAAATTAATATTTAAAAAAAATGTCACCAAAGTATCCACTAATTTGTACATTTTAGAAACAAAGCATTAGAACATTTATCATGGAAAGCTGTAGGAAAATGGCTGAATGCCATTCCCCAGTGATATGAAGTCATACAAGTTTATTGCCTCTGACTTCAGCTACTATAAAGTTATGCTTTCAAAGTGTTCTGAGATGAATATGACAAAATTAAGAAAGCCTCCTGTAAAGTTTGCTTCCTTTTCTGAGATGCTATTTCTGGTCTGGGGAGTTTTAGGACAGAGGAACTATCAAATCAGCTCATCTAACCTTGCTGTATTATTATTATTATTAATAATAATAGTAATAGTAATAATAATAATAATTATTGTTATTATAAATTATAACTTTATATTTCTGCACTTAAAAACCAAATTCTATATTTCAACTAATGCATTTTTTCCAGAAAGACCTGATCTGAAGATGCTTGGAGATGAGGCAGCCCCTGATTCTGTGGATCTGTAAAAAAGCTGATTGTTGACTCTGCACTTATTAAATCTAAATTTCCTTCCCAGTTGCTTTCCACAAGCAGTACAATTCTTTTGTTTAACATCTTTTTTTCTGTATAAAGCTTACAAATCTTCACTTTCTTATTAGTTATTGTAAGTTTTTTAATTCATCTGTAAGTAATTCTGAACTCATATAACAGCCTTCTTGAACTTGGTGATGAATAGGGCTCAGAAACTAGTGCCCTGAAAAGAGAATTACTATGTTAACTACAGGATTAGATAATGTCAGTAACAAGAACAAATGACTTTGAATAGGATTTTAAGTAGCCTCAATAACAAATTATATGTTGAGATGATAAATACTGTTTGGTCTCTGTCTAATGCTCAGCACTAATTTGTCCAGTCATCTCTGACAACCCACCATATATTTCTGAGCTCATGTGTCCTAGTTCTGTTGTTGTGCTTGGCAAGGGCTGCACCTGCACTTGGCATTTTTATCAAGGACACAAGGGATAGTTGTTTGGTCTTTTTCTGTCTCTTTCTCTTCGTAAGGTTGTGTTGTTGTTTGGGAATGTTTCAAATCTCCTCCCACTGTGCCATTTGACACGGCCAATGTTCCTTCTCAGTACCCATGTGCCACAGCTTGGCTTCATGGTGACACAAAACAGACTGCTCTGCTGGAAAGGCATGTGCCACTAGCTGCCACAGTTCCTTCTGAGAGCCTGTAGTCAAAGCCTTGATGAAAAAGTCCTCATATCACCTCCCGTTCTTTAGGAACTGCACAGAGACCAAAATGTCACTCATAAAAGACTGGGACTGTGGCTTGAGAAACAAACTGGAAAATCCCCCTCAGGGTAGTGTTCTTCTTCATCCAGCAGCTTCCAAGTTGTACCAGGACTCTAATTTTGATACTTCCATAGCCTGATATTGCTATAGCAGTATCTGATTGGAGTCTTCAAGACATCACATCAAGACAGATGCAGTTGAATAACTAGTCATACAACAAGGATCAGAGAAAGCAGATCATGAAGTCAGGCACGTAATTTTTCATTAACAGAGAAAAAAGTGCTGTGAAGAACTGTTGTGACCTTATTTGAGAATAAAACTGTTCGATTTTCACATTAAAAAGACAAAAAAAAACATTGAGACATGGTTTCAAGCAAAAGTTTCATTTGATCTAAAGTCCAAAAAAAAGATAATTTCGTTTCCAGGGAATTTTTTGTTAATTTCCTTTTTGAATGGTTCTCATGTAACACAGATAAATTTTAAAACTAAATAAACTGGATAGTCAAACATCTTATCAGCTTTTTTTTTTTTTTTTTCTGACCAAAGAAATTCAGCAAAATGAAGAGAAACTCATGAAAAGTTTTGGTTGTCAAGGATCCGTATTGCAGTAAATAAATTATTGAAAAGAAAAACAAATGCTTGTACCTACTAAAGAGATCTTTTTATTATTCTTTTTTTCTCTAGGGCAAACAAAGCAGTTCAGTATGACAGCCTCTGATTATTTCTAAAAGAAGCAGAAACATGCTTTTTGATACATTTTTGTCACTAACTGGGAGGCTTTTCTTATGAAAGATAAAACGTGAAAAGCTGTCTAGAGCTTAAGGAGGGAAAATACTATGAAAACTTATCTAAGTTTGACTCTACGGGTCCTTGCAAAATTTGAACATTACAGTGGCATTTGCTAAAGATACCACTAAGATAGATAAAGACCCGTTGCTCCCAGAAATCATCTGTTTATTTAACTGCAATGTAAAAACGCAGATTTCCATCTCGTAAAGTTTCTATCTGGAACATTGTTAAAATGCAGCAAGCCCGATTGCTTATTAGGAGAGCAATGCAATCAAGATAGAAAACAATAGGTGGCAATATCTCCCAGCAAGCCTAACGTGTGAAGTTCAATGCCATGTGCAATCTGTTGCCATATCCACTATCAATACTTTCCTTCTGAGTCACATGCAAGGGCTGAGAACACAGGCTCAGTGTGTCCACGGAACACAATGTACATCCAGCAGAACGGCGTGTGTCCAGCCCTATGGAAGGACCTACGTCACCAAGCTCTGCTGAAAGCCATTGGTGCCTCAGTCAAGCAGGGGCAAGCCCTGAGCCTTCAGGATCTATGGCAGGCAGGAATCTGGCATTTGTTTGTTTTAAATAAGTGCTCTACTTTGTGCCATTCTGTTCAGCTGCGGAACCATAACACGGTCTCAAGCTTTCTCACTTCCGTGAAACAGTAAATGAGATAATTTTATGCAAAGAGCTAATTTATCCCAGAGATGTTTCTAGGCTACTTTCTTTCTGGCCTTCATGTTTGTTTCAGCTGACTGACTCCTGAGGAAATGGATAGACCAGAGCAATTCACTCTGTGCGAGTAGCAGTAGGGAGATTCCTGAGGGCCACCAAACCCAGATTTTTTCCTGGTTTGGTAACTGAGTTGCTCTTTTTGGAGCCTCCAGCACATATGCTGGTCTATTTAGAATGTGAGTCCTCTAGGGTTGGGGTTTGCTCTCTCCTACTACCTACCTGCACAGGGCCTTCTACAGAAAGGTCCTGATTTTGGCAAAAGTATTTTTTAACTCCCAGAAGGCAGCTCAGGAAAACCTCACCGCCTTTGCTCTTCCAGAATGGAGGATCTTTCTTCATACAGTGGTTAAATATAGGAAACCAAGTATCATCTTCACTTCCTGGAAGCACCCTCCTATTTACTGGGCTCTCCTGCTCTTGAAGTAGTGACTAGATAAAGACACTGTAGAAGACAAATCCTGTAGACCCCTGTGAGTCGTTCATGCTAATCTAAGCAGGGACTAAGGGACTGTGGTACAGAGAGCACCTCTGCCTCGGTGTGGTTTAGCATTTTTTGGGAGGGAGGGGATGTTTACTAAGAAAATAAAGGAATGTAGGCACGTGATTTTCTTTCTGTAGATATTTCCAGACACATATGTGTATGAAGATGTCTCTGCAGCTTTGAATCAGACACTTAAGACACCTTCAGACATGGGAGGAATTTCTAGCGTGATCTACTTCTTTGTGCCTAGCTAGCCAATTTGAAAGAAAAAAGTAAAATAAATTTAAAAAGGTTGTTTAAAATGCTGCTGTTTTTGCAAGCCATTCTAAGCTGACTAACGCTACAGGACACTGTGGTGTGTGATCAGAGCTAAACTTTATATCTCAGGATCTCTATTCCCCTCTCTTTTGTATCTGTGAAGTGAAATACCTCTGTAATAGAATGGCCACAGCTCGATGAAGTTACAAACCCTGGTTTTCATAACTTAAAATAATTAGCTATCCTCTCGTTTTGAGTTTGAGCTTTGTTTTTCCATTTATTGATTATACTTTCCCCTCTCTCTTGAGAATGTACTCAACTGCAAACTGGGATCAAAGGGTGGGATTTCCAGAAATATTCACCAACTCAATTGCTCACAAATTTCCAGACAACTAACTCAGATCAGCAATCAATACTTGCAAAAATTATTTCAGTTGGTTAACTGAAATGATTTTTTTTAGTTTATCAATGATTGTAGTAAAGAAGAGAATTCTTCAAAAATACAACTAATTTTTTTTCATTTAATCAGACCATTTTATGGTGACAGTACAGCCACTACAACTCAAGTCTGAACATCACAAGCTGCTTTTCATGTCAGATCTGCTGATATTTATCTGATGCTACAACTTCTCTCCAGTTTTTATTCTCCTTACTTGTTCTGAAAAAATTTGGTGTGTGGTTTGAAAAACTGGTGGGGTACCAAACGAAGTCTTGTGGAATTAGAAATGGGGAGAAATGAGCTCAAAATATGTATGTACTTGTTATTTTAAAGGTCTATAGTAAATGAGGTGTCTACAAAGTATATTGGGGAAAGTACTCTTTTGTTGACAGACAAGCACCAGTCTAGAAGCATGCTTTAAAAGAACAGATTCAGAAAATTACGGGTATTTGGATTCCTGTGTTGGGATAGAAGATGGTCACAGTGCCACAATGCTTTAAGGTTGCCACTTTAGCTTACTTCACTGTCCTTAAGAACAACCTTGAGAAACAGAGTGAAAGGTTCATTCTCCGTGTTTCTGCTGTGTCAGCTGTTAATACTAAATAAACCTATGAGCCACATAGAAGAGGTGAGTGAAGAGATTGTCACGTAGGCTGGAGCTGGCATATACCTGTCAGCTTCAACTCAGTTAGCATGAACCCTGTGCAGAACCTCAAAAATACTCCCACTCTTAACTCTTGTCACAGCCAAAGTTTTCATTGCAACTGTTACCCTTGCTCCCTGCATTAAAGTAAGCATCCCAGTGTCTAGCCTATAATTATAACCAGACCTACACTTGATTACCCAGGGGTATCTCAAGAGTGGCTTCATTAATGAAAACAGGCTGCTCAGTGTCCTTGGGACAAGTGCATGAGAAACACTAACTTGGTTTCCATTTGGAGGGCCGACTGAGCTTGGACAAAAATTGCAGTCAGTTCTTGGCTTTTGTGATATGGGAATGAAAGAAAGTCCCCCTGAGAGAGCAGTGTGATGATAAATCTTTTCTTCATTTTTTAAAAAATATGTAAAGTGCATGTATATTGTTCATATTATCAGCTACTTCATATCTTTAATCAGTGCCTGAATTAGGTAAGAAGAAATATGTTGAATGAGATGTTCACTTCTCACTGAATTAGAGTTTTGATTGAGTGACCAACTCTCTTAAGTTTCTTGGGAAAGTTGCTGTTCAGTTTGAACAAGAAAAGGAAATGGGCCTGGGGGGGATTCATGGGGTGGGGACATAATAAAGGAAATTGAAAACCAAATGCTTCTCTTTCTGTAGCTTCACAAACATTTGTTAGATATTTAATTAACTTCATATTTGGTTTTGCAGGCCGGATCCCACATTAGTAGCTCCAGTTGCTAAATATGTAAAATCCGAACAGTTATTGCTGTTTTAATCAGCAAAATTGTTAACTGTGTTCTCTTGGTGTTGGTTTATGGAGGCCCCATAAACTGGCACACAAACATCCAATGTCCTGCCAGTTTTGTTTTCTATTTTAGCTGATTAATTCAGACACAGAAAGGGGATTAATTTCCTTTTTAGTGTAATTATTAGTGTAATGTTGAGTACTGATACCATCCTCAGTCATGTGCAGATTGTGAGCACACATAGGAATCTTATTAGAGCTAGTTACTTTTTTTTTTTTTTTAATAAACCTTTTTTTTTTCTCTTTCCACAGTGCTCTGCTCACCTAGGGGAACTGAGCAGATCCACAGTGCGCTGGCATGCGCCCAGCTGGTCTTCTGGGAGTAGGGGTCACTTAGCTCTGCTTCTGAATCTCTAAGAGACAGCTTGTGGGTTTTGTTGCCTTTTTTAGCTCTATTTCCATGATTTATGAAATGATCATGTCAACTTTCTACAATATAGGAATTCAGTACAGATTAACACTCAGCTATCAGATCCAAATGGGGGAAAGGCCAACAATTAATGCTGCCTAACTTGGAGAAATATTGAAAGAACTGTGCCTGAAGAGAGAGTTAGAAACCTGCAACTCTTGCCAGTAAAAAATATGGCCTTGAATGTCTTAAAAATAAGAGTTTGCTTTCATTTACTGAATACTGCATTTTGCTCTTTGGTAGTTCTCCTTTACTTTGGGGTTTGTTTCTGAAGCTGAAGGAACAGGGTTCTTGTCTGCTTCAATATGCATATTTGGATACCAAAATATCTTTTCCCTCCTCACCTGCTGATTCGTGCACTTGAGCTTCAAGCAGGAAGACAGCTCTGAAGAGAAGCAAAACCACACCTGAACCAAAGGTGACCCCATTCTGTTTGCCAATTAACCATAAATGTTAAATTTCCACCAAACTCAAGAGTTTAGCTTATTTCTCAATCTGAGTAAAGTTGTTTGTATGCAGACTTCTTGCAATACAACCAATAGTAGCTCTGAGGCTTCAAAGCTTTAGGTACCATTGAGATTTCCCCTTAAATAAATACTTTTTTTTCAAAAAAATTCATGTAGATTTTTCTGATTTAAAAAAACAGTCACTGCAATAAGCATATGCAGGCTAAGAAACACGTGTTTGTATAAAATAGGCTTAATTTATGACTTTCTAGTCTTATGCTGGAGGAGCTGCTTGTCTGACAGAACTTGAGTGAAGCATAAAACCATGTTATGGAAGACTGGGAGAGACAAGAGTAGAGGCTGCTAAGCTGCCATTTTTCTACCTTCATTTGTTAAGTGCTGAATTAAATTGTGACTTGCATATGATTTTGTATACAGTTGTCTAATTGTTACTGAATTGACTACATTTTAATTATTTAGAAGGCCTGGGCCTGGTTGGGCCTAACCAAGACAAAGCTTTTAGAAGAAGCTCTTTGTATAGGAATCTTATTGAGAAGGGAGTGGATAATTATGTTTTACTTTAGTAGTCACAGAAACCACATGTACTAGAGAAGTGGTACGTAGAAGTAGCTGAGGTCTAGAGTTGCATAAAGAGTAAAATATGTTTAAGCAGCTACTGTGGAAAGAATAATACAATAATAAATCCTGAACCTGTCACACTGTAGCCAAGGTCACAGTAACCAGTGATGCTGCTTGACTATCCCCTTTCCCCATCCCAACCTGGTCTGAATATTGGGGACTGCAATCAATAGGGTGACCAATGATTTTTGTTAGAAATTAATATGTATGAAGTTATGTAGCTTGAAGGGGCCAATCAATGCAAAGGTTAAACTTAATGAATAATGAGAGCATTATATGCATTTTTATGTTAAATAGTTTAGACAACAGAAATGTAATATATAAAAACCTGTTGATTGTAATGCAATTCAGGAGGAGGAGTTTTCCCCCTCTGCACACCAATCAAAAGTGTCTGCTTATCTACATCACATTGGTGTCAATAACTTATTTTTCCCATATTTGGTGACATAGTTATAATTTAAAATTTTAGCCTAAAACTTCAAAGCATTCGTATGTAAATACTACCAACTTTACACTGATTAAAGCTCACACTTCTTTTACCAGGTTTTTTCTTTTTCTTCTTCTCTCAGCTGGTACACAGAATATTTCTGCACCTACCATAAAGTAGGTTAAAACACTTGGGGATCTGTACTGTGGAGGAATATTTTAATTTTTAAAAAGTTCTGTACTGGATTTTTATCTTCTTTTTCTTTACCAGTTCTTCGATCTATGTTGGATAGTTGCTCATAAAGCCTAAATGTGCTGCCTGGGCAATTTGTCAGAGTTCTTTTAGGAACAGGGCCATATCTCGTGTTCCTTGTCCACCTAAAAGTCTTTTGTTGGTAGAAGGACTGGGAATATAGAAATGGATCCCAGGGGGGATATATAGTAGCTATGAACAGTATGTTAGTTGACCACAAAGCAGAGCTGTTGCTGGCACAAAACAGAGACAGCTCATTAGAGAAAAGGATATTGTAGTAGTGGAAGAAGTTTTGCTTCAAATTGCTTTCCAAATGTGGCATTCAGAAATGAGATGGGCCACGACACCCAAAAAGGGTGGATGATCTGGAGGTTAAGTTATGGGATTTTAATTCCAGGGGAGATCTTGCTAGGGAGGTTCGTGCTAATGGATACACTACAGGCTCTGTCTGTGCCTTTGCTTTTTTCTAAATGGAAGTTGTTCCACAGGAGGGTACAGACCTTTTCTTTGCTCTAAAGCCCTTAAATGGATTGTAAGGTACAGCTTCATATGTTCTCCTGTTTCAAAAGAAAGAATGGACCATATAAAACTGGACAAAGGTTGATAATTCTTTACCTGGCATGTGGGTTACTTGTGAAAATATTTGTGCAGTGACATTTTACAGGGAGGTTTATAAATTTTTTTTTTCTGTTGAACAGAATAAAAATTTACAGCATTTTTTCTGTTTTTCAGAACCAACAGTCCTTTTGTATTTCCCAGGTCTCAATACAGAATGTGATGTGACTTACTTGGTCACACAAAATTTCACTAGGTGGATCCAGGAGTCCAGGAGATATCAGTGTTTCAATAACAAGGCTGGGCAGATCCTGAAAGAAACATGAGCTTTCCCCTCTTTCTTGCCTCAAATGCAAAAGGATAAGTTATGTTTTCTTATGACAGTGTGAGTTACCTCTGACATTTACATGATCACCCAATGCACTACAAGCTACCATGTCACATCATATAAAATATTTGTATGTCTTATTGTTTCCTCTTTCATTGTAGCTTACTATAATATAAAATTTCAGTCACCTAAATGTAAGGCTTAATCCAAATTCAAATTTCATGTCTTAAACAGTTGGTACCCCCCCCCTCCCCCCAGTTAAGGACAGCATAATCTCTTCTGCTATGGGACGCAACTGTAGATAATAACTAGAAATACTGCATTTCTAAAAGCTACTTTTTTATGGTTCTAGTGTGTTTTGCAAACCTTTGGCAGGGTCAATCTCATTTATGAGCTCCTTTAACTGCATTTTCCTCATACCTTCTAAACTTCATGCTTAGTGTCATGCACAGTAGGTCAGCTTTGTGTAACCCACCAGAAATATTTGAACTGGGTCATAAGAGGCTCAGTCTAAATTGTTTAGCTTTTCCTTACCCTATAAGCTTGTCTTTTCTCTAGCTCTGAGTCTAGAGTCCTTGCTTTTAATGGTTACTTAGTTACATTTCAAAATTTAGGCTATTTTTTCCAATCCAGTTACATTTTAGAATGTTCTCAGCATTGAGATCAGGAACACAGGAACACAATACCAACCCTTCTGGTTCAGATCCAGTGTCCATCTCCTCAACCATTTCTCTCCAATGATGGCCATAAGCAGATAGATAAAAAAATAATACAAATCTTGTTTTTTTCCATGGAAGACTGAAACAATGATGTGTAGGGGAAGTAAATTTTGTACTTTTTTAACTGTAGTAGGTCAAACAAATGGGATTCAGTCACCTAATTGTAAACATCTACACTCCAGACACTTACATTGGAGCTTATCACTTTAGGTCTCTTATAGTCAGCAGGGAGAAACAGACCCTGCTGAAGTGCAGCTCAGTTTATCCTAAAGTAGATATCTAAAATGCCTAACATGAGTAGTTTTAAAACATCTACTTTGTGCCATTGAGTATAAAGGAAGCTTGGGTTGACTAGCTGAGATACAGACAGAAAACATTTCTATTTGTTCAGGTGACTTTCACAGGAGGTTTCAAACTTTATTTTGCAATTAGTCACCTGATTCTTGCTACTGATACTGCATTTTTCAAGACCTAGATTTAAGTCATTCTGCTATGGGAATCAGGCAAGGTTTTGAGTTTCCAGAGGTGAAACCAAACAGTCCTAATTTGGCACCCTATGTTAACTGAAAGATCCTTAAATGGCAGGAGTGTGGGAGTGTGCTGATCTCCTTTTTCCTAGACATTTATGGTAACTTTAAAGGAACTTGCATTGTCCATTATCCTGAATCAATAGATTTCTTCATAATCTGGCATCTTGTTTTCATAACCTGAGCTCCCAAGGGCATGAGCCTGCTTCAAGTCTTGCCTTCTTTGCCTGAATTGGTCACAGCTATGATAGTCTGGTGGCTAAAATACCAGCTTGAATCTCCATATCAGACCTTTCTCTATCTATCTCAAGCCAATGTCTTAGTCACAGGCTGTAGACAGTCACTCACAGATATGTAGCATTGTGTGAAAATGTCATTATAAGTAATATGTCTCTTCCAAATAGTTTGCTTTGTATGAAGGGTATAGATGGGTGAAATTATCAGTTGTCAAAAAATCTCAGATGATATCTCTTTTTTGACAAGCAGGTCATATGGGTGAGCTGGCATACTGACATGGATGCCATGTCACAGCAGGCAACAGGAGCTGGGTACCTCACAACAAGTTTTATGAAAACCCCTCTCCAGACATACTGATGGCAGATTAATTCTTTGCTGATGCTGATTTTGTGCCATCGCAGTCTAAAGATCCAGGTCTCAGAGGGGCTGAGGCATCTGATGTCCCTGGGAGCTCAGCACCACAGAAAGCTGGAGCCCAGATATGTGGTCCAAAACTGGTCAGGTTGACTTAAGTTTCTCCAAGTGAGACTGAGGATTCATAACTCAGTCCTGCCATAGATCCAGTAATGCCAAGGCTTGGCTGGCTGAATCTGTACACCAGGACACAAACTGGCCTCTACTGCTCAGGAGTCCTGCAATGCTTCAGTCAGCCAGGGGTGTCCAGTAGAGCCACGCTGTGCTGTAAATCTTTCCAATGACATAGGAGGGGAAAAAAAGGCTTATTGGATATGTTAATCCGCTTAAAAGAGAGAGTGAAACTACTCTCTTCCCTCTGTAATCATATTTTCATTTTGGAATTGCAGTAATGTGTAGGAATTTACCATCTTTTATCTTGGTAGACCACATATATATTCTCAGTGGAATAAGTGGCAAATACAACAAGGACTTCTGAAATGTGAGATGGTCTTTTCCAACCTAAATGGCTCTATTAGTCTGTGATTCTGTGTGTTCGGGCTGCTGGTGGCTGCAGTGAGCAGTGGAAAAACTATGCAAACTCTTTCCAGCATAATGTTCCGAATGCACAAACCTGCAGAAATACTTAGTATGTGAGTGCAGAAAATTGCATCTAAACCCAGCATTTTAAATGTTTTATTATTAGTGCATTGATGCTTTATAATCTGGGTCACTAAAATGGATTAAGAAAGATCTAATTCAATACTTTTACAATGTGAGTCACTGAAAATAAGATTTTAGTTTTATAAACAGAGTTTCTCTCAGACATAAGCTTGTACAGACACTCACACAGTGCAGAAAAACAGCATTTTTATTTTCATTAAATGTTGCTGGCAAAAATAGTATTTTAAATTTGTGAGAACTTTAGAAATACAAATACTTTCCTAAACCTCTCATATGCACAAACTGAAGTTTTTAGCAAAAGAGATACTGAATGTAGCTTCTGTTTGGGTGTATATAGGGTAGCAGGTTTAAGGGGCAATTAGGTTTGCATGAACCATCAGCTAAACAAAAAAGCTAATAAAATAGAAAGAGATGGGGTTTTAACA
Source organism: Apus apus (assembly GCF_020740795.1). NCBI lineage: Eukaryota > Metazoa > Chordata > Aves > Apodiformes > Apodidae > Apus > Apus apus. The sequence goes on along the minus strand of NC_067284.1, from coordinate 114,129,015 downwards.
GTTTAAAAATGAATGTAATTGCAAAATTATTTAGACAAAAAATCATCTAGGGAAACTGAATTCTAGGAGCCTAGTGAAGTTCTTCTCCAGGTATGTTGGTGGGAATTCCCACACCTAAGTTTACATGACATTTGTCATAAGGCCCCACATTAGGATTTATTCCTCCTAATTGTTTCTGTCTCATTTCTGTGCTGTACAACTGCTGATTATGATTTTATCTTTCTTCAGCAAGGTCAACCAAGTTATGGGGGAAGCTCCTCACTGTTGTAGGACTCATTGATCTCTCTAAGGAAAATAACATGGTGAGGCGAATAGCAAGGACAGTAGGAAACATGGCAGTTATCACAGATTTCAGAAAGCAGCTAAAAATAGAGTTCTGTGCTTTGGGAAAATTAGTCAGCGAGTGATATTGCTGATGAGGTGATGTAACTCAGCTTTCTGCCTCTGGGTTTTCATGCTAATGTTCTTCTGGAACCAGGCAGAGCTGGATTGCTCTTCCCTCAAGCTGCTTGCGCAGTATCACTTTCCGTTCTTTCAGCTGAAATACCTTCTTCCCTTGAGAAGAGCCATTACTGCTCTTTTTTAGCTCAGACTCACAACTGTTATGAGGAATTGTTTGGAGTTTTAACAGTTCGAGTCCACATGTGAGGAAAAAACAGTTCCCTCCAAACAAACTGATAGCTCCCTAGAGATTATTCCCTGGATCCAGATTACTAACAGTGGGAGGAAGGCCAACACAAAGGCATAAAATATAATGGAATGACTAAAACAATGTGGCATGGTTCTTAGGATGAATTTCCATAACCCAGTATTCATGGATGTTGGTTAATTGTTGCACAAGATGTGGTATAAGATGTTAATTATTTCATTTATAATTGTTGAAAATATTCATTTCAGTTTCAAAATAAATGTGTTTATGCCTTCTTGGTTTGTTTCTGACTTCCATTGTCAGAATTCATTTATTCATGCATGCATTCTCTCACACTTGTCCCAAGCACAGATTTTCAAATTTCTGTACCATGAATAGGACCTTCTAGGACACCCATCAGCATTGCACTGTAGCTGGTTGAACTGTAACTCTGAGTAGATCTATTCTGGAGGATAAAACTGCACACTAACATGAAATACGCATGTAAAGAATATAGTGGAGTACTTGATTTCTAAGTTTGACCATGTAGGAATAAGAACAGATGAATTGCCCAATTAAGCTAGTTAGTTACAATTAATTCTGTTTTCTATAGAACATTTTTATATCATCAGCCCATTGATGATATAAGACCTTGGGACAGGCTGCCCAGGGAGGTGTTGGAGGCAACATCCCAGGAGATGTTCAAAAAAGGGGTAGACGTGGTGGTTCACAAGTTGGTTTAGTGGCTGCAGGGTGGATGGTTGGACCTGATGATCTTGAAGGTCTTTTCCAACCTTGATGATTCTATGATTCTATGATTCTAACCCAAACTTGTTCTTTCAAAATGTTTCTGTATACTCTGAGCTATTGTATGTGCACATACAGTGAAGAAATAAGGCCTTTAAAATGTGACTTACACCACAACAGAGAATTGTTCATTTGCAACCCCTGGAGTCTCAAGATGTCAGAAACCTGGCTTTACATTACAATACGTGGGGAAAACCAGATCTTGTGTATGTTCTTCAAAGTAAAAAAATAAAATTATTGGTAACAAGGTACAGATTCGTCTGCACCATTAACATAATATCAATATTTATTGCTGTCAAGTCAAAACCAGAAGTATTATGTTTGTAATTGCCTGCAACAACATGCCTGAAGTTTTGCTGTTTTTTGCTTGTTCCTTTGTTTTGGGTTTGCATTTTTTTTTTTTAAAATAGATTTTCTTTAAAACTGTAAGACTATATAATGGATCCTTCATTCATAACATAACAAAACAAGTGCAGGAACAAGAGAGGTGATTTAGTTGGAAGTGGTTTCCTTCATCCTCAGCACCCTCATGGACCTGCAAGAACAAGGTCTGGGGACAACAAGGGGTAAACAGACAGAAATGATCTCTGCAGTCTCTCATTCTGGGTAAGGGTGTTGTCTTCCAATTAATTTAAACACCTAAAACCAAGTTATGGCCTAAAAATGACAGTACACTCGCAGTCCTCTTGTGAGGGCACAAGTGCTTTGGTGTTGCATCAGATCAGAAAACTCCTTAAGACAAAAGCCAGATGTTTTGTCTCCTTGTTGTGGGGCTGCTGTGTGGCTGAATCAGCAACTTGGAGACAAGAAGGACTCCACATGCTGACTCTTCCGCCTCAATTCAGGAGTAGAATGAGGGAATAAGATTAAGAAAGGCAAGAAAAAGTTCAGAATGCCCTTGGCAAGAGATTATGGATCAACTCATCAGCCCATAAGTTAACCAGGGACTGAGGGGTCAGCAGAAATTTAGGAACCTTCACACCCTCTGAGGCACCATTTTGTGAAAAGTAAGCTTTCAGCAAGCATTCAAACTGCAATTTATTTGCTGGACAGCACTGGGAAGATGGTCACCTGTCCACTGGGAACTGCACTGACACTGATGTCAGCAACTCCTTCCACATCCACAACTGGAAAGATTTCAGACAGCAATAATCTGAGATAAGTTTCAACTGTCTTCCTAAATCCAAGTCACCCAGGGCTTTGGTGGGTGGCTCAGAAGTGGGGCTGAGCCTTTGCTTCTTGGGCTGGTCTCCAGCAGGAACTTTCAGTGGCTGTGACCAAAGCTGGACAGAAATCAGAACAAAGTAAGATGGCAAAAATCTAAGGATTTCATTGCCAGTTCCCTGAACCATCCAGTCCCTTTGGAACCAGGTCTTGTGCCAGTTGTCTCCCAGGTGATGTGGTTTTGCAGAAAGGTACAAGTTCATTAAAGAACATCTCTTTAAATATAAACCTTTCAAGGTGAAGTTCAAGTCTTCTCTTACATTTTATTTTTTTTTTTTTTAATTACAAGGAAAAAAAACAACTTAGAAAGACCCTTTTTCAGGCCAGCAGAAAGACAATAATTTTCCACCTTGCTGCTTAATTGGCAATATAATAATGTACATTTAAGAGGTTTGGACACACCAGGTGGTCTTACCCTGTCCAAATGTCAGTAGTGCTTTGCTGACACTCACTTATACTGCACTCACTCTGCAAGAAATATTCTTGCTGTTATAACACAAGGCTAGTTTCTAAAATGTCTCCAAAATGTCCAACTGGTTTGTTGAAGACAGAAATGAAGCACTTGAGGTAACTTCAAAATTTGAAAGGAAATACAAATTATCATCCTACAAAATGACTTTTTTTTTTTCTTTTTTTTTTTTTCCTAGTAGAGATTGGCATATTTTTTTTCTGGTTTGGCTTCATCAAGGTGTAGTTGAGCACGTTCTGGATGAAAATGATGTTCCTGGTATCTGCACGTGATGAATTTGCAAGCTGGAAGTGTGCAGGCGTGAAATCTGGCACCTTCAAAGCTGCACATTTGTACTTATGAATTTGCTCAAGATTTATAACCATTGCTAGCAGATGATGTCATCAACTGTTGCACATATTCCCTACCTCATTTTCCCAAGGTAGGATTTAAATTTTTTTGAGGAATGTTGAACTGGCAATGAGTACTGATAATGAGCAACAAATAGCAGGGACAATGTCAAATTATTTTTAATACCAGAACACTATTCCTTTGTGGTTAATACTCTGCAAAATGTTAAGGCATCAGCAGCTTTTTTACCGTGTAAATGCTTTTCCCACAATATTAGAAGGTTTTTCTCTTACCTATAATTTCAAAATGGCTAATGCAGCAAGAAAGGTGACCAGCTCAGAGAAGCCACCCTCCAGGGAATGGACGTAAAATCAAATCCTGCCTTAATCAGAAAAAATATTTCTTCTGAGATTACTAGAAATTTTTATATGAGTTGAGCAAGTAGGTCTTGGCCCATTTACACTCTAAGTAAGTACAGTTTAGTCATTGATTTATGGTAATGGGCTAAATTCTATTTGGTATTATTTGAGTAAATCTGGAGCAACTGTATGGATATCAGTGGGTTTTTTTCTGGGCAGTCACCAGTGCAAATAAGAGTAGAAGAATCTGGCTCTTTGCATAAGGTTGCTATTTATTCAAAATATGCTCCTACAGGCTGTTCACATTCTTTCTGCAAATATTTCAGTTGTGACTCAGGGCTATGGATTCAATGTGAAATGAATCACAAAAATATCAGGCTTCTGATGAATGATATGTAAAGAAAAGATGAAGTCCTTATTGAACAGCAATTTTAAAAAGGGGCAGAGACATTTTTTGCTGCCCATAAGTGGTAGCCATGGATCTAGACTTACACTCTACCTTGTCCATGACTTACAGGGATTTTATTTCTTATAGGAAGCTAGAGAAACATTTCATGGGAGAATTATTGACATGTGCCAACATCTTTTATGGCAAGATGTTGTTGTTCAGCAGTAGATTAACAGTGGTTGTTGCCCAGTGGTAGGTGTACCAAGTATTAACTAAAGCATGTTCACTGTTACATGTTGTTTCTTCCATCAGAAAATACCAAGCTATGGTTTGTGGTTAAGAGGATGTGCTACTTCATGCAATTGAAGCTAACTGCATGCTGGTTGAGATGACTTTGCTTCTTTTGTTCCTGGAACTCATGAATTCATCTCAATTTTTATTTGCTTCTGCAAGTGAATTTGCTCAGAAAGCTTAGTGTAAGCAAGGAAAGTGAGTTTGTCGTAATAAAACCCCAATATATTTTGTCTGAGGAGCCTGTTCTTCCCAAAGTCTCTATTTTGAATACACAGCATTTGTCTATAGTTCCCACTTGGACCCTGAACTGGATTAGATCCTTGTTCTGAGCTAGCAGCAATGTTGAAGTAGTTCTTGGTAAATTCTTTGTGATAAATAATATATTAAATATATTTAATTTTTTTCTGATTATTGATGTACTAATGAAAGACTTTAAAAATATGTGTATTTGTCATCTGTAAAATAACTGTCAGTTTCTGGCTTTAAAGTTTTTAGTAATAAAATCTCAAATATTGAATTAATGGAGAAAAAACTTCTATAAAGCTATTTATATTTCACAACCATACTGAAAGATCATTACTTATTGACTTAACTCATCTGATGTTATGCCTCAGTAACAGCAGAAAAGCACTTTCCAAGTCAATATATTCCTGGGACTGACTGACCTCTGGAGATGTCCAATTTCTGCGTTGACTATCAAAGGGGATTAGACTAATTCCATTTATACCATAGTAAGTACTTAAATTTGCTGGAATGAACTGGGACCAAAGAGCCTGAAACAAAGTGTTATTTATACTGGGAATGCCTATGCTTACAGATATTGGTATTTATTGACATACAAAAGTACCACTTCAGAGACGTGTCATAATTTTTTTAAAGCACACCTAGATCTGTCCATAATTTACCATATCAGCTCATCTAAATAAAGCACTATGCTATATCACGTGAGATATTGTCTGCTTAGGAAACTCAGAGTCAAATAGTATGGATTAAGTAAGTCTGCAAAGCATACAGAAGTTTCTGGACAGAAATGCTCACTGTTCACACAAAGGTTTTTTTTGTTTTATTTTGTTTTGTTTTGGTGAGGGGTGGTTTCCGGGTTTTTTTGGTGTTCTATTTGCAGTGAAAATGCAAAAGTCATTCATCAAACCTTTCTTCTGAGAATATTTGTGAACTGTCTCTCTAAATAAATAAATAAGAGATGTGGCTTTTTCCCATTTTAGACATTAAAACCTATCAAACATAATAAGCATGACATACCAACACTAAATATGAACTGTAAGGTCTGTGAAGCATGAAAACTCTTCTTACTCTGTCTGTTTGAATCACCAGTTCTCTTCCAACAAACCTAGTTGCAACACAAAATACTGTTAATTAAAGTATTAAAGTCATGGCTCAGACAGCTGCTGTGAGTCATTAAAGACTCAGCCTTTTATACATTCTCAGGAAAGAGACCTCATTTTGTAACTGTTTTCACTGTGACCCCTTATGCTGCTGGTTAAAATTATGTTCAAATAATCACTCAGATCATCACATTTTTCTTTCTTTCTTTCTTTCTTTCTTTCTTTCTTTCTTTCTTTCTTTCTTTCTTTCTTTCTTTCTTTCTTTCTTTCTTTCTTTCTTTCTTTCTTTCTTTCTTTCTTTCTTTCTTTCTTTCTTTCTTTCTTTCTTCTTTCTTCTTTCTTTCTTTCTTTCTTTCTTTCTTTCTTCTTTCTTTCTTTCTTTCTTTTTCTTTCTTCTTTCTTTCTTTCTTTCTTTCTTCTTTCTTTCTTTCTTTTTTCTTTCTTCTTTCTTTCTTTCTTTCTTTCTTTCTTTCTTTCTTTCTTTCTCTCTTTCTCTCTTTCTCTCTCTCTTTCTCTCTCTCTTCTTTCTTTCCTTCCTTCCTTCCTTCCTTCCTTCCTTCCTTCCTTCCTTCCTTCCTTCCTTCCTTCTTCCTTCCTTCCTTCCTTCCTTCCTTCCTTCCTTCCTTCCTTCCTTCCTTCCTTCCTTCCCATCTTCCCACCTTCCCACCTTCCTTCCCACCTTCCTTCCTTCCCACCTTCCTTCCCACCTTCCCTCCTTCTCTTTCTTTCTCTCTTTTATAACTTTTTTATTTGAAGCTGGACCTTTTACCACAGAAACCACCCATTTTATTCCAGCAGTGCTCAGCCTGGACTCAGCCTCCTGCATCTCTGTTTCAGTTCAGAAGAGCAGAAATGCTCAGCAGCCCATTGTGCTCAGGCTTTCTATCTGATCCTCATATTACATCCCTTTTATTTCTTTTTTTCCTGCATGCATCTGGTAAGGTAGTTTTCTAAATTTGTCACTATTAAAGTAATGCATACTATTTCTGAGAAAATCCCCAACACACATGGACCTCACCTGCTTCCATGTTTCATTACAGGTCTGAAATTCAGCCCAGCTCCATCAGACATTTTACAAAGTCCACAAATCTTTCAGACACACCTGGCTGAGGTGTAGTTCTGTATTTAAGTTACCCAAAGCCCAGAGTGCATGTGAAATAAAAGGAACTTTCATTTTTAGGTTTTGTTTTCTAATTCAGTTTTGCTCTGTGCCTCCACAGTTTATTCAGGCTCCAAATTTGAAATAGACATTTTCCTCCTTCCCGAACTTTCACCCAGCTTTTCTCTGTATGCCAAAAGTGTGATCAACAGGAATGGCTCTCAAGACCTCACCTCAGGCAAAGCTCCCATTTCCATTTTCCTCAAGGGAAGTTTGCCCTGGCTAAGTGGACTGATAATGAGCAAAAAATAGTAGGGGCAGCCTCAAGTATTTTTAACACCAGAATGTTACTCCTGTGTCAGCAGCCTGCTGTGAAAGGCATCAGAAAGTTTGAGCCTGAAAAAGATGCTTCCCAACAGAAAGTCACTATTTGCCTGCAGTTATTATTGACTGTTTAGGGTGATGTGCTCAGCACAATATAAGGCGCAAGTAAAAGTAATCTCTAACCACTAACACAGAAGATGGTTTAATATAACAATATTTTTATCTGAAAGTGTAGTGTGTCCAGGTTGATCTGGAAACAGGCAAATTCAGGTTCTGTGTCTCCTAAAGTAACAGACTAAAATATAAACACTTCCTATTCCATTCACTTGTAGGGAGAATCTTGCACCTCTCCCTGTTCCAAAGCCTTTCTAAAGAGCATGACATCTGTCACGTGCAGTTTATCTTTCTGCAGTGAGAGGAGATACTCTATGGAGTTTGTTGCATTTGGGTAACAGTTTTGGGGAGAGAGAGTGGGAGAGCTGAGTGATAAATGTGCTGCATGTATCCAGCAGAAAAGAGGGTCGGCTGAACGGCATGTGATAGACAGGACAACATGGGTTCTTGGGGTTTTTTTTTAATGTTTCTCTTCCTGTGAGAATTAATTCCAGAAACTTGGACCAACCTCTTGAAAGGAATGTTTTCTCCTCTGCACAGACAAGTGTTACCTTCTGGGTAGAAAGTCTTGCTGTGCCTGGGGAGGGGATTTTGCATCCCAGGTTCCCACTCTGGTGCCAGAGAGATTCTTTGAAAGCCTGTCCACGCTGCCAGCTGCAGACAGATTCGCTCCTCCTGCCTTCACCCCAGAACCAGAAGGGTGGTTCTGGAGAAGCTGCCAAATCTTGCTTGGAAGCAGAATAGTCACGTTCACACACAAAGGGCAGGGTATATTAGCTTGGGCGTGGTGCCAAGTACATGCAGCTATACTGCTTCCAGATGCACGCTGGTGAGTCCACAAAGTCCTCCTACTCAAAGTGTGGACTTACTAATTTGGATCTCTGGACCATGCTCTGTGTTTGCCATAGCTGTCCTGAGACCAGGCCATCAATCATCTTGTAGGCAAGTGGAAAGACTTTCAATTCATTTTTTTATTTATTCATTTTTTTCTTCTTAGAGGAAGCCAATGGAGAGAGAGGATGAGCAGGGATGATGATACAGCTTGTGTTGTTGGGTTATGCTACTGCACTTGGTTGCAGATTCCTAGGACGGATGGCTCAGGGCCCAGGTATATTGCAGTACTGAATTCCAGATGGGAGATGAGAAAAGCTTGTATAACCTCAGACCAGGGTCATCATCTACTTTTAGACATGGAATCTCCTTGTCAGAAACCAGGCGTGTAGGAAAAGGGAAACCAGTTGTATTCTCACTATTGCTGCATTGAACTTTGGAAGTTCAGAGGATATTGGCTTACAAACAAATGGAGAGGAGAGAATAAATTTCAATTAGAAGGAACCTGTGATGTTCATCTAGTCCAACTACCTGGCCACTTAGATTTACAGAGTCATTTATGTTGGAAAAGACCCTTAAGATCAAGTCCAACTGTTAACCCAGCATTACCAAGTCCACCACTAAACTATGTCTCTAAGCTCCATGTTTATGTGTCTTTTGCATACATCCAGAGATAGTGACTCAACCACTTCCCTTGGCAGCCTGCTTCAGGGCCTGAAAACTCTTTCAGTGACAACATTTTTCCCAATATCCTATGAGGATCTCTGCTGGAGCAACCTGAGGCCATTTCCTCTCATTCCTTCCTTCCACTGTGAAGTTATTCAGGTCACAGCAGTGGGCTGCACATGGCTGAGAGCACTGTATGTGGCCTTGCACCTTGGTGAGTAACAAAAGGTGGCACCACACGCAAATATTAGCCATGCTGTCTGGAAAAATCAAATACAGAAATTTTACCAAACCTTTTCCTGACTTTATTTTCAGCCAGACTAATTTCCCTAGACACAAAAAGTGGGGAAACTTCTTTCCCAAGAACAAGGAGCTAACAGCCAGTTCTGTGTCTCATTGTGGGGAAGTCTTAGAGGTTTCAGGGCAAACCAATGCCTGTCTGGGCAGAATGGTTTCTTCACTCCTTCCCCTTATCCCAACATTGGGAGTTCAAGTTAATGAAAACCAGTGCCATTTAATTTAAAACCACAGATGTGTTCTTAATATCCAGGAAGAATCCTAGATGTCAAGGAGTAACTAAGACATGGTTTTATAGAAACAATTAGCTTTTTGTCCAAGAATAGAGCTCTCATAAGAAACTGATGAAAGACAAAACAACAGGCAAGAATTGTTTTCTACTAGAAATCATCCAAACTAAATAACCAAAACCAAATCTGAGTCTTAAAATCTAACCACCTTTTAGAAACCAGTTTGAAAAAGGATACAACTAATAAGGAAACCACATCCACGTCCTTCAGGCAAAATGAGATATTGAAAGGCTTTTCTTTAGAGAATTAGGTGAAAACGTACAACTGAAAACAATATTCAGAATGTCCCAGCCCATCTGTAGAAAGATTTTATTGTTCCCATAATCTCTAAAGAGTTCATTTTAATTATGTCCTAATAGTAGCTGAAATTGTGAAACAAAAGTTATGTGACACTGAGAAAGATGATCTTTTCCATTTTGAAATATTTGAATGCAATAGGTTAAAAAGTATTTTTAAAATCTGATTTTTAGCCAAGTGTTACAAAGTTATTGCAAGTGATATTTCTCCATAGAAAGTTTCAAACTGAAAATGGTAACCACACCAGATTAAGATCCCAGTGAATTTCTGAATCCACTGCAGAAGGTAGTGGGAGCTAGAGAGGCACAGATGAAGGTCAGGATCATTGTCTCTCATTTGCAATAAGCTCCACTTTAGCTACCTCCTACTAATCTGGTCTTGTCATTACAATCCCATCCATTTTCTCCTAAGGTCAGTAAAGTAAGAGCCATAAGCTTCAGTCCCCAATGACTGGCAACTCAGAAGCTGGAGCTAAGATTTCATGACACAAACATTTTCAGCTTTGTGTTGTAAATCCTCAGCTACCCTTAAAGTAAATTAGAGATTAGAGGAAGGGGAAGCAGATGTGTAACTAAGGGCTCACTCAGGAGAGGAAGGGGAAATCTCCTCTGCCCGCAACATCCACCTGCTTATTATCCTCTAAAGTAGAAACTCCTCCTGCTTTTTCTGCTCTATTAAATTAAATTAAATGGGAGTTGAGGGCATTTAGCTCCACAGAGGCTTGAGATGTTAAGAAGTAACATTCATTCAATTCATTTTGCCAACACTAAATGTATCAACAACCCTCCACTATGTGTGTTTTGCTCATTTGTTGTACATTTTTAGAGTTTACCAAATCCAAATTGCTGGGATTAGAAGGAAGAATTTGGAAATTCACTCGTTCCAGGTCAAAATGGCTGAAAGAAAGGAAATAGCACAAAATTCGTTTAAAAGGTAGTTTATATAAATAACAGAGAGTAACTAGGACTTAAAACAATTTAAAACTGATGGAAACTTGTACATAAAATTGTATTCCTTTTGAAAGGCACTGTTAGTGAAAGCCATTGATGTTAAGAGCTTAATATGGTTAAGAAAAGGAGTACATAATCTGTATAAAGTTAATGCAAAATATTGTCAAAGGAACTTTATTGTTTCTAAGAAAGCAAACATGCTCTTACTTGAGCTTCATGAGTTTTGTGAAAGCAAAATAGGGAATAATTCTCAGGCAAAATATGGTCTCTTGTCCTTCTGTAGTGGTCACATCTCCACTTTTCAGGTTCCATTTATTTGGGGTTTGTTGGGTTTGTTTTTTCAAACGTGTAATACAGCTCAAAAGACACAGCAGTGCTTCTGACATGTGAAAACTGTAACGTGCATTATTAATGTATACACAATATAGGATATTCTTCCTTCAGAAGAAAGCTTTTCATGCAATTCAGGTAAGATTTGTCATAATGGCAGAAAATTTCCCTGCCATCCTCACAATAACTAGGACCAAATGGGATCTGAAGTGAATCATGATTAGTTCATAAAAAATCTGGTCCTACCCAAGGACTTAATAGAATCATAGTGTCATAGAATGTGTGTGGTTGGAAGGGACCTTTGAAGGTCATCTAGTCCAGCCCCCCCTGCAGTGCACAGGGACATTTTTAACTAATCAGGTCGCTCAGAGCCTGACCTTGAATGTTTCCAGGGATTTTTCTTTATTTCCTCTCTGTCCCCCCCCAGAAAAAAGGAGAGGAGGTGTTTTTATGTTTTTTTGAGGAAAATAAAACAAAACAAACCCACAAAAACATATACACAAACCCAAAACCACAATGAAAACAACAACCAACCGACCAACGCCCAGGAGAAACTCAACTAGTGACTTTTATTTGCTGAAGTATATTACACATTTCTACATCTCTAGTCTGGATCTTTGATGGAGACTGGCAGTAATAAACCAGCAAAGCCTTAGTAATTGTTGTATGAATCTTGGGTGACTGAGTTGTGGAAAGACTTGTGTCCTGAATCTGAGCTTCTTCTGAAGAGGCAAAAAATGGCATGGTTTTTCAAGTCTTGATACTTAAATGGATTTTTCTTTACACACATTCCCATTTAAAACATTATGGGTGAATCCATTAGCTGGGCCACATGGGTAACTTCTGGAACTGGGAGTAGATGGCAACCCCCTCACATATTTTTCTGCTTCATCTCTAATTGGCACATTTCCCTCTAGAACATTCCCTTGGACCTGCAAAAGACAGAGATGAAGCTCATCCTCATGACTTCTGCCATTTCTTGTAGAGGAGGAGCAGTGACAATAGCTCTGGTGCTTGTTGTTTGGCATGGACCTCCTATGGCCAGGACCTTGCCAATAAAACGCCACAAGCGCTTCTCCAAGTGCCAACCAGGGACCCAGAAGTGGGGACAGATGCTACACCCAAGAGTTAGCCATGCTTCTCTATACACAAGCAGGGATGGAAAGCTGTGCTCCTTCATCTCCCATGTGTCTGGTCCCAGGGCTGCAGTTCTGTCCTCAGTAGTTAGCAATGTTTCCAGGAGTCACACTTCCTTTCTGGTACATTTTCAAATATCAGAATTTGAAATGGTGCACAGAAGTGTGAGGCATTACTCTGATTCACACAGTTAAGAGCTTTTGTCAGGATGTGGAATATGAGACACTGAAAAGTAATACAGTGATTAATCAAAGTTACGTTAGATTGTCATAATTATAGACCCTATACTTTACAACAATTTTTCTTATGATTCTGAAACACTGTGGCAAAGACAAAGAAATTAAAACATCATTGCTTGAATATATTCTACATGTAATCCATTATTTGCCAGCTTTGGCAAAACTCTGTTGACAGTGAGAATTACAGAGAGGTCAAACCCCCCATTCCTGCTAAAGAAATGCCAGGAACACCAGGCCACATCAAGTAGGTAGTTATGAGGAATGGAGTGGGTGCTGGGTTCAAATGTGGGGTCTAAACTGAAAATTAAGGATAGATGGAAGAGTATAGACCAAAAAAGTAAACCAGGCATGGCATGTTTAAAAAGTCAACTAATGATATAATTTTCCATGTGTTCATTTTTCCACAAGGTGCCAGTTGCAAGGACACTGGATCACATAAATGTCTGCTAGAGCATACCACAAAGACACAGAGGTATCTTGCAGAAAAAGCTCAAGTTACAGATCCAACACCTGTTTATTTCTCAAATACCCACCTTATAATAAACCTTGATTGTCTTCCACTCCTGGAAAGACCGTAGTGGCTTGAGCAAGGCAGTGTTTGGCAGGTTGTAAAAGATGGAAGAAACCTTTTGTCCACTCGAGCCATCCTGTGGACCCTTGGCAGCCAAACCTTGCTGTGCTCTGGCCCAGCTCCCTGCCTGGAGTGCAGCCCACCTGGGCACAGCCTCCCAGATTGCAAAAGGTGGGGCAGCACAGTATGGGAGGAGAGTTAGGAGAGCTTCAACAGACTTATTTAGTGCAACCATCCCTTACAGTTCAGACCACAATATATGCCAAGAACAAGACACTCGATGAAAGGACAGAAAGTTCAGAACAGTGTTTTTTTTTTCCTTTATTTTGGGTAAAATAGAATCATTCCAATTGACTGCTGGAATTTACTGCGGGGGAAAGCAGAGAGACAAACTCCACGTTTAGACTTAAGAATTAAGATAATTTGTCAATGGGTAATATTTGTAAGTGTGCAGTATATTTATTCTCACCTGGAAATTTGTTCTTCAGGATTTAACTCTATGCAGATGTTTGGACACACTTTTTCATGTATTATCATGTATGTGAGGGTCCTAAACAGGTGCAGACCCATGTTGTTCCAGGAATTCAGAAGTGTCATGGCAGTTAACTATCTTTGTGGATCTGGACAAAGATCATTATGCTTACTTGCTCCTTTAATATATTTTCAAGAGCAGGTTATGCAGTTATTCTGTTATACAGCAAACAAGAAATAAAGATTGGATCCAGTTTTCAGCTTATGGTAATTTTTATGGGTCTGTGATTTCAGTCTACCTTAGCCAACTTGGCCAGCAAAGGACAGCTGCAAACACGTCCTGAAACACCAAAGGGAAAATAATTTTTTACTAGTACCTGAAGGATGCTGCTGCTTGCTCTTGTTGCTCTTTCAGAACACCAGTGATAACCAGTTCCTCAAAATGTTACTGGTCTTGACCAGAGGTGTGACACGTGACTTGAAGACCAAGCAGCACGGCAGAAGGCAGACAACTCAGCTCTGTTCCAGTCCCCTTGTATTTTTCTAGTGATTCTAAAGGCCATCTGAGGACATGTTTGGGGGGAACTTCAGCTGGTATAAAGCCAGCAAAGACGACTCGATGGCCTGGGGATGGGTGTGGGTAGATACTACAGCATTTCAGAGATTTCCAGCTGCCAGTGTTGCCCTTAAAGACCAATCACTGCTGCTCATAATTTTTAGATTTTAGCACCTTAGGATGTTCTGAATTGTGCCAGGGGCCAAGTTGGGAAGACAAAAGCATCAGTGTGGTAAGAACCCATCCTTTGTTGCACTTCTTACATAGCGCAGCTCAGCCAAACTTGAAATTTGAAAGCAGCAATGAGTCCAAACCACAGCACATGGTGAGATAGGATCAGGGGGTGATTTGGCCCACTGAGCAGGACAGAGGGACCACCCACTCCAGTACTGTGATTTATTCCCATAGAAGTCAGTGGAAAAACTTTAACTTGAGTGGAGTTGGATCAAGGCTCTGTATTTGTTTCCAACCTAGTTTTTTCCTCCTATTTTGAGAGCGTTTTCAGAAACTTGATTTGACTCCTCTAGAGCAAAACAGAAATATTCTAGAAATATTCTGGAAATCTCCAACCATATATGTGTGTATATAAACAGCAGTATCTATATTTCCCTATCAGGCTTCTGAGAGCAGACACCCTGTTAAACAGAAATACACCAAAGAAACATACTGCCAAGGGTTTTTAATTTGCTCATGCCTTCAGCAACCAGAAGGTAAGAACAGCTGTCCATTTCAATATTCACAGTGTCATGGTCTTTAACTGAAGTGGCCTGGCAGCAGTAAAGTTATAAGGAGCTCCGTGACATGTTAATCCACTGATCACTGCCTGGAGTGGATTTGACTGACCTTGCTGGTAGGAGAATGTCCTTTTGACTTATAGAATTAGCAAACTATAAATCTTTCAAGATTGGATGAGATTGAACATTAGGGGACAAAAGGCTGCATGCTGTAATATGAATACCAAGTCTTTTTCCTCCCTTAATAGCCATTTTTGTGCATTTCTTACAATATTTTATTCAGGATGTTGCCATCTAAAATTGGATAATTAATTCCATTGAAAAAAAATATTTCAGCAATATCATGAGGTTTGAAATT
This sequence comes from Apus apus, assembly GCF_020740795.1. Taxonomy (NCBI): domain Eukaryota; kingdom Metazoa; phylum Chordata; class Aves; order Apodiformes; family Apodidae; genus Apus; species Apus apus. The sequence continues at coordinate 114,113,909 of NC_067284.1, read as the reverse complement.
TGTGTCTGCAAAGTCTATCTTCAAATTATTTTTTTTTTTAATTGGCATCAGCACTTTTGCATTCTAAATTTAATTGACAATGAGCAATGTCTTCCTTATTTTGGCTTAGCTATATTGGTCCATTTTCATAAAAATAGAAAAACCTGACAGTCAAGCTTGTATGAAAATGATAAATGAGCCTGAACTACATCCCAGGAGAAATTCTAAGTAGGAAGTTTGCAATCAGGCCATGCATCTGCCTCTGAATCATGTAATAAGAAATAACATTTAGAATGGGGTAAATCTAATCTTCAGATCCAAATCCCTTGAATAAGGTTATTTCAGATCAAAACAATTTTGGATGCTTGAGATGAATTTGGGATGCAAATGTTACATCCAAATTGTCATCACTTTTTTTCTGTGTGGGCTTGATCTCCATGGTTGCCAATGGAACAAAACCTGCACAACATTCAAGGAGCAGTCATGCAGCAAACTGTGAGGAGCTCAGGGAGGGTGGCTCATGGTAGGAGCCCAAGGCAAGAGCATTGAACTCAGCTGCTCCAGGCTGGGCTGGGGTAGGTGCTATGGGAATTGCTGGCTTCCAACTACCAGAGAAACACTTATTTTCTCTGTTGTTGTAAGTGCAAGATGATCTCAACAGGATATCACTGTGAATAAGGTGTTTCCTCCTAGACAATATGACTTTCTGTTGACTTACAATACCTTTTCTCTTACCTTCAAAGCAGGTGTGGAAAGGAAATTGGAGACATCAAGAGTTTTCTTCAGTCCTTTTCTAAAATGATGTTTGAGTGTTTTTGCCTTTAATGCTCCATTTCCTTACAGCCTTTGGAAATAAAATATGCCAGCAGTTCCTCTGGCATGTTGGTCTGCTTCACCAGAATCATGCAAAGCATTAATTTCATCCTGTATGTTTGTTGTATTTTCATCCCTCTCCCTGTTCTGTGTGTAGGTGTTCTAGAACTAAGAGCTCTCAGGAGTCAAGATTGCTATTTATGACATAGAATCATAGAATGGTGAAGGTTGGAAAGGACCTTAAAGATCATCTAGATCCAACCCCCTGCATGGGCAGGGACACCTCCCACCAGCCCAGGTTGCTCCAAGCCCCATCCAACCTGCCCTTCAACACTGCCAGGGATGGGGCAGCCACAACCTCCCTGGGCAACCTGGGCCAGGGTCTCACAACCCTCACAGGAAATATATTTTTCCTAATGTCTAACCTAAATCTCCCCTCTTCCAGTTTAAAATCATTACCCCTCATCCTATCCCTCTGTGCCATTGTACAAAGTCCCTCCTCAGCTTTCTTGTAGCCCTTTCAGGTACTGGAATGCTGGTATCAGGTCCCCCCAGAGCCTTCTCCAGGCTGAAAATATTTTTTTTAATTTGAAGAGCTCCTTGCACCTTCCCACACTTCCCAGATTTTCTGGCCACCCAAAATAAAACATGTTGAAATGCTTAAGAACTTTTACAAGGCAATTCTGGGCAGGTAATACCTGCAACAGTTTTCCATTAGATCAGTCCATTAGCAGCTTGGAGTGTGCTATCCCAAGTGCACAAAGAATTTCAGGTTGTCCTTTATCAACACAGGGCCTTCCTTCCTTTGTGTGCTCTTCCAATAATGTTTCTGGACCCCTCTAAGAAGACAGCTGTGATCATCCTTTTTCTTTAGATCACATAGAATCACAGGATCACAGAATGGTTTGGGTTGGAAGGGACCTTAAAGATGATCAGTATCCAACCTCCCTGCATAGGCAGGAACACCTCCCACCAAACCAGGCTGCACAAGCCTCATCCAACCTGCCCTTGAACATCTCCAGGATGGGGCAGCCACAACCTCTATGGGCAACCTATTCCAGTGCCTTATCTGTTCAAGCTTCCCCTTTTTTAGGATATTATTTTTATTTTACTGAAGATCATACCCATTTTTTAAATATCAGCTTAACACTCTCTTTTCTATTATTTTATCGTTCTGCTGGACTTCTATTCAATTAGAGAATATCTCACTATTATGGAGATCATTGGTTTTTGATGACCCTTTCATTTCAGATGAGACATCAAGCTCAGTTTTCACAGAGACTATTTTATGTTGCTATGGCCTTTGCAGTACAGTGGGAACCATATAAACAGGGTGATAGTGCATTTTTCATTCATAAATTTAAGATTGATGAGGCACAGCAAATCAACACAGTGTTTCTTCTTTTTCTATGTAAACTGTGGGTCAGCATGTACTACAGGCAGAAGGCAAAGCAGCAAAGAATTGCAGCACTGTGCTTCATCCTTCAGGTAAGCAGGTTGCTACAGCTGAGCAAGGAGTTCATTGGTATTGGTAAACAGGCATAACAAAAACATCTTAATGGGCTAGCTCTTCCAAGTGTTTAGTAGAGGCCTGCATAGTTTTGGACTGTTTCCACTTCTTTGGCTAAGGCACCACCCCCCTGAAATTTGGACCAGGATGCTCTTGTGGAACCACCAGCATTACTCACTTTGTTGAGTAATGTTACATCGTATTCTTTTGGGGCTATTAATTCCAAAAGAAAAGGACCAAAAATATCTCCCTATTTCCTGCTCCTCATTATAATTATGGACAAAGAATTGCTGGTCTTGGCCCACGACAATCTGTATGAGGCCAGTACTAAAACCTGGAGGAGGGAAGAACCACCAATAATAACTGCTTTTCCCATATGAAGCATGCTACACCAGTAATCATTAACAGAGAGAAAGAGAGAGGGGAAGCATGTATTATAAAGCATCCTCTTTATTATGACACTATCAAGGCTATTTCTGTCCTGATTTTTACTCCTTGTCACCCTTTGGTGCATCAATAGCAATCCTATTAAAAAAATGTACCTTCATGCTTGATTTTTGCTACCCGAGGATAAAAGAGACTTTCTTAAATGTGTTAGATTTCACACACTGCCAAAACCAAAGCAGGTAAGTGTGTAAGTATTTGTCCTCTCCCTCCTCCTTCTTTTTACATATTTGAATGTAGTATTTTTTAAGAGTTGCAGACATATCTCTGCTAAGGACATAATAACTGCTTAAGACATTGATTTCTTTGTGATAAGAGGGGTAGAACTCACTTCCCTGAACTTTGTACTTTGGTAGCTGCAGTGTGGATGTGCCCTTAAATGCCCTTGGAAATCTTTGGGAAGGAATAGAAGCTATGAGAATGGCTATTCAGCTGGATAGTTTTAGGTATCTAATTTAACCTGAGATAAATCAAGACCTGAAAGTGTCCTTTTCTTGCCACTAAATACAGTGGGATTTTATAGGGACCAGTTTAGATGTAAACGTCTATATTTGGCCAGATGGAACCCATCTGGCTCTCTTTATTTATGTGTATTGTCCAGAGGGCATCTAATTTCAAATGTTAAGTAACTAACAATAGTAACAAATTCTTTACAGAGACTATAGCAGCAACAAGCTTTTGCTTGGACACGGTGATGTGTGCTGTCACTTGTTCACAAGCCTCCACACATGACAAAAATCCAGCCTCTATGAGTTCCTGGAAAGTTAATTGAGGTTTTCCTCCTTGAATTTCCATTGTTAAATAAAAACTTTGGGAAAAAATAAAAATGTTTGGGTTGGATTTTTTTTTTAATCTTCCACCTACATACCACCATTTAGCCCATTTTTAACTGTTTGGAAAAAAAAAATTACAAATGTTCTGGCAATGAGCTCCACGTCCTGTGCTGTTCAGGAGAACAGAGAGGATGATCACATTGGCACCGGTGCTGTCTGGGCAGACTGAGCACAGGGTTATCCCCATTGTTTAGGACAGTGTGATTTTATCAGCAAGGTCAGGGATGTAACCACAGCCCCAGCTCTGTGTTTCCACTCTGCAGCCAGCACTGCACCTGTCCCTCTCAAAGCACATAATCTGCCCACATCTCTCTTGACTCGTTCGCCTGACGTGAATTCTTTCAAATTCTTTCAGAGGCTATTTTGATCTTACAGCATGGAAATAGCTGCTCTTCGTTGGACTGAGCCACAGTGCAACTTCTCTGGCAAAACTGCTCTAACAATGAGGTTTTGTGCTGAGTGTCTTTGAGAGGTATTTATTACTTGAGGCCATACATTTTCTTACAGGCCAGCATACGCTCTCATTGTTTTATGTGAAGAAAAAAAATTGTGCAATGTGGGGTTAGTGTAAGCTCCTTGGAAGCAAAGAGAGAACTATTGTGTAATAGCAGATGTTATTGGATGGTATTTTTCAACATTTACTACAGACCAACAAATAAGGGCACACTTTGAATGCAGAGCATTGCATTAACATGCCTACAAGTCAAGGCTGGGCTTTCTTCAAGTGCTCCGTAATAAAAAGAGGAATTATATCCAATTTCTAACACGGGCAACTCTGATAAAGCCACTAAATGGTAATCTAAAATATTAGCAGTCACTGAATGGCATAAATGGGAGTAAAACATAGCTGCTCATAATTTCTGAAAGTTTTAGATTGAATGAGAATAACTTCCATTCCTTTGGCTGGAGGCAGCACTGGAATGCTGTAGTTGTCTTGGGGATAGCTGTGAAGGATAACAGTCCCAGGAGAGGGTGGCAGTGCCACTCATGAAGTGAAATGGCACCTAAGCTGACAGCACATGCTGGAGGATCTTTGAAAGGAAGTAATATGTGGGTTTTTTTTTAAATAAATACCTGACTTTTTTCCTCCATTGACTGAACACTGGATTCAGATGCCTACTCAGCTAACCTGGTTTTACATCAAGCTTTGAAGAGAACTATGAGCACTGCTGGTCAGTTTGCTTTGAGCCACAGGGTGGACCTGTCTTCTGAGAAACATACTGTGTCCTTGGAACACATGGCCACGGAGGGAGGGTTGTTTAAATAAACTGAGACACAGTTTCAACCCTCATACTCTTCTTAGTAACCCACACATCCTTCCGACATCCTGTTTCCATCTGCATGAACTCAAATCTTAGAACATTTTTCAAAGCACCCAAAAAGAGCACAGTGTGAGCTTAAATTTCATATGTCTAAAGCAGAAGTCCCCACAAAACATGCCTAGTCCTGGCCTATTTTTAGTTTCTCCAGAAATCAGCCTGTCAATACCCACTTACTGTGGGACAGCAGTCATAACTGAGATGGAATGGTTTCTGGACACAGCATTTGCCCAGGCTGAATATTTTTAAGCCTGAAGCTTCTGGTAGCACACCAATAACTCTCAATGTACTAATTTACCCTGCTTCTCAGCTTACAATTAATCTGCTTCAGGCATGGATTTTACGTCTAGTTATTTCAGATAACTCTAACTTGCATTTCATTCTGTTCTGTAAGGTTTTTCTAATAACCAATATATCTCAGGCAGAACCAAAACAAGGTTGACAACTGTCAATATAAATTAGGATCTTCCAGTTTGCACTCTCTCCTCTTATGTGGTTTTGATAGAAAACTATCCTGTCTCACTCTAAATACTTTTGGAACAGTGTTCCAAGCACCATTTTGTTGGTTGGTGATTTCAGACCCATCATGCTCCTCTTTTAAACTGTTAAGTTATGGTCTTTCAGGTCCTGCTCCTGCTTTAGTTCTTTGTCTTTCCACACCAAGAAAATGTTACCTGCCATTTCCACCTTCATGACAATCAGTTGAGGGGGCTGAAACCCTGCAACCAGTGTAGTCATCCACCCACTGTAGCCCATGCCCCATCAGCTGATGTGACAGTAGAGGTCTGTCCCCCAAAGAGCACTTTCTGTACCAAATGACCCCTACCTAGAACATCTCTTAGTCCAGTTTTACCAAAATCAGCTTGGGGCTTTATTCTTTCTACCCTCATGTGGAAAGAACACCCACAAAGCCAAAAGAGCATCCTCTTAAAACTTCTCCTCCATAACACCTTTAAATAGCACTATAATGGTTGGCTTAACAGCCAAAATTATTATTTTCATTATTTCAATAACAAACTCCCTGCTCTCTGTGCTTGATACACTCTTCTATAGTCTCTAGTACTATACTCAATTTTCAAGGTCTTCAGGTATGAGACTGCCTTTTGTTACATGTTTGTCCAGCACTTAACACAACCCAACCACATTACTGCCTGCCAGCTGTGGGGAGCACTTCAAGCAGAGCTTGGACAAGATCATCCAAGGAAAAAGAATATCATGTTACTCCTACAGTTACATGTGCTCGGTGAGGCAGTTTCTCATTTAGGCCACAACAGTGTAAATCTGGAACAATTCCACTGGAAAGCTGTTCTTCTGCACCAGAACATGGTGTATTGTATCTACTGTTTGCTGTTAAACACGGGGGATGACTTTTCCATTTATACATCATTTCTTTCAGCTTTAGCATTAGTTCAGCCTCTGCACGCTAAGCTAGCTATGATTCAAATGGCACCAAAATAAATCTCTTCCTCCTGCCTCTCTGCCTTTTTCTTATTCAACAGAGATGTGCTAATTAAGTCCCTTCTTTATTAAAGACAGATGCACACTTTCAGCAGTTTACTAGAAGTGTCATTTCTAAATATATATATATATATATATAGGAAACTGCAAAAAATATCATCACTTAAAATATGCCTGGAGGAAGCAGGGCTACTTGTTATCTGCTCTTTAGAAGTCCTTCTGTAGTACTAGCAGGTAATTGCTATTGGGTTTGAGTTGCCCCCAGACATATCCAATCCACACAGGGCCCTATTTTGGTCTCATGGTCATCCCATGTCTAGGTGCTACCTTTTGAAACTGCCAGCAGAAGCTGACAAGGGCTTGGGGCTGTCAGAATGAGGTGCTGGTGGCCCACCACACTGTGAAGCACTCAGGAGGGTGGGTGTTCAGTGTGTGTGTAGCAGAAAGGAGGAGGGTGGTTGTGAGTCACATAAGTCTCATTTGGCAGGGACCTGGGCAGAAAGGGCAAGGGAGGGGGCTGGAAGCAATGCAGAGGTGTCCAGTGGGAAGTTGGGATGGCCCACAATAGATCCTGGAATCATAGAATCTCAGAATGTGTGGGGTTGGAAGGGATCTTTAAAGGTTACATGACCAGCCCCCCTGCAGTGCACAGGGACCTTTTTAACCAGATCAGGTTGCTCAGAGCCCCATCAAGCCTGACCTTGAATATTTTCAGGGATGGGGCCTCCTCCACCTCTCTGGGCAACCTGTTCCAGTCCTTCACTACCCTCATTGTAAAAAGCTTCCTAATGGCTAATATACATCTACCCTGCTCTAATTTAAGGCCATTGCCCCTCATCCTGTCCTTACAAGCTGTTGTAAAACATCTCTCCACAGCTTTCCTGTAGCCCCTTCATGTACTGGAAAGTGCTATGAGGTCTTCCCAGAGCCTCCCTTCTACAGGCTGAATAATCCCAGCTCTCTCAGCCTGTCTTCATAGCAGAGCTGCTCCAGTCCTCTGATCATTTTTGTGACCCTTCTGTGGACTCATTCCAACAGGTCCATGTCCCTCTTGTGTTGAGGACTCCAGAGCTGGACACAGTTAAGAGCTGGACATAGTAGATGTGTTGATTTGGAGCAAGGGTCACTGGGGTTTAGGATGAGAAGTAGAAAGTGGTGGAGTTCAGGGGTGGTAAGAGGCTTTGGTTTAGAGGCAGAAACATTAAAAAACCTGCTTTCCTCTTATTCCACAAGTTTTCTCTTTGTAGGAAACTCCTGCTAACTAACATTGCTAGTCAAGTCATGTCATCAGGTGGTGATAGTGCTCAATCCTGATGCAGCTTGAGCTGAGGGTTTTCAGAGCACTATATTGTATAGCAGGGAAAACCATGTCAAGTGTTGGGAGCCTTCAGGCTGGTTGACCCTGAGAAGTCAGGTGCCAAAGGAGTTAATTTTGATTGGAAACCATAAAGCTCCCTAGAGAGTGCTTGATTCAGCAAACTACATTTGTCAACCTTGATAAAAGAATGAATAATAACCAGGAATAAGGGATAATGTCACTGATTTTTTTCTCAAGTTAATTTACTTGCAGGCAGATAAATATCTCCTAAAGTGTCACCAATTAGATAATAAAATTAGTACCTTTTGTTAAGATTTCAAGGTATTCTGTCCAGTAGCCATGAGAGAGAGAGAAGTGTCATTCTGCAAAGAAAGGCACTTTGACAATCTTATTTGTTTATTTCTGGTAACATCCATTTGGCAAGTCAGTAAAAATAAACAAACAAGCAACCACAGTCATTCTTTTAAAAACAGAAGAGTAAATAATGTTTCATATAAAACAACAAAATAATGACAACAGTTTCAATATCTGATTAGAAATTGTGACTGTTTTGGTGATACTCTAAGTGAGAGAGGTTTTCAGAGGCAGAGGAAGCAATGAGGCTGCCAGCAAAGCACTAGAAAGTGACTTCTGAAAATTTGAGGGATGCAGTGGCACATGAACAGGTTTGTGGATGTGTCTTGGATTTCCCAGTGCTGTTTATCTTCTCTGATCTGTGCAACTTTCAGCATGCAAACTGCACTAAGCAAGCATGTAGCTATAAAAGTTAAACTCTGTCCTCTCCAAAAAGCATGTGTGTTCCTACTCTCAGACAAAGTATTGGCTAGAGGTGAATGTTAGAAAGAAGCTCCTAAGATCTATAAATAAGCAAAAACTGACAGATTAGCTGAGAGGGGCAAATGCAAGTCTTTGCTGACTCAAATATTCAGTCCTGCTACTAAATAGTGCTTTTATAAAGAAGCAATAAACTATGTGCACTAACTGTCAGTGTCTCTATTCCCGACTCTGTGTTATGAAGATCACTATCTAGGAATAAACTTCCTCTAAGATAAAACAACAAGACTGCAAGCTTTGGAGACAATAGCAAGATTGTCCCACTAGCTGAAGACACTAATCCTCAAGTATTTTAAAGAATATAGTGTATTCTTCAGATTGTACCTAATACAATCACACTTTGTTAAAAATTGGCTCCTGGTAATATGGGGGATGGAGGGTAGGTACAGTTTTAGCTTTTTTTTCTTTTCTTTCAAAAGAAGTAGCCACATTTTGCCTTCAGATGGTGTTTTATTGTCTTCCCCAAAGAGGCAGGTATGTACATTAAGGGATATTTTTTCATATGGTTTCAGGAAGCTTGGTACAGATAAATATATTCTGATTAAATTAATGGCTCTGATGTAGATTACTGGCATTACATTATGCAAATGAATGACAACAATACAAATCTTAAGCTATATATCAAGAATATTAAAAAATAAATAAATAAGTAAATCCTGTTAGAATAACTAGTTTTTTGCCAGTAATGCAGCTGGCAATACAGCTGTGACTTTGCAGAAAATAACTTTTATCTCCAGTCTTCCTATGTAGAGCAACAATTAAGTAAAATAGAACCATATGGTGTTATGGATGGGAAGGGGTACTTTGAAATACAAAGAAGAAAAAAAAAAAAGCAAGTGTCTTTTTGTGCACTGGTTCTACTAGATCAGTGTCAAAAAGTGAAGGGAACAATAGAGCACTCTGAGACTGATAAGAAGTAATTGGCTCTGCTCTGCCAGTGGCACGTGCAGAACTCTTGCTGTTGTCTAGTTTGAGCTACTTACAGAATGTGGTATGTCTGACTGCTTCCAGCTCTGGCTTGGTCACAACCACAACCACTTGGTCACACTGGTGCCTCCTGCTTGTCAGCTGCCCTCTGTGCAGCACAATCAGGCTGGGCTGCAGCTCTGCTGATGTCAAACAGCTCCTGGAAAGCAAACACAGATGCCCTGGACAGGGCGACCTGCACCTTTTGGAGGGCAGGGTGCACTCAGCCTACCTGAGCCTGGAAAGGTGCTCCAGGCTAGTTGCTGGTGATCACTGCCAAGCAAAAGCTTTAAGTTCTTCAGGTACCTGCACACCATGGGTAGCACACCTTGTGTTGCCTAAAATCAGACAACATTTTGGGTTGGAAGTGACTTTAAAGATCATCTAGTTCCAACCCCACGGGACGCCTCCCACCAGACCAGGTTGCTCCAAGCCCCATCCAACCTGCCCTTCAACACTTCCAGAGATGGGGCAGCCACAGCTTCCCTGGGCAACCTGGGCCAGTGTGTCACCACCCTCACATTAAAGAATGTTTTCTTTATGTCCAACCTAAATCTCTTCTCTTTCAGTTTATTACCCCTTGCCCTATCAATACATACAGTATTTATAAATATAGCACTTCAAATATATATACTTTCTATAAATACAGTTCTTCAGATGAGTTGGACTCCACCTTCACTGCATGGCAGTCACAACCTGCCAGGATGACATCTCTATGATGCATCTCTACCACAGATACATGGTACAGAACAGCAGGTGACAGCTCCCACCTCCACAGCACGGGTGTACCTGACACATTAGAAGGATGGCATGGTGAAGAGTCATTGGTATGAGGCACATCTAAGCCCATGGGGAAGTGAACATCTCCAGCAACCCCAGTGGCCAAATTCAGCAGTGAATATCTGGCCTATATTGGTAAACTTACAAAAATGTTTTGCTCAACAGGTAGCAGAAAGCAGAGGGAGGGTTTGGCTGAAAACAATGGCTGTCAGTATCAGGAAATTTACTAAATTTTCTAATTTCTAAACTTTCTAATTTATAATTCATTTATTAGCAGAAGTTTCAAGAAAGCACTCTTTCTCCTCCATTTGTATCGAAGCGAAGGTTACTTCTGCAATAGCAATTTGTGATGTAACATATGTCGTTCAATTCTGCATTGAAAATGACTGATATTAGCAAATCTTGAGGCCTTTTTCATATCTGCAAGTGAGTTTGATGTAGGTCGGGTACCGAGATGAGCTTTCCAGGAGCAAAAGGAACTCGTGTTGCAACAAGAGTGTTTTTGGAACAGGAGGTGGTTCACCCGTTTCTCCGAAATGGTGTAACACAAATCAGCGTGAAGAACAAGTAAGTGGAATAACTCTCCTCACAGCCATCCCTGTTGAGAAGTCTCCACAAAGCTGGCAGGCAGGCCACAAGGATTTGCTCACATAGCTGGTCTGTCAGATTTGGGAATATCATGTGGGGCTGAGACAATCACCAAATGGGCTTTGGTTCTTGTCAACTGTTGACTTACACAACCCCGTCCCCATATGTTTTGCGTTATTTGAAGGAAAAGCTGGATCCATTTTACTTCAGATGAATTCTGAAAAAGATAAACATGTATGAATCTGAGAAAGAAAAATAATTTGGTATTTTGTCTTGCAAGACTGGCCTTCTGGGATGGGGAGAAAGGCATCTCCCCCAACAGGAGTTGTGCTGGCCTGGGCTGAAGATTATACTCTAAATGCCACCATGGTGTGTAAAACCGTGGTGATGCAAACTTACCCTCTCAGTCCAGTCTTGGAGGTAGGTTTTGTCTCATTTTCAGTTATAAGAAAACTCCTGGATCAGCTCTTGTTTTCTCCTTTCTCTGTGTCTCAGCCTCGTCAAGGCCCATATAAGTTTTCAGCATATGGAAATATTCCCTCTTGCACCCTGACCAAAGCTTCATGACAAATCGGGAAACATGTAGGCCTCTTTAGAGCACAGAAAGCCAGCTTTCTTTAAAATATGCACTCTGATTTTAAATTAATGTGAAAAAATGTGTTTGCAGTGTTCTGTGAGGAAAATCTAACCCCCAAAGTGCGTCAGAATTTAAAATTGCACTGGGATTTTTGTGGGTTGTTGTGTTGTTTTTTTTCTTTTCCAGAAGGGCTCTATAGCCAAGGAAACCAATAACATTTTGCTGGAATAAGTTTGCTTGTTTTGAATTGGCCTGACTCAAACAGTAAACTTCACAACTTTGTTTTTTCTTAATTGTGTTGCACATGTTTTGCCAAATGTTCTTGCTGATAATCAAAGCAGTGGTCACTCCCCGCAGTCTGCTGGGAGATGGGTTTCAGTTGCAGCTCTGTAGATGCTCAAGGAAAGTATATGGCTGAGCAGAAGAGAGCAAACGTGCAGCTGAAATCTTTGATTATCAGGAGCAGGTGCTATTTGATTTCAGTCTGCTCCCAAACACCAATCCTGGCAGGGCTGGAGCCTTGTAACAAGGCAACGTGATGCAGACAAGGTCAATGGGATCTACACTTACAGGGTAGAAATGCAGGCATTTACCGTGTTATTTGAAAGAGGTGGCTGGAAACCTTTTAAGATGCAATCAGTTTTCTTGTTTAACGGGAAGGGAAGAGGCTGAGGAGAGATCTTGTTACTTTGCTTTTTGTTTTATAACAAAAATTATATCAATATAGCATGACTGATCTGTGAAAGTGGGATTAACAGCTGGGAACTCTTTAGCTTACAGTGAATCAAAAAGGAAAATGGCAAGAGGAAACAACTGGAGTCTGACTCCAAGAAACAGCTGAATATTTCACTGCTTGTTTCACCTGAAATTCAGGATGGAAGGTTAAAATATTGAAGTTGTCTGAGGAAAAGCTCCAACTAGTTGTGAGTCACTAACTGATCAATATTACAGTTTATATAATTTTTTGAAAAATACATTGATTTCTCTGAATCTCGCTGCTTCTGTTTGGTTTATTGAACAGAGAGGCATGCCTGGTATTCAAAATCACTTCCACATTAACTGTATCACTCACAGAACGTTATTGATCCATGCAAGCTTCATCACTTAAAAAATAATCTGCATTTTCCACGTGGATCAGACATCTTGGCCTCAGTATGTTTCCTGCAATGTATTATCAGCTTTATCAAAGGGAGACCTTAAACATTTCATTTTAAATCTGACTGCTTTGTGTCAGGCCAACTAACTAGTAATGCCAAAACACAAGAAAGTCTGGTTTGGACTGACCCGAAGCAAAATTTAAAGCTTTGGTTTTCCCAATGGAAAATATTTTACTTTTTTTCAGTAACATTAACATTTACTCATGGAAAAGTGCACAGTACACCGACAAAAGTGGCTCATGAGCTCTCATGTAAACCATGTGTATGAACTACCCAGGCACTAGATTTAATGTATTAGAGTGGTTATTGCCCTCTGGTTATTGGGTGTAGATATATGTATTCATACTCATTTATAACATATGTATAAAGCAGTTCCTGTGATGCTTTTTCTAGTTATGTAAGCTTGAAATGTATCAGTGATAAAAAAGTCATGTGTCCCCTTATAAGAAGACAGGAGAATAGAACCAAGACTTTCTCATTATTCTGAAATGAGAAACTCCTCCAAAATTTTGTTGGATAAGTTATCATGCTGACGTGACCATTTCTGAAATGTTGCATTTTCATAAGAGACTTTTAAAAACAGGTTTTTTTTCTCTCTTGGTAGCAAAAGACACTGTGAAACTATTGAATGTATGGCAGAAAATGTTTACTTGAACTTTCTAAAACAAACTGTTCATCTTGGGTGTAACAGAAATGCTCTCTTTTTATATTACTGTTCCCATGTCACTCTCCAACAACTGGCCAACCAAAACACCTACTTACAAAGATGAACTATACCATTGCAAGCTCCTTGGCTACTCTACCATTGTATTTCAGTTGATAAATTTGCATTTAGCGCTTAATTTGTTCAGTATGACTTACTAATTTGGCAATATTTATTTTGGCACGTAAAATAGAAGGCAGCTGCTTTAAATGTCCTGCTAAATTCTTTGTTTTGTTTTGAGAGGTTTCTTTTTTTCTTCCTTTTTTTTCTATCTTTTTTTTTTTTTTTTTTTCCCCTTTTATTTTTCCTTCATAAAAGGATGTAAGATACAAAAAAGCTCCAATGTCGTGGACAGGGCTGAGTTTCCTGTTTATGAGTCACCATAAATATGAAAGGTGCTGGTTGACATTTCTCAGCTGAGGGATTCGACACAACTCTGTGTTGAGAGCAAATCCCCAAGCAGGGTGGTCTTGAGTTGACTTGTCGACCTTGTACATTGTTGAACGGAATCACTTTGAAAGAACAGTAGTTAAAGGAAAAGTCAGTTTCTCTAGCAGCTCTTCTTGCTGTTACTCTATTTAGAAAAGAGTGTTATTAGATCTTTGCCGTGTAGGAGTGATTGTTGAATCATGTTTTTTAAAGAGAGAGCCATTTGCTCTCTTGGATTTATTCCTCATTTGCTGAGCTCTTCACTTCCCTCATTTCCTAGTGTTTTTATGCTCTTTCTCAAAACTCAAGTAGCCAAAGCGTTGTGTAACTGTTGCTAGTGGGCAACCAAGGTAAACACAAGTGAAATTGTTTTTGTGTATTTTATGTGCATGTCTGTCTGGCATGTCCCTCAGCCACACCAGTACTTTCATTGCATGGATTTCTTTAGACAATCAATCACAGGTGCAAAAATGAAAATGTAGATGTGGTTAACGTCTGCTGAAAACACAGAAGCTAGAGAGAGGAGCTGTATATCAAGTGTACACATGGATGTTTGTGCTAAGATATGAGTCATAAATAAGTGCAAATAAATGAATGCATCATTGGTAAGAGTGTCACTCAACCTGCCTGCTCTCCAGGCTGTGTAAGATATTAATTACTTGTGAGTGGGAGTGAGTTTTCTGTCTAAACTCTGGTGTTCTTGGTTTTAGCCTTCAATAGCGCTGGGGCAGTCCCCTCTGGGGCAGAAGGATGCTGCAGTACCTGAGTAATTAAATCATAGAATGGTTTGAGTTTGAAAGGACTTTAAAGATCATCTAGTTCCAACTCCCCTGCCATGGGCAGGGACACCTCCCACCAGACCAGGTTGCTCAGAGCCCCATCCAACCTGCCCTTCAACACTGCCAGGGATGGGGCAGCCACAGCTTCCCTGGGCAATCTGGGCCAGGGTCTCACCACCCTCACACTAAAGAATTTCCTCCTAATGTCTCATCTAAATCTCCCCTCCTCCAGTTCTGATCCATTCCTCCTTGTTCTCTCACTACAAGCTCTTGTAAAAATTATCTCTCTATCTTTCCAGTAGCTCCTTCAGGTACTGGAAGGTGCTGTGAAGTCTCCCTGGAGAATCAGCAGCAAGTATAAAATATGCAAGAATATATACAGGAAGATACAAATTATGAGATCTTTCCAGTAAGCTCTGATCAGCACACTGCCTCTTGTGTATTTTATTGACCATATACATGAAGAGGAACATTGCATGTCAGTGCCCACAGCAGTAACTAAAAGACACTTGGAGGACTTTAGAATTCCTTGGGTTTACCCTATATGTGCAAGAAAAAAAAACTACAACAAAAACCCTTTGTATTTTTGGTCCATAACAATTGAAAGGTCTGTACCTCTCAATAAGAGAATAAAAAATAATAATTAATTAAGGAGGTGGAATAAGAAGGAGGAAGAGGTGGAATGAAATGTTTCTGTAAAAGAAGATGCCAGAGGGCAGGAGTGTGCAGAAAGCTGGACTGGAGTATTGGCTGGCAATGGCTTGCAGCAGTCACAACTCATTTTCCTAGTTTCTGAAGTCTAACTTTATTGAATTCTTTAGAATTTGATGGTGATAAAATACACAACTGCTGTCCGTTAATATAGGTGTAAGTTTTCTCTAATTACTAGTCACTTTGGATGAACTACTTTTTTCTTTTCCTTCTCTTCTTTTTTTTTCCCTTGATTATGTTAGTTAGCATATGCAGGCAACAATCCAAAGAAGTTTGCTTTTTACTTAGCCAATCTCTGGCTGAATAGCTGAAGCACCAAACTATTATAAGCTTCCTCCTGATCTTACCTTGCTTGCTTGTACTTGTGCTTTACATGGTAAATATACATTGCTGAGTAAGAAATAGATTTAAAACAAAATAAAACACAAAACAACTCTAAACCCATTTTGAGTGTTCATTTGATATGTATAGCTCTGTAAGTGCATTGAGAACATGCAGATATCATGATATTATCCATGAAATCTTCACTGCTATCATAAATCCATTCTATTGGGTGATACATGAAAAACCATCCAAACAAGTTATAAGCTATAAGCACTCATAGGACAGTTTTCTTGAAAGTAAAATTACCTTTCTGAGTAAATGTTCACAGAGTTGGGTAACAGGATTTTAATGTTTTCTGGAGTGGGAGAAGGCAGAGAAAGTACATTATTTCCTTCCTTTTTTGTTTTCCTGTGTTCCCTAATTCAGTTCTCCTATTTAGTGTTACAGATGTTTGTTTATACTGCCTTAAACTGAATGATTTAAAAAATACTACATCAAGAATTCAGCAACATCAAGGATTCATTCCTCCTCTCATGTGACTGAAAATAAATACTCAGTGAAATGGTGCCAGGGTCAAATAGTTTGACTGCCAATATCTGCCCATATCAAGACAAAATATCCCAGGATACTTTCATATTTTGAAAGAGGTAATCTGTTTTTCTTTCCCAACTTTGGCCCAAGTCTTTCTTTGGTTTGTAAGGCCTGAGTATGTGGGTGGTAGTTTTACACAAACCCCTGCAATATATTCACAGCAAAGGAGAAAACATGCTATTAAATAAAAAAGATTTCCAAAAGGGCATTGTTGGCCTCACGGTTTTGGGGATCTAAATTGCTGCTCACATTCTTAGTGTCCACCATGAGATACAGTATACACACTATAGTATAAATAAATAAGAGGAAAAAAGCTGAAATGCAATTTTTGTGGAAGCCTCTTGGTTTATGTAGGGATATTATGCTGCAAAAATAGACTTTATTTCTCATATTACTTATTCTATCATTCCTGTATTCCCTAAATCCAAATTTATTTGGTTTCACGTATCTGTTATCCAAAGGTAACATGTTTTGTTCACAAATAATCTTATTCCTTAGAATTAAACACTGTATTAGATTAATCCAGGTAAGAGAAACAACAAATTCCAGTCAACTCTGAAATGTCCTGTCAATAAAAATAATTTCTTATTATTTATTTGCATTCTATATTTTATTGGCCAAATTGTGAATCTTGTGAAGTAAATCTTTTCTCAGCTGTGGAGTATTTCCTGAGTTTTAAGAGATTAGTTCAAGTTGTTTACGGTTTTTATCAACTGCTGCATTGATCAGAACTGTAACAGGAATGGGATCCTCTAGATATTTCAGGGAAATTATTCTGAGTAGTTTCTGATAGCACAATTCTAAAGAAACAGCAAATTTCTTTTGATGGTCTGACAATGATAACATGTAGCTCTGAATCCCTGCATGCTCTATTGATATGACCCAGAAAAGGCCCATGGTTCCATCTCTTGTTTGTATTCTTCATTTTATTATCATTCTCTCTCTAAGGTCAGCAGTGCTGCTCTCCCAGAGACCATTAGCATGCTTTTGCTTATTTAATTCACTAACTGCTGAAGTGCATGCTGCTTTTAGTGGCACTCATACAACTCCAAGCACTGAAAGGTTTGATTTCATGTGCTTGAACTCAAGTGACACAAATATTTCAGTGGTGAATCAATACTGGGAAAGGATGGTCAGTAAGGTAGGGAGTGTTTATAGAAGATGTTTCATCACTACTAGTAAAACATGTCTTATTGTTAGTTCAGGAGGTGCTGGTATTTAGCTCTTTGAAGGAGGCTTCTGACAAGCCAAAAACTTACAGCCTGCTAGTAAAATAAAATTTTGAAAATTGCACAAGGTTAGAAATGTGGCTTTTTGCAAAATGTCTGTGGATTAACCATTTAGGAATTCTGGTTTCCACAGAGAGTTCTTCTATTAGTTCATCATAAGCCACACTGACTATACAAGACCGATCATAAAGTACATTCCGCTATTTCATTTGACCTAATTATAAGTTATTATTTGATCCTTCCCTGAAAAAGCCACATTGTCATGTTTTTAGGAGCACCTGGAAGTTGACAGTTGTCTTACATGCTGATCCTAAGTGGAACAAGAACAGCATTCCTGCTCACCTTACTCCAAAAGCAGGCTCCTCACACCACATGAAAACTGAAATGCCAGTAGCTGTTGCAGCAGTTCTGATTAAAAAATGACATTTGTCAGATTTTTTTCTGTTCTAAATTAGCCATTTTCCTACCATCTATAAATCCATATAAAAAATACCACATACCACAAACCACTATCTGCCTTTTGCAGCTCTTCTTCAATGTAATGTTTCTACTGAGAGTAGGCAGATAAAAAGAAGGCAAACAATGCTATAAAATGTTTCTGTACTTCAGTGTTGTACCTGGAGTGACTGAATTAGGCTGAGAGGCAAATGAAAAGCTATTTTTGGTTCCTGTTAACACCACAAATGCTTCTGAGGAACTGAAGCCCTTGGAGCACACTTGTGGCTGATCTTGGGTAATATAGCTGGCAAAGGGACCAAAAGAAGATTACAGTTATAAAAACACAAGGAGGCCTTTGCCAAGAAATGCAAACAAAAAGGAAATATTTTAAGAAAATAAACTAAGCTACTGAGTAAAACATACACAGAGAGGGAAAAAGGAACAAAAGAACATTTGAGTCTTGATGTCTTAACATTTTGTGGCAACACATGCGATAGTACAGCCAGAGTGTGTGAAAGAATGTTACAGCTGTGTAAGCTAAGATATCCACACACGCCTTGAGATCAGCAAGCCATCAGGAAAGCCCACCTAGTTTGCCAGCTTTGCAGGTCTTCTCTGACTCTACTAAAAATAATGAGCTCCATCTAGTCCTGTCCATGTGACTGCACAAGCTCTACAGCGAGTCAAGGGGCTGTTTGTGAAGGCTGCTTTAAATAGAACCCCCTTTTCCAAGGTGCAATGGTTTATAGCCATTTCCTAAGGCTATAAAACATGCATTTTAAAATCAGATAATCTTCTTACATTCTACCATAATGTGCTATTCTAGCCTGATTGTGGCTGTCTGCCAAGGACCAGCAATCACAAATTGTCCATCAGTTGTGTGGCAGACCATGGCAGGTGAACAGTGCTAGAGAGAGCACTGAGGGAAAAGACCTCAGCAATGATTATGGGCAAAAAGAAATACACTAGAGTGAGAATCTTCAAGTGCCAAATTCTCCATTCATCCCCATGGTTATGACTTCCAGGCCATGACTATACCATCAGAGAACGTGATCTGGAGCCCAGTCTCAGATCTTAGAATCACAGAATCATAGAATATCTGGGGTTGGAAGTGACCTCTAAAGATCATCTAGTCCAACTCCTCTCCAGTAAGCAGGGATATCTCACATGAGAACAGATTGCTCAGAGCCCCATCAAGCCTTGACCTTGATCTTACACATTACCTAGATATTGCTTTATGCTGTGGCTTCTATTTAGAGCAAGTGATCTGCTCCCCTCTCACAAACTCACTCCAGCTCTGGCCCTGCACACACAACAACCTCTAGTTCACTGTCTAAGCCTTCATTGGCATAGGCAGGACCTCAGCTGCCCAATGAACTCTACAGCATCCACATTCACTGTGGAGCAAACTCAAAGTTTTTGCTTTTTCTCCACAAACTTACAACAAAAGCACCTGCCTTTAAATATGAATTAGACTAAGTGAAGATCCTGGATAATAATTTATTTTTTCATCTATCCAGGATGTTTTCTCCAGGATATCAAAACAGGATGGAAGACTGAACAAATCATAGAATCATAGAATGATTTGGGATGGAAGGAACCTCAGTAGTCACCTAGTTCCAACCTCAGTATTATAGGCAGGGACACTAAATCAAAATTTTTGTGGTACACCCCAAAAAAATTCAGACAGAGAGAAGAAAAGCAACCTTTTTGATATTCATATCCTATTCTTTATTCTTGCACTCTTTCTGGACTATTAAAGGAGTTTTGTGACATAAGAGTGGGAGAAAATTGGTGTCTGGAGAGGCAGGAGAGTAGACCAGCACTAGATGTTTTTTTCTTTATGTGAACATGCTCTTAATATTCCATTTTTAAAAATTGCATGTGCTGAATATCAAATTCTAAATATAGAATACTCAAAACAAACCTGGCAAATAGCTAGAAGAAGTGAAAATACTGAAGAATGGGAAAGATCTGAAACTCAGGAGACTGATTTCTCTATCACCCCTTCCTCATATGACATTCACAGACATATTTAGCTCTGTTCATTTAGTTTGATTTTTTTTTTTACAAAAACATTAATTTTAAACCAAATTGATAATGAACTTACTATTATGCAAAGTTGAAGTATGCAATATTTCTTCACTGCCAGAGTGTGGAAGGTTAAGGCTGGATTTTCTGTTTTACTAGATACTTCCCACTGAGGAATTTTTTTTTTCTCGTGGTGTTTTGTTTTGTTTTGTTTTGTTTTGTTTTCCTGAAAATGAGGGTGGCTAATCCTCCTCTGTCTCACAAAGAGGATAAAAATCTTGGAGGATGTGAAACACTAAACTTAGTTGACAATGAGAAGTTTAAAAATTCATATTTTAGTCTAATTTCTACTTGTTTGTCATTACTTTGAATGGATAGAGTTTTAAACTTATGCAAACTACCAGCACTTGAGATGTCCAAACTCCCTGTAGATCCCCAACATAGGTGACATGTGCCAAGGCTGGCAGATATGTTGCAAAACTTGTAGAGTGTTAGTGTCCTCCTAGAGTGGCAGCCTTGCAGGTTATCACAGGGCACCTCAGTGTAACATACAGGGGTTTCTTCTCACTTATTTTTATCTTCTTTCATTTCAAGACCACTATTTAATGCCCTCTCCTAAGTGGACAAGAAGAGCAAATTATTGCCCAATTCTTTGCAACACAACTGTACATATTTGAACACTGTTATCATGTCTCCCCATAGTCTTCTCTTCTCTAGACTAAACAAATCCTCTTCTCTCAGTCTCTCCTCAGAGGTTATATTCTCTAGACCTCTGATCTCTGTGCTGGACACTCTCTAATAGCTAAATGTTCTTCCTGATGTGTGGGTTCTCAAAACCCAGGAATGCTTTAGAAAAGGCTTAAGAGCACTGAGTAAAGGGATTACAAGTCTTACACTGAATTTATGTATACTCTTTATATATGGTTCTTGCTTTTTTATTTTGCCTTTTTTTTTTTTTTCAGAACACTATGACAGCATGTTCCCAGCATCTCTTAATGGAGATGGCCAAAAAAAGACTGTAAAAGTATTTTAAGATGGAGTAAAATGCCAGCTGAGAATTTTTATTAGCATTTGGCACTAGTCTGCAGTTGAATCATGTACAAAACCATGAGCAGTTCTCCTAGAATTGGA
Organism: Apus apus; assembly: GCF_020740795.1. Classification (NCBI taxonomy): domain Eukaryota; kingdom Metazoa; phylum Chordata; class Aves; order Apodiformes; family Apodidae; genus Apus; species Apus apus. The sequence goes on along the minus strand of NC_067284.1, from coordinate 114,092,967 downwards.
GTTATATTTTCATGACATTTTGTTTTTTTGTCAAAAGAAAATAATCTTCAGGAAAAAAATTAAAAAGCAGCAGCAGCAGTAACAGGGTTCAGTAAGACTGAAAAAGTATTTTACATCACAAGTCTAATTATTCTAAGTGAAATGTCCTGAATATCAAATAAACAATTTTATGGTGGGTTTTTATTTTCCTGAGAGTAATTCAAGAAAAAAAAAAATTCCACATGCTGGAGATAAGTATATTTGCATTTCTTGTACTCAATGTCAACAGGATTTTTGCTTTAAGATAGTATTAAAACCTTGCATGCAAACAAACAAACAAACAAACAAACAAAAAGGAATTTGCTGGGCTTTATATTGTATTATTAATTTTAAAAACACCCTGTCTCTGCCTGAACACATTTATGAGACTGCAATAACTTTAATCTTGAACTACATTAAGAAGTGAATTTACTTCTAAAATGTCATATTTTTTTTCTTTTAAAAGGCAACTTGCAGATGGAGGAAGGGAAATTTCCTGTGGAATGGAAGCTGACTCATTCACCTACTCTGTGTGTGCTCAATTGTTATTTAGACCACTGTGCAGAACTGAAATGCAGCAACATTTCTACTGTCGTGTTTATTGTGAACTTTCTCCTCTGACATGGACACGATAGCATTCTTTATTCTTGTTTAACTGCAGATTATTTGAACCTTAATCTGTTCACCTAGAACAAATGCAATAGAATTTGACTCGATCCACCTTTCCACAACTGTTTTAATGTGAAATGGCAAGCTTAGCCCAGCACCCCTCATCCTTGTCCATCACACACTGATCCGTATGGCTAACCACGTCCATATGAGTGGTCCCTCTGACTTCAGACAGGACTTTCAAACGCTCTGAAGTCACTTAACTCAATCCTGCCTGTCACTGGGAAGCATTATGGATCTGACAGGGAGGCCCAAGGGCTGAACCTGCTGTGCACTGAAGACTTTCTGGTCAAGCAGAAAGTAGGGGAAGGTTGTGTTTCTTGATGTGCCAGCTGAGTCTCGGACTCTCAGTCAGGAGGTCACGGTTCTGGGCGCAGGGATCCCAGCACCCAGCAGTCTGTATGAAAGCAGAAATTAGAAGAAATAAGTAACAGGAATAACACAAGGGTGTGTTTTGCTTTAGCTTTTAGACACCTAATGAGAACTGTGCCAGTAATAACCAAGGTTTTCTCATTTCTTGAACTCATAGCATTCATAAAATACATAGTTACCTTTGAATTTTTAGAAATGAAATTACAGAAATGGTGTTACGACTTGTCTCAGTTCAACAGCAGATGAACCTGAATTAAGGCATCTCTTAACACATTAAACAGACAACTGCAACACCAGATAAGATGCAATCTCTGGAGTTGAAAAGACATTGTGCTTCTGAGGTTCTATCCACATACAAGTAATTATAAAGTAAGTATACTCACACGTATGAATGGATTACAATCCACCATTACTCTAAGTAAATTTAAACAGTACCCTTGATCTCTATCAGTAAGTCTTTTTCTGTTAACTAAGAACACATTGCAGCCAAACCTTTCACTGCCATCTGTTCAAATGGAAACATGTGGTATTAGAGTTCTAATACTGTGCCCTTGGTAAAGTTATACCTTAGAGATTTCTTTTGCAAAACTTCATAGTTAGCAAAAAATTTGTGGGCAGTTAATTTGCTCCCTTGCTGGGGTTTGCATTCCCACGTGTGAAATGTGCTATTCTGATGGTAATGTTAAATTAAATGAATGTACACAGGATCTTATTTACATAATATGGATTGTATTTACTCTGTGGGAAACTTGACTGTCCTGCAAAAGACCATTATTGAGCAGAACACAGAGTATTTGAATTTATTTTTGTTGTTCTTGAGCTCTTCCTGTAGTATAACGCTGTAGAACGAAATGTCCTCTTCTTGCCTCAGTTCAAGCCTTATTGCCTGGTAGAAATGAAAAACACCTTCAATACATGGAAGCCCACATGGACCCACACACACTCATCTTGCAGTACAAATTCTCAGGGGGCTATGCTGCTCAAAAAAGCATAATGCATTCACACTATAAACACATTTCCTTTGTTTTTTCTTTTCCTTTTCTTTTTCCTAACCATCGCAAAACAGACTATATTGAGAACATCTTCAAAAAGTAATGCCAGATTGTGTGACACTTCTGGTGAACAGTGTGTTTCCTCATACACAGTTCTTCCCCTGGGAGAATGACCATCACAATTTTATCAAATATCTTAAGAGCTGAATATATAGAGCAATACATATCTTTTGCTATCAAAAGTTATCAGTATTAAAAGCTATTCATTTTGGGATTATACAGCTTTGTGAATGTGTGGGACAAAAGAAAATGAAGATCAAATGATGAACACAAGCATTTGCTAAGTGCCTGTTTAAATAGGAAGGAAAAATGTCTCTCTTTGAGTCCCAAGACTCATAAATTGACTCATTGGACCACCTGACCACTATCAAACTAGTAGTTCAACAAATGGAGAAAATATTAAAAAATAATTGTAAAATGTTGTGAGTGAAAGCCTACAAAATAACTGCCAAAATTACAATTGGGTATTTCAAGTTCTTGCCTTCCAGACCACGTTGCTCCAAGCCCCATCCAACCTGCCCTTGAACACTTCCAGGGATGGGGCAACCACAACCTCCCAGGGCAACCTGTGCCAGCATGTCACCAGCCTCGTGCTAAAGAATTTCTTCCTCTTGTCTATCCTAAATCTCCCCTTCTCCAGTTCTAATCCATTACCCCTTGTCCTATTACTACAAATCCTTGTAAACAGCCCCTCCCCAGCTTTCCTGGAGCCCCTTCAGGCACTGGAAGGTACTCCCAGAGCCTTCTCTTCCCTAGGCTGAACACCTCAACTCTCTCAACCCTTACTTCATAGCAGAGCTGCTCCAGCCCTCTGATCATCTTCATGGCCCTTCTCTGGACTCGCTCCAACAGCTCCGTGTCCTTCTTGTGTTGGGGGCTCCAGAATTGGATACAGAACTGGACATGTCAAATGTTTGGGCCCAGCCCTACACCTACCAAAACATGTGGGCATTGGTGCTTGGCAGTTCACAAGAGCCTCACACAGCATCTGCTTACACCCCTGCATGAGCACTGTTGCTGACAGGGGAAACAGAAGGAGGGAAGTGGATCAGCCTGCAGCAGTACTTCTTTTTTTGCATGGTATTTGCATTTTCCAGCCATCGATAGTTTAGAGGCTTCCAGAGATGAAGGTCTGTAGCCAGACTTCCAAATCTAATTCTTCCATGACTTTTAAGTAGTTTTTTAAATCCCTCTATGCTTTTTATTTATCTGTACAATTTATATGCAGCAATCAGTTTTGTGGCTTAAATACATGTTACAAGGCAAAGTTGTAAAAGTTTCTTTGGCAGCCTTTATTCAGTCAACAGTTAAACTTGATGATCTTAAAGGTCTTTTCCAAGCAAAATGATTCCATGATTCTGTGAAGGCAGGACATATTCTTAATTGCCATCACTTTAACCTTCTGATGGAAAACTCCCATACATTAGATTTTTAGAAGAATATTAACAGGTTTACAATGTCTCTTATAGCCTTCCTTCTATAATACTGCAATTCTGTGGCACAGCAAGATTTGTATACACAGGTCACATGGGACTCTTTTCTCTAATGAGGCACAACTCATTATCTTACCACTTCCTTGCAGGCTGGTCCTGAGCCCAGCTATGTTTGCCCACACAGTTGTGTCTCCTCATGCTTGGTAGCTAAACTCTCAAACATCTTCATGGAAATCAAAACTGGAAGAGGGAGATTTAGATTAAAAGTTAGGAAGAAATTCTCGGCTGTGAGGGTGGTGAGACCCTGGCCCAGGCTGCCCAGGGAAGCTGTGGCTGCCCCATCCCTGGCAGTGTTGAAGGGCAGGTTGGATGGGGCTCTGAGCAACCTGGTCTGGTGGGAGGTGACCCTGCCCATGCAGGGAGGTTGGAACTAAATGGTCTTTAAGGTCCCTTCCAACTCGAACCATTCTATGATTCTATGAAATACTTCTTGTTTTCTGTAAATGAGGAAGTGTAGAAGTAGAGCACGTTGGGGTGTAATCTCACATTTTAAAGGTTCTACAACATTCATTGAAATTAAAATGTTACTGGGAACCTATTTTCTTAAAATAAAGGATGTAGTTTGGGGAGTTTGCATGAGAATAAATGAAGAAAATTTTAAGGAGTGCAAATTTTTGTCACTAAAGAAATATCCTGATAAATGCATTAAGTGTAAAGTTTTGTGCAGAATTTAACTGAAAACTGCCTCTAGTGATTCCCATTTTGGCAGCTTTTCCACACAAAGTGTTCTTGTTTTGCTTTTAAGTGCTATCATTGACATTTACAAACAGAACTTTCCAGCAGAAGTAACAGTTGAAAAAGCCACATATTTCTCAAAGCCGAGCTGACCTAACACAATGTTAGATTGAAGCTGCATTTACATGACATGCTGTTTTGTTTGTTTTCAGTGGGGTTACCATCTTATAACAACATTTGGAAATGATAAAAGGATAAAGTGAGGACCCCCTGTCTGTTTATACTAACACTGTATATTCATAAACAGGAACGAATCAGTGAGTACAAATCCCCTTAATTGTTTTATGGTTTTATTTATTTTTACTACATTTTATGTATCCCAATGAGAAGCACTAAGTTATTAATCATGTAGCAAGCTATATTATGTATTAAAAGAACTGTATGTAAAAAAACTCTTTCCAGTTTTCTTGGCTCCCAAAGAGATTACACTAGATCATCTACAACAACTTAACTCCACCCATAGTATTTATTGTAAGTGGGCTAATATCACAAGTGTGTTAACTATTTATGGTATTTGCTAAAGTAATTTGTCATCATGCAGAATATACAACAAGAAATGAAGATCAGAAATATTTCTCAAATCCCTGTGATTCTGGCACTATTCTTAGCACAATTGCTTAGCTGAAAACTTGAATCAGCCTCTGGGGCTTTCAAGATTTATACTGGTATATAACCTTTTGCAGGAAAGTGTGGGAAGGGGATCATAATAGATATCAGAGATTTTATGCTGTCTTTGTGAGCAACACTCAGCTAGGTAAAGAATCAGTACAGGTTAAGAGTAAAATTTTGCCTGAGATAGAATACACTGACAATCATCTGTGGGAGAGATGCAGAAGTAGGGTGATGATAATTATAGCTGTACTAGAATTGCAGGCAAATCTGAAGACATGAGAATAGCAGATTTTCATTCATTAAGCTCAATATCTTGATATAGCCCACATAGGAATTTACACTGTTTTAAGTGAAGCAATTAAATATAATACAATAAATCATAAGCTGCTTCATATTTGAATAATATCTGTTTAGCTTTACAGACTGAACTTTATTGATATATCAGAATAAAATGTTGATTCTTAGAAGGATGGTTTGCTGATAATCACTAGACCTAGATCATTATGCTTTGAGGTGCACTGCAATGACTTTTTAACAGTGAACAGGCAAACCAAGGAACAGCTTTGACATAAAGTAGAGAAGGAGTAATACTGAAACCAGATGAAAACTCAGTGTTGCTTTTAGAAAAATATGAATGTAATGTTCCAGAATACTAAAACTGTCAGAATAAACAACCTTTTCTCTATGAAAAACACTGTTGGATCTTTAACAAGAGAGCAGGGCCTCATTTTTATGAAATGCTGTCCAATTTTCACCAGGTGTTGGAATTCTTATTTCAGAAAGAAAGATGTTTTTTTGACTTCTTGTACAGTAACATTTTGGTAAATTGAAAGAAGGCAAACATCACAAAGTGATTTGACTTGGGAAGAAAAAAAAATCTGTGCATGGGCCACGTTTTTATAGTTCTGACTGATTGCAATGTGATCATTCAGATACAGGGAGGGATAACTTACTGTGTGACAGAGACAATTCTTTCCTCAGAGGTATGGAATAAATTTATTCTCATCTGCCTGGGCAATCCAGGCACCTTTGATGTCCTCATCACAGTAACACTGGCTGTAGTGATTGCTGCTTTTG